>NC_041383.1:712313582-712347744 GCF_002162155.2 Triticum dicoccoides
GCGAGGTCGAGCTCGGGCCTTCCGCAGGTCACGGTCGTCGTCCTCTCCTCATCCGGCCCTTGCTGGTCCAAGTCTCCGGATGGCAAGGCAGTTGCGTGGCCTGTGAGACAGAGGAGGGAGGTCCCTGCCATAGATCCATGGCCCAGGTCATGGGTTGTGAGCAGCTGAGGCGCGCCACAGCGCCTAGGGTTGGCCGCGACTTCCATCGGGCTGCTGCAGCCATTGTCGCCATGGATCTCAGGCTGTCATCGTCGCTTGGAGGCGGGGAGGTTGAGGCAGAGGACAGGGGCGAGGAGAGGAGAGGCGAGGCGAGGCGTGGTGGCGGCGGATGGGGAAAGGGATTGGGGACGGGATTCTCTTAGGGTTTGCTTTTATACGGGGAAAGGTTTAGGGCTTTAGACGGGCTTTAGAGGGCTCGCGGGTCTGTACTAGGCTGTTCATGACGAATTTCAAAACCGTCATCGGAAATCTGTCATGTATTAACAGGTTTCTTGTAGTGACTAGTCCTATCTTGTTTCGACGGTATTGTGGGATGAAGTGGCCCGGACCGACCTTTCACGTACACTTACGTGAGACAGGTTCCACCGACTGACATGCACTTGTTGCATAAAGGTGGCTAGCGGGTGCCAGTCTCTCCCACTTTAGTCGGATCAGATTCGATGAAAAGGGTCCTTATGAAGGGTAAATAGCAATTGGCATATCACCATTGTGGCTTTTGCGTAGGTAAGAAACATTCTTGCTAGAAACCCATAGCATCCACGTAAAACATGCAACAACAATTAGAGGATGTCTAACTTGTTTTTGCAGGGTATGCTATGTGATGTGATATGGCGAAAAAGAATGTGATGTATGAGATTGATCATGTTCTTGTAATAGGAATCACGACTTGCATGTCGATGAGTATGACAACCGGCAGGAGCCATAGGCGTTGTCTTAATTTATTGTATGACCTGCGTGTCATTAAATAACGCCATGTAATTACTTTACTTTATTGCTAAACCGTTAGCCATAGTAGTAGAAGGAATAGTTGGCGAGACAACTTCATGAAGACACGATGATGGAGCTCATGATTATGGAGATCATGGTGTCATGCTGGTGACGAAGGTGATCATGCCGTGCCTCAAGATGGAGATCAAAGGCGCAAGATGATATTGGCCATATCATGTCACTTTATGATATGCATGTGATGTCTGTCATGTTCACATCTTATTTGCTTAGAACGATGGTAGCATAAATAAGATAATCCCTCATAAAATTTCAAGAAAGTGTTCCCCCTAACTGTGCACCGTTGCGAAAGTTCATTGTTTCGAAGCACCACGTGATGATCGGGTGTGAAAGATTCTAACGTTCACTTATAACGGGTGTAAGCCAGATTTACACACGCGAAACACTTAAGTTGACTTGACGAGCCTAGCATGTACAGACATGGCCTCGGAACACAAGAGACTGAAAGGTCAAACATGAGTCGTATAGTAGATACGATCAGCATGAAGATGTTCACTGATGATGACTAGTCCGTCTCACATGATGATCGGACACGGCCTAGTTGACTCGGATCATGTATCACTTAGATGACTAGAGGGATGTCTATCTAAGTGGGAGTTCATTAAATAATCAGATGAACTTAATTATCATGAACATAGTCAAAAGGTCTCTGCAAATTATGTCGTAGCTTACGCTTTAGTTCTACAGTTTAAGATATGTTCCTAGAGAAAATTTAGTTGAAAGTTGACAGTAGAAATTATGCGGACTGGGTCCGTATGCTGAGAATTGTCCTCATTGCTGCACAGAAGGCTTATGTCCTTAATGCACCGCTCGATGTGCTGAACCTCGAGCGTAGTTTGTGGATGTTGCGAACATCTGACATACATGTCTTGATGACTATGTGATAGTTCAGTGTGTAATGTTAAACGGTTTAGAACTGAGGCACTGAAGACATTTTTTGAAACGTCGCAAAACATATGAGATGTTCCAAGAGCTGAAATTGGGATTTCAGGCTCGTGCCCACGTCAAGAGGTATGATACCTCTGACAAGTTTCTTAACCTGCAAACTAAGGGATAAAAGCTCAATCGTTGAGCATGTGCTCAGATTGTCTGATTACTACAATCACTTGAATCGAGTGGGAGTTAATCTTCCTTAAGAGATAGTGATGGTTCTCCATAGTCACTGCCACCAAGCTATTAGAGCTTCGTGATGAACTATAACATATCAGGGATAGACATGATGATCCTTGAGCAATTCGCAATGTTTAACACCGCGAAAGTAGGAATCAAGTAGGAGCATCAATTGTTGATGGTTAGTAAAACCACTAGTTTCAAGAAAGGGCAAGGGCAAGAAGGGATACCTCATGAAACGGCAAATCAGTTGCTGCTCTAGTGAAGAAACCCAAGGTTGAACCCAAAGCCGAGACTAAGTGCTTCTGGAATGAGGGAACGGTCACTGAAGCAGAACTACCCTAGATACTTGGTAGATGAGTGTTGGGGAATGTAGCAGAAATTCAAAAATTTTCTACGAGTCACCAAGATTTACCTATGGAGAGACTAGCAACAAGAGAGAGGGGAGTGCATCTAAATACCCTTGTAGATGCTAACCGGAAGCGTTCAAGAGAACGGGATTGAGGGAGTCGTACTCGTCGTGATCCAAATCACCGGAGATCCTAGTGCCGAACGGACGGCACCTCCGCATTCAACACACGTGTAGCCCGGTGACGTCTCCCATGCCTTGATCCAGCAAGGAGAGAGGGAGAGGTTGGGGAATACTCCGTCCAGCAGCAGCACAACGGCGTGGTGCTGGTGGATGAGCGTGGCACTGCAGCAGGGCTTCGCCAAGCACCGCGAGACATGAGGAGGGAGAGAGGTAGGGCTGCGCCAGGGAGAGAATTAACTCGTGTGTTTGCAGCCCCCAATACCTCAAGTATATATAGGGGAAGGGGAGAGGCTGCGCCCCCATCTAGGGTTCCCTCCCTAGGGGTGGCGGCAGCCCCAAAACCCATCTAGGGTGCGGCCAAGGGGGGGAGAGGGGGAAACTTGCCCCCCAAGCAAGGTGGAGGCGCCCCCTCCCCAAACCCTAGGCGCCTTGGGCCCTGGTGGGGGGGCGCACCAGCCCACCTGGGGCTGGTCCCCTCCCACACTTGGCCCATGCAGCCCTCTGGAGCCGGTGGCCCCACCTGGTGGACCCCCGGGACCCTCCCGGTGGTCCCGGTACGTTACTGATAGCACCCGAAACTTTTCCGGTGACCAAAACAGGACTTCCCATATATAAATCTTTACCTCCGGACCATTCCAGAACTCCTCGTGACGTCCGGGATCTCATCCGGGACTCTGAACAACATTCGATAACCACGTATATCTATTCCCTATAACCCTAGCGTCATCGAACCTTAAGTGTGTAGACCCTACGGGTTCGGGAACCATGCAGACATGACCGAGACATTGTCCAGTCAATAACCAACAACGGGATCTGGATACCCATGTTGGCTCCCACATGTTCCACGATGATCTCATTGGATGAACCACGATGTCGAGGATTCAATCAATCCCGTATTCAATTCCCTTTGTCCAGCGGTATAGTACTTGCCCGAGATTCAATCGTCAGTATCCCGATACCTTGTTCAATCTCGTTACCGGCAAGTCTCTTTACTCGTTCCGTAACACATCATCCCGTGATCAACCCCTTGGTCACATTGTGCACATTATGATGATGTCCTACTGAGTGGGCCCAGAGATACCTCTCCGTCACACGGAGTGACAAATCCCAGTCTCGATTCGTGTCAACCCAACAGACACTTTCGGAGATACCCGTAGTGCACCTTTATAGCCACCCAGTTACGTTGTGACGTTTGGTACACCCGAAGCATTCCTACGGTATCCGGGAGTTGCACAATCTCATGGTCTAAGGAATTATACTTGACATTAGAAAAGCTTTAGCATACGAACTACACGATCATTAAGCTAGGCTTAGGACTGGGTCTTGTCCATCACATCATTCTCCTAATGATGTGATCCCGTTATCAACGACATCCAATGTCCATGGTCAGGAAACCGTAACCATCTATTGATCAACGAGCTAGTCAACTAGAGGCTTACTAGGGACATGGTGTTGTCTATGTACCCACACATGTATCTGAGTTTCCTATCAATACAATTATAGCATGGATAATAAACGATTATCATGAAAAAGGAAATATAATAATAATAACTAATTTATTATTGCCTCTAGGGCATATTTCCAACAGTCTCCCACTTGCACTAGAGTCAATAATCTAGTTGACATCGCCATGTGATTAACACTCACAGGTCACATCGCCATGTGACCAACATCCAAAAAGTTTACTAGTGTCACTAAACTAGTTCACATCATCATGTGATTAAGACTCAATGAGTTTTGGGGTTTGATCATGTTTTGCTTGTGAGAGAGGTTTTAGTTAACGGGTCTGCAACATTTAGATCCATATGTACTTCGCAAATCTCTAGGTCAAATTGTAAATGCTGCTTCGACGCTCCACTTGGAGCTATTCCAAATGGTTGCTCCACTATACGTATCTGGTTTTCTACTCAGAGTCATTCGGATAGGTGTTAAAGCTTGCATCGACGTAAACCTTTACGCCGAACTCTTTAACACCTCCATAATCAAGAAACATGTCCTTATTTAGTCTAAGGACAATTTTCACCGCTGTCCAATGATCCATTCCTGGATCATTCTTGTACCCCTTGACTGACTCATGGCAAGGCACACTTCTGGTGCGGTACACAGCATAGCATACTATAGAGCCTATGTCTGAAGCATAGGGGACGACATTCATCCTTTCTCTCTCTTCTGCCGTGGTCGAGCTTTAAGTCTTAACTTCATACCTTACAACTCAGGCAAGAACTCCTTCTTTGATTGATCCATCTTGAACACCTTCAAGATCATGTCAAGGTATGTGCTCATTTGAAAGCACCATTTAGCGTTTTTATGATCTATCCTCATAGATCTTGATGCTCAATGTTCAAGCAGCTTAATCCAGGCTTTCTATTGAAAAACACTTTTCAAATAACCCTATATGCTTTCCAGAAATTCTACATCATTTCTGATCAACAATATGTCAACAACATATACTCATCAGAAATCCTATAGTGCTCCCACTCACTTCTTTGGAAATACAAGTTTCTCATAAACTTTGTATAAACCCAAAATCTTTGATCATCTTGTCAAAGCGTACATTCCAACTCCGAGATGCTTACTCCAGTCCTTAGTAGGATTGCTGGAGCTTTGCATACTTGTTAGCGTCTTTCAGGATTGTCAAAACCTTCTGGTTGTATCACATACAACCTTTCCTCAAGAAAATTGTCGAGGAAACAATGTTTTGACATCCTATCTGCAAGATTTCATAAATAATGCAGTGACTGCTAACCCATTCCAACACACTCTTAGCATCACTACGAGTGAGAAAGCCTCACCGTAATCAACTCCTTGAACTTGTCGGAAAACATCTTTAACGACAAGTCGAGCTTTCTTAATGGTGATACTTACCATCATTGTCCGTCTTCCTTTTAAAATCCATCTGTACCCAACAGCCTTACGACCATCAAGTATTTCTTCCAAAGTCTACACTTTGTTTTCATACATGGACCCTCTCTCGGATTTTATGGCCTCGAGCCATTTGTCGGAATCCGGGCCCACCATCGCTTCTCCATAGCTCGTAGGTTCATTGTTGTCTAGCAACATGACCTTTAAGACAGGATTACGTACCACTGTGAAGCAGTACGCATCCTTGTTGACCTACGAGGTTTGTTAGTGACTTGATCCAAAGTTTCATGATTACTATCATAAGCTTCTACTTCAATTGGTGTAGGTGCCACAGGAACAACTTCCTATGCCCTGCTACACACTAGTTGAAGTGACGGTTCAATAACCTCACCAAGTCTCCACCATCCTCCCACTCTATTCTTTTGAGACAAACTTTTCCTCGAGAAAGGACCCGTTTCTAGAAACAATTAATTTTGCTTCTGGATCTGAGATAGGAGGTATACCCAACCATTTTGGGTATCCTATGAAGATGCATTTATCCGTTTTGGGTTCGAGCTTATCACGATGAAACTTTTTCACATAAGCGTCGCAGCCCCAAACTTTCAAGAAACGACAGCTTAGGTTTCTCTAAACCATAGTTCATACGGTGTCATCTCAACGGAATTACGTGGTGCCCTGTTAAAGTGAGTGTGGTTGTCTCTAATGCCTAACCCATGAACGACAGTGGTAATTCGATAAGATACATCATGGTACGCACCATATCCAATACGGTGCAACTATGATGTTCGGACACACCATCACACTATGGTGTTCCAGGTGGTATTAATTGTGAAACAATTTCCACAATGTCTTAATTGCGTGCCAAAGCTCATAACTCAGATAATCATCTCTATGACCATATCATAGACATTTTATCCTCTTGTCACGATGATCTTCAACTTCACTCTGAAATTACTTGAACCATTCAATAATTCAGACTTGTGTTTCATCAAGTAAATATACTCAGTATCTACTCAAATCATTTGTGAAGTAAGAACATAACGATATCCACTACGTGCCTCAGCACTCATTGGACTGCACACATCAAAATGTATTACTCCCAACAAGTTGCTTTCTTGTTCCATTTTACTGAAAACGAGGCTTTCAGTCATCTTGCCCATGTGGTATGATTTGCATGTCTCAAGTGATTCAAAATCAAGTGAGTCCAAACGGTCCATTTGTATGGAGTTTCTTCATGTGTATACACCAATAGACATGGTTCGCATGTCTCAAACTTTTCAAAAACGAGTGAGTCCAAAGATCCATCAACATGGAGCTTCTTCATGCGTTTTATACCAATATGACTTACATGGCAGTGCCACAAGTAAGTGGTACTATCATTACTATCTTATATCTTTTGGCATGAAAATGTGTATCACTACGATCGAGATTCAATAAACCATTCTTTTATGTGCAAGACCATTGAAGGTATTATTCAAATAAATAGAGTAACCATTATTCTCCTTAAATGAGTAACTGTATTGCGATAGACATAATCCAACCATGTCTATGCTCAACACAAACACCAAATAACAATTATTTAGGTTTAACACCAATCTCGATGGTAGAGGGAGCAGGCGATGGTTGATCACATCAACCTTGGAAACACTTCCAACACATATCGTTAGCTCACCTTTAGCTAGTCTCCGTTTATTCCGTTACTTTTATTTCGAGTTACTAACACTTAGCAACCGAACCAGTATCTAATACCCTGGTGCTACTAGGAGTACTAGTAAAGTACACATTAACATAATGTATATCCAATATACTTCCGTCGACCTTGCCTGCCTTCTTATCTACCAAGTATCTAGGGTGGTTCTGCTTTAGTGTCCGTTTCTCTCATTACAGAAGCACTTAGTCTCGGGTTTGGGTTCAACCTTGGGTTTTCACTAGAGCAGCAATTGTTTTGCCGTTTCATGAAGTATCCCTTCTTGCCCTTGCCCTTCTTGAAACTAGTGGTTTTACTAACCATCAACAATTGATGCTCCTACTTTACTTCTACTTTCGCGGTGTCAAACATCGCGAATACTTCAGGGATCATCATATCTATCCCTGATATGTTATAGTTCATCACGAAGCTCTAGTAGCTTGGTGGCAATGACTTTGGAGAAACATCACTATCTCATCTAGAAGATTAGCTCCCACTCGATTCAAGTGATTGTTGTACTCAGACAATCTGAGCACAAGCTCAACGATTGAGCTTTTCTCCCTTAGTTTGCAGGCTAAGAAAATCGTCAGAGGTCTTATACCTCTTGACGTGGGCACGAGCCTGAAATCCCA
The DNA here is from genome assembly GCF_002162155.2 of Triticum dicoccoides. NCBI lineage: Eukaryota > Viridiplantae > Streptophyta > Magnoliopsida > Poales > Poaceae > Triticum > Triticum dicoccoides. The sequence goes on from NC_041383.1 coordinate 712,321,411, forward strand.
ATTTCAGCCCTCGAAACATCTCATATGTTCCGCGATGTTTCGAAATCGTCTTTGGTGCCTCAACTCTAAACCGTTTAACTGAACTATCACGTAGTTATCAAAACGTGTATGTCAGATGTTCGCAACATCCACAGACGACGTTCGAGGTTCAGCACATCGAGCGGTGCATTAAGGACATAAGCCTTCTACGGAACAATGAGGACAATCCTCAGTTTACGGACCCAGTCCGCATAATTGCTACTATTAACTTTCAACTATCTTTTCTCTAGGAACATATCTAAAACAGTAGAACTAAAACGCGAGCTTACGACATAATTTGCAAAGACCTTTTGACTATGTTCAGGATAATTAAGTTCATCTTATGAACTCCCACTCAGATAGACATGCCTCTAGTCATCTAAGTGATACATGATCCGAGTCAACTAGGCCATGTCCGATCATCACGTGAGACAGACTAGTCATCATCGGTGAACATCTTCATGTTGATCGTATCTACTATACGACTCATGCTCGACCTTTCGGTCTCTTGTGTTCCGAGGCCATGTCTGTACATGCTAGGCTCGTCAAGTCAACCTAAGTGTTTCGCGTGTATAAATCTGGCTTACACCCGTTGTATGTGAACGTTAGAATCTATCACACCCGATCATCACGTGGTGCTTCGAAACAACGAACTTTTGCAATGGTGCACAGTTAGGGGGAACACTTTCTTGAAATTATTATGAGGGATCATCTTATTTACTACCGTCATTCTAAGCAAATAAGATGCATAAACATGATAAAAATCACATGCAATCAAAAAGTGACATGATATGGCCAATATCATTTTGCTCCTTCTAATCTCCATCTTCCGGGCTCCATGATCATCATCGTCACCGGCATGACACCATGATCTCCATCATCGTGTCTCCATGAAGTTGTCTCGCCAACTGTTACTTCTACTACTATGGCTAATGGTTTAGCAATAAAGTAAAGTAATTACATGGCGGTGTTCAATGACACGCAGGTCATACAATAAATTAAGACAACTCCTATGGCTCCTGCCGGTTGTCATACTCATCGACATGCAAGTCGTGATTCCTATTACAAGAACATGATCAATCTCATACATCACATATCATTCATCACATTCTTTTGGCCATATCACATCACATAGCATACCCTGCAAAAACAAGTTAGACGTCCTCTAATTGTTGTTTGCATGTTTTACGTGGCTGCTATGGGTTTCTAGCAAGAACGTTTCTTACCTACACAAAAGCCACAACGTGATATGTCAATTGCTATTTACCCTTCATGAGGACCCTTTTCATCGAATCCGATCCGACTAAAGTGGGAGAGACTGGCACCTGCTAGCCACCTTATGCAACAAGTGCATGTCAGTCGGTGGAACCTGTCTCACGTAAGTGTACGTGTAAGGTCGGTCCGGGCCTCTTCATCCCACAATGCCGCCGAATAAAGATTGGACTAGTAACGGTAAGCATATTGAACAAAATCAACGCCCACAACTACTTTGTGTTCTACTCGTGCATAGAATCTACGCAATAGACCTAGCTCATGATGCCACTGTTGGGGAACGTAGCAGAAATTCAAATGGAGAGACTAGCAATGAGAGAGAGGGGAGTGCATCTACATACCCTTGTAGATGCTAAGCGGAAGCGTTCAAGAGAACGGGGTTGAGGGAGTCGTACTCGTCGTGATCCAAATCACCGGAGATCCTAGTGCCGAACGGACGGCACCTCCGCGTTCAACACATGTGCAGCCCGGTGACGTCTCCCATGCCTTGATCCAGCAAGGAGAGAGGGAGAGGTTGGGTAAGACTCCGTCCAGCAGCAGCACAACGGCGTTGTGGTGGTGGAGGAGCGTGGCACTCCAGCAGGGCTCCGCCAAGCACCGCGAGAGATGAGGAGGGAGAGAGGTAGGGCTGCGCCAGGGAGAGAATTAACTCGTGTGTTTGCAGCCCCCAATACCTCAAGTATATATAGGGGAAGGGGAGAGGCTGCACCCCCATCTAGGGTTCCCTCCCTAGGGGTGGCGGCAGCCCCAAAACCCATCTAGGGTGCGGCAAGGGGGGAGAGGGGGAAACTTGCCCCCCAAGCAAGGTGGAGGCGCCCCCTCCCGAAACACTAGGCGCCTTGGGCCCTGGTGGGGGGGGGGTGCACCAGACCACCTAGGGCTGGTCCCCTCCCACACTTGTCCCATGCAGCCCACTGGGGCCGGTGGCCCCACCTGGTGGACCCCCGGGACCCTCCCGGTGGTCCCGGTACGTTACCGATAGCACCCGAAACTTTTCCGGTGACCAAAACAGGACTTCCCATATATAAATCTTTACCTCCGGACCATTCCGGAACTCCTCGTGATGTCCGGGATCTCATGAGGGTCTCCTAACAACATTCGGTAACCACGTATATCTATTCCCTATAACCCTAGCGTCATCGAACCTTAAGTGTGTAGACCCTACGGGTTCGGGAACCATGCAGACATGACCGAGACGTTCTCCGGTCAATAACCAACAGCGCGATCTGGATACCCATGTTGGCTCCCACATGTTCCACGATGATCTCATCGGATGAACCATGATGTCGAGGATTCAATCAATCCCGTATTCAATTCCCTTTGTCTAGCGGTATAGTACTTACCCGAGATTCGATCGTCGGTATGCCGATACCTTGTTCAATCTCGTTACCGGCAAGTCTCTTTACTCGTTCCGTAACACATCATCCCGTGATCAACCCCTTGGTCACATTGTGCACATTATGATGATGTCCTGCCGAGTGGGCCCAGAGATACCTCTCCGTCACACGAAGTGACAAATCCCAGTCTCGGTTCATGCCAACCCAACAGACACTTTCGGAGATACCCGTAGTGCACCTTTATAGCCACCTAGTTATGTTGTGACGTTTGGTACACCCAAAGCATTCCTACGGTATCTAGGAGATGCACAATCTCATGGTATAAGGAAATGATACTTGACATTAGAAAAGCTTTAGCATACGAACTACACGATCTTTGTGCTAGGCTTAGGATTGGGTCTTGTCCATCACATCATTCTCCTAATGATGTGATCCCGTTATCAACGACATCCAATGTCCATGGTCAGGAAACTGTAACCATGTATTGATCAACGAGCTAGTCAACTAGAGGCTTACTAGGGACATGGTGTTGTCTATGTACCCACACATGTATCTGAGTTTCCTATCAATACAATTATAGCATGGATAATAAACGATTATCATGAACAAGGAAATATAATAATAACTAATTTATTATTGCCTCTAGGGCATATTTCTAACAGTCTCCCACTTGCACTAGAGTCAATAATCTAGTTCACATCGTCATGTGATTAACACTCACACGTCACATCGCCATGTGACCAACATCCAAAGAGTTTACTAGTGTCATTAAACTAGTTCACATCATCATGTGATTAAGACTCAGTGAGTTCTGGGGTTTGATCATGTTTTGCTTGTGAGAGAGGTTTTAGTCAACGGGTCTGCAACTTTCAGATCCATATGTACTTCGCAAATCTCTAGGTCATTCTGTAAAACCTGCTTCCATGCTCCACTTGGAGCTATTCCAAATGGTTGCTCCACTATACGTATCCGGTTTGCTACTCAGAGTCACTCGGATAGGTGTTAAAGCTTGCATCGACGTAACCCTTTACGCCGAACTCTTTATCACCTCCATAATCGAGAAACATGTCCTTATTTACTCCAAGGACAATTTTGACCGCTGTCCAATGATCCATTCCTGGATCATTCTTGTACCCCTTGACTGACTCATGGCAAGGCACACTTTCGGTGCGGTACACAGCATAGCATACTATAGAGCCTACGTATGAAGCATAGGGGACGACCTTCGTCCTTTCTCTCTATTCTGCCGTGGTCGAGCTTTAAGTCTTAACTTCATACCTTACATCTCAGTCAAGAACTCCTTCTTTGACTGATCCATCTTGAACACCTTCAAGATCATGTCAAGGTATATGCTCATTTGAAAGTACCATTAAGCGGTTTTGATCTATCCTCATAGATCTTGATGCTCAATGTTCAAGTAGCTTAATCCAGGTTTTCCCTTGAAAAACACTTTTCAAATAACCATATATGCTTTCTAGAAATTCTACATCATTTCTGATCAACAATATGTTTACAACATATACTCATCAAAAATTCTATAGTGCTCCCACTCACTTCTTTGGAAATATACAAGTTTCTCATAAATTTTGTATAAACCCAAAATCTTTGATCATCTCATCAAAGCGTTCATTCCAACTCCGAGATGCTTACTCCAGTCCATGGAAGGATCGCTGGAGCTAGCATACCTTTTAGCATCCTTAGGATCGACAAAACCTTTCTGATTGTATCTCATACAACCTTTCCTTATGAAAACTGGTAAGGAAACTCGCTTTGACATTGATCTACCGGATTTCATAAATGCAACTAATGCTAACATGATTCCGACAGACTCAAGCATCGCTACGGATGAGAAAATCTCATCGTAGTCAACTCCTTGAACTTGTGAAAAACTCTTCGCCACAAGTCGAGCTTCATAGACGGTGACATTACCGTCCACGTCCGTCTTCTTCTTAAAGATCCATTTATCTCAATGGCTTGCCGATCATCGGGCAAGTCCACCAAAGTCCATGCTTTGTCCTGATACATGGATCCTATCTCGGATTTCATGGTTTCTAACCATTTGTTGGAATTTGGGCCCACCGTCGCTTCTCCATAGCTCGTAGGTTCATTGTTGTCTTGCAACATGACCTTCAAGACATGATTACTATACCACTCTGAAGTAGTACGCATCCTTGTCACCCTACGAGGTACGGTAGTGACTTGATCCGAAACTTCATGATCACTATCATAAGCTTCTACTTCAATTGGTGTAGGTGCCACAGGAACAACTTCATGTGCCCTGCTACACACTGGTTGAAGTAATGGTTCATTAACCTCATCAAGTCTCCACCATCCTCCCACTCAATTTTCGAGACAAACTTTTCCTCGAGAAAGGACCCGATTCAAGAAACAATCCCTATTGCTTTCGAATCTGAATTAGGAGGCATACCCAACTGTTTTGGGTGTCCTATGAAGATGCATTTTATCCGCTTTGGGTTCGAGCTTATCAACTTGAAACCTTTTCACATAAGTGTTGCAGCCCCAAACTTTTAAGAAACGACAACTCAGGTTTCTCCAAACCATAGTTCAAACGGTGTCGTCTCAACGGAATTACGTGGTGCCCTATTAAAGTGAGTGCGGTTGTCTCTAATGCCTAACCCATGAACGATAGTGGAAATTTGATAAGATACATCATGGTACGCATTATATCCAATAGGGTGCAAATATGATGTTCGGACACACCATCACATTATGGTGTTCCAGGCGGTATTAATTGTGAAACAATTTCCACAATGTCTTAATTGCGTGCCAAAGCTCGTAACTCAGATACTCATCTCTATGATCATATCATAGACATTTTGTCCTCTTGTCACAATGATCTTCAACTTCACTCTGAAATTACTTTAACCATTCAATAATTCAGACTTGTGTTTCATCAAGTAAATATACTCAACATCTACTCGAATCATTCCTGAAGTAAGAACATAATGATATTCACTGCATGCCTCAGCACTCATTGGACTGCACACATCAAAATGTGTTACTTCCAACAAGTTGCTATCTTGTTCCATCTTACTGAAAACGAGGCTTTTCAGTCATCTTGCCCATGTGGTATGATTTGCATATCTCAAGTGATTCAAAATCAAGTGAGTCCAAACGATCCATCTGCATGGAGTTTCTTCATGCGTATACACCAATAGACACGGTTCACATGTCTCAAACTTTTCAAAAACGAGTGAGTCCAAAGATCCATCAACATGGAGCTTCTTCATGCGTTTTATACCAATATGACTTACATGGCAGTGCCACAAGTAAGTGGTACTATCATTACTATCTTATATCTTTTGGCATGAAAATGTGTATCACTACGATCGAGATTCAATAAACCATTCTTTTATGTGCAAGACCATTGAAGGTATTATTCAAATAAATAGAGTAACCATTATTCTCCTTAAATGATAACCGTATTGCGATAGACATAATCCAATCATGTCTATGCTCAACGCAAACACCAAATGACAATTACTCAGGTTTAATACTAATCTTGATGGTAGAGGGAGCGTGCGATGTTTGATCACATCAAAGTTGGAAACACTTCCAACACATATCGTTAGCTCACCTTTAGCTAGTCCCCGTTTATTCCGTAACTTTTATTTCGAGTTACTAATACTTAGCAACCGAACCGGTATCTAATACCCTGGTGCTACTAGGAGTACTAGTAAAGTACACATTAACATAATGTATATCCAATATACTTCTATCGACCTTGCCAGCCTTCTTATCTACCAAGTATCTAGGGTAATCCTGCTCCAGTGGCTGTTCCCCTTATTACAGAAGCACTCATTCTCGGGTTTAGGTTCAACCTTGGGTCTCTTCACTGGAGCAGCAGCTGATTTGCCGTTTCTTGAAGTATCCCTTCTTGCCCTTTTCCTTTTGAAACTAGTTGTTTCACCAACCATCAACAATTGATGCTCCTTCTTGATTTCCACTTTCGCGGTGTCAAACATCGTGAATACCTCAAGGATCATCATATCTATCCCTGATATGTTATAGTTCATCACGAAGCTCTAGCAGCTTGGTGGGAATGACTTTGGAGAAACATCACTATCTCACCTGGAAGATCAACTCCCACTCGATTCAAGTAATTGTTGCACTCAGACAATCTGAGCACAAGCTCAACGATTGAGGTTTTCTCCCTTAGTTTGCAGGCTAAGAAAATCGTCGGAGGTCTTATACCTCTTGACGTGGGCACGAGCCTGAAATCCCAATTCCAGCCCTCGAAACATCTCATATGTTCCACGACGTTTCAAAAACGTCTTTGGTTCCTCAACTCAAAACCGTTCAACTGAACTATCACGTAGTTATCAAAACGTGCATGTCCGATGTTCGCAACATCCACAGACTACGTTTGGGGTTCAGCACACTGAGCAGTGCATTAAGGACATAAGCTATCTACTGTCCGCATAATCGCTACTATCAACTTTCAACTATATTTTCTCTAGGAACATATCTAAAACAATAGAATTAAAGCGCGAGCTATGCCATAATTTGCAAAGGGCTTTTGACTATGTTCAGGATAATTAAGTTCATCTAATGAACTCCCACTCAGATAGACATCCCTCTAGTCATCTAAGTGATGACATGATCCGAGTCAACTAGGCCGTGTCCGATCATCACGTGAGATGGACTAGTCATCATCGGTGAACATCTTCATGTTGATCATATCTACTATACGACTCATGCTCGACCTTTTGGTCTCTTGTGTTCCGAGGCCATGTCTGTACATGCTAGGCTCGTCAAGTTAACCTAAGTGTTTCGCGTGTGTAAATCTGGCTTACACCCGTTGTATGTGAACGTAAGAATCTATCACACCCGATCATCACGTGGTGCTTCGAAACGACGAACTTTCGCAACGGTGCACAGTTAGGGGGAACACTTTCTTGAAATTTTAATGAGGGATCATCTTATTTACTACCGTCGTTCTAAGCAAATAAGATGCATAAACATGATAAACATCACATGCAATCAAATAGTGACATGATATGGCCAATATCATTTTGCTCCTTTTTGATCTCCTTCTTCGGGGCTCCATGATCATCATCATCACCGGCATGACACCATGATCTCCATCATCATGATCTCCATCATCGTGTCTTCATGAAGTTGTCTCGCCAACTATTACTTCTACTACTATGGCTACCGGTTAGCAATAAAGTAAAGTAATTACATGGTGTTGTATAATGACACGCAGGTCATACAATAAATAAAGACAACTCCTATGGCTCCTGCCGGTTGTCATACTCATAGACATGCAAGTCGTGATTCCTATTACAAGAACATGATCAATCTCATACATCACATATATTCATCACATTCTTCTTGGCCATATCACATCACATAGCATACCCTGCAAAAACAAGTTAGACGTCCTCTAATTGTTGTTTGCATGTTTTACGTGGCTGCTATGGGTTTCTAGCAAGAACGTTTCTTACCTACGCAAAACCACAACGTGATATGCCAATTGCTATTTACCCTTCAAAAGGACCCTTTTCATCGAATCCGTTCTGACTAAAGTGGGAGAGACTAGCACCCGCTAGCCACCTTATGCACCAAGTGCATGTCAGTCGGTGGAACCTGTCTCACGTAAGTGTACGTGTAAGGTCGGTCCGGGCCGCTTCATCCCACAATACCGTCGAAACAAGATTGGACTAGTAACGGTAAGCATATTGAACAAAATCAACGCCCATAACTAGTTTGTGTTCTACTCGTGCAAAGAATCTACGCAATAGACCTAGATCATGATGCCACTGTTGGGGAACGTAGCAGAAATTCAAAAATTTCGTACGTGTCACCAAGATCTATCTATAGAGAAACCAGCAACGAGGGGAAGGAGAGTGCATATACATACCCTTGTAGATCGCTAAGCGGAAGCGTTCAAGAGAACGGGGTTGAAGGAGTCGTACTCGTCGTGATCCAAATCACCGGAGATCCTAGTGCGGAACGGACGGCACCTCCGCGTTCAACACACGTACAGCCCGGTGACGTCTCCCATGCCTTGATCGAGCAAGGAGAGAGGGAGAGGTTGAGGAAGACTCCATCCAGCAGCAGCGCAACGGCGTGGTGGTGATGGAGGAGTGTGGCAATCCTGCAGGGCTTCGCCAAGCACCGCGGGAGAGGAGAAGGGAGAGAGGTAGGGCTGCGCCAGGGAGAGGTCAAAACTCATGTGTTGGCAGCCCTCAAGACCTCAATTATATATAGGGGAGAGGGAGGGGGTGTGCCCCCTCTAGAGTTTCCACCCCAAGGGATGCGGCTGCCCCCAATCCCATCTAGGGTGGCGGCCAAGGGTGCGGCGAGGGGAAACTTGCCCCCGAAGTTAGGTGGGTGCGCCCCCTCCCCCAACCCTAGGCTCCTTGGGCCCTTGCGGGGGGGCGCACCAGCCCACCTGGGGCTGGTCCCCTCCCACACTTGGCCCATGCAGCCCTCCGGGGCTGGTGGCCCCACTTGGTGGACCCCCGGGACCCTCCCGGTGGTCCCGGTACGTTACCGATAAAACCCGAAACTTTTCCGGTGACCAAAACAGGACTTCCCATATATAAATCTTTACCTCCGGACCATTCCGGAACTCCTCATGACATCTGGGATCTCATCCGAGACTCCGAACAACATTCGGTAACCACATACAAACTTCCTTTATAACCCTAGCGTCATCGAACCTTAAGTGTGTAGACCCTACAGGTTCGAGAACCATGCAGACATGACCGAGATGTTCTCCGGTCAATAACCAACAGCGGGATCTGGATACCCATGTTGGATCCCACATGTTCCACGATGATCTCATCGGATGAACCACGATGTCAAGGACTCAATCGATCCCGTATTCAATTCCCTTTGTCTAGCGGTATTGTACTTGCCCGAGATTCGATCGTTGGTATGCCGATACCTTGTTCAATCTCGTTACCTGCAAGTCTCTTTACCCGTTCCGTAACATATCATCCCGTGATCAACCCCTTGGTCACATTGTGCACATTATGATGATGTCCTACCGAGTGGGCCTAGAGATACCTTTCGTTTTCACGGAGTGACAAATCCCAGTCTCGATTCGTGCCACCCCAATAGACACTTTCGGAGATACCTGTAGTGCACCTTTATAGCCACCCAGTTACGTTGTGACATTTGGTACACCCAAAGCATTCCTACGGTATCCGGGAGTTGCACAATCTCATGGTCAAAGGCAATGATACTTGACATTAGAAAAGCTTTAGCATACGAACTACACGATCTTTGTGCTAGGCTTAGGATTGGGTCTTGTCCATCACATCATTCTGCTAATGATGTGATCCCGTTATCAACGACATCCAATGTCCATGGTCAGGAAACCGTAACCATCTATTGATCAACGAGCTAGTCAACTAGAGGCTTACTAGGGACATGGTGTTGTCTATGTACCCACACATGTATCTGAGTTTCCTATCAATACAATTATAGCATGGATAATAAACGATTATCATGAACAAGGAAATATAATAATAACTAATTTATTATTGCCTCTAGGGCATATTTCCAACAGCTTGGGAAGCAATCCTCCACCTGCTTGGCTTGGGGGGGGCAAGTCTCCCTAGGATTTTGCCTAGGGAGATCCAATTCGCTTGGCCGCCGCCCCCTAGGGGAAACCCTAGGGCGCCTCCCCCTCTCCCCTTGCCCCTATATATAGTGGAGGGGTGGGAGGGCAGCCGCACCTCTTCCCTGGTGCAGCCCTCTCCCTCCTCCAACACCTCCTCCTCCTCCGTAGTGCTTGGCGAAGCCCTGCTGGAGAACCACGAGCTCCACCACCACCACGCTGTCGTGTTCCAGAGTTCTCCCTCAACTTCTCCTCTCCCCTTGCTGGATCAAGAAGGAGGAGACGTCCCCGGGCTGTACGTGTGTTGAACGCGGAGGCACCTTTGTTCGGTGCTTAGATCGGATTCAACCGCGATCTGAATCGCTTCATGTACGACTCCACCGACCGCGTTCTTGTAACGCTTCCGCATCGCGATCTTCAAGGGTATGAAGATACACTCATCCTCTCCCTCTCTTGTTGCTAGAATCTCCATAGATTGATCTTGGTGATGCGTAGATAATTTTGAATTATTGCTACATTCCCCAACAGACACCCCCTTGAATTTTCCCAAAGGAAGAAAGGAAACTTTAAATCATCTTCAATCGCATGATCTATTCTAGGGCAATGTGATTACCCTTGTCATTGACAATGCAACGCACACATGAAGCATCAGATGCAAATTCAAACTACAATAAAAAAAGAGCAAACCCCTAATTATTTCTCTCATACTTAAAAAAGTTTGTAAGGTTTGGAGCTGACTGGCTGCTAACAACAAAATGCTTTTCTCGTCCCCTACGAAGCTCCCACACATCTAGGTTTTTCCCCTGCCTCCCGTCGCCACGCCGATCTGTCTCATCTTCTATGGTCTTAGGCCCATGAAGGCATGGTGGACCCTCACCATTGCCGGTGGGAGGGCCCTACTTCATTATAGGTGTTTTCTTTAGTGAGTTAGTTTAGGGTATGTGTCTTGCTCAGGAAGATGAGACAACAACAGCTCCCTGAAGATGGAATAAGGAATAAGATTCTCCCTGCCCAGCACCCATCCCTGGTGGCATGTCTCGCGTCGTTGGAGGACATGTGGAGGCATGTCTCTGGCGGATCTTGTGGGATTGGGTCGGTGTTTGTCTTTGATGGATCCGTGTGGATCTGATATTCATTAGCCAGTGTTCGTGTGCCTACGGATTGGCTCCTTTCGATCTAAGGCTCTTTCATCAGTGATGGTTGATGTTGTCGTGTGCTGGACCTTTGGGGCCTTAGCACAATGACTTTCCAATTGTCTACTACAAGAATGTTTGACCTATCCTGTGAGGGAAGGGTGATGACCACGATGCGCCTTCCGCTCTCTCTAGTGCTTGTATTCGTTGCTAGGTGGATATACAGACATTAATGTTTTTTTTGTTACTTCTAATGTTCTCTGCCCACGCTTTCCAACCCCCACTTTCATTGTTCTAGGTTTTTTCCTCTAGTTTTCGTTCATAACCATCTTAGCTAGCCCGCGTCTTACTTTCTTTGCGGGAATACTTTCAATCTATTTATCTTCAATCATGACAGTACAACGAACACCAGAAATAATAAAAATTATATTCAAATTCATAGACCACCTAGCGACGATTACAAGCACGAAAGCAAGCCGAAGGCACGCCACTGTCATCGCCCCTCCCTTGTCGGAGCTGGACAAGACTTGTTGTAGTAGACAGTCGAAAAGTCGTCGTGCTAAGGCCATATAGGACCAGCACACCAGAATAGTAACCGCCGTCATTCAAGAGTAGCACCGATTGGAAGGATCCAACCTAAAGACACACGAATGTAGACAAACTACCACCAGGTCCGAGAAAATCCACCAAAGATAGATCCGCTGTAGACACACCTCCACACGCCCCATCAACGATGCTAGACGCACCATCGACACGGGGGCTGGGTAGGGAGAACCTTATTCCATCTTCATGGAGCTGTCACTGTCTCGTCTTACTGAGTAGGACACAAACCCTAACAAAACTCGAAGAAACGTTTAAAAACGAAGCCCTCCCACCGGCAAGGGCCGGAATGCATCATGCCGTCATAGGCCCTAAGGCCACCCGAGACGAGGCAGACTGGCGGCAGCGTCGACGGGAGGCAGAAGAACCTTAGATTTGTTTGGGGAAGGAGGAGACTGCGTAGACGTAGTACGTCCTTACAACCCACGTCTTACTTACTTAGCAAATAAAATAATGCTTTCTTTGGTAAGTTATAATAAACAGCGATTCACATGCATTTTTTGGGTACATGATTAGCTTCCCAAAAAAATGGTTGGTTACATGCAATTATCTGAAGGAAATATGCCCTAGAGGCAATAATAAAGTTATTATTTATTTCCTTATTTCATGATAAATTTTTATTATTCATGCTAGAATTGTATTAACCGGAAACATAATACATGTGTGAATACATAGACAAACAGAGTGTCACTAGTATGCCTCTACTTGACTAGCTCGTTGATCAAAGATGGTTAAGTTTCCTAGCCATAGACATGAGTTGTCATTTGATTAACGGGATCACATCATTAGGAGAATGATGTGATTGACATGACCCATTCCATTAGCTTAGCACCCGATCGTTTAGTATGTTGCTATTGTTTTCTTCATGACTTATACATGTTCCTGTAACTATGAGATTATGCAACTCCCGTTTACCGGAGGAACACTTTGGGTGCTACCAAACGTCACAACGTAACTGGGTGATTATAAAGGAGTACTATAGGTGTCTCCAAAGGTACATGTTGGGTTGGTGTATTTCGAGATTAGGTTTTGTCACTCCGATTGTCGGAGAGGTACCTCTGGGCCCTCTCGGTAATACACATCACATAAGCCTTGCAAGCATTGCAACTAATGAGTTAGTTGTGAGATGATGTATTACGGAACGAGTAAAGAGACTTGCCGGTAACGAGATTGAACTAGGTATTGAGATACCGACGATCGAATCTCGGGCAAGTAACATACCGATGACAAAGGGAACAACGTATGTTCTTATGCGGTTTGACCGATAAAGATCTTCGTAGAATATGTAGGAGCCAATATGGGCATCTAGGTTCCGCTATTGGTTATTGACCAAGAATAGTTCTAGGTCATGTCTACATAATTCTCGAACCCGTAGGGTCCGCACGCTTAAGGTTTCCATGACAGTTATATTATGAGTTTATGAGTTTTGATGTACCGAAGGAGTTCAGAGTCCCGGATGAGATCGGGGATATGACGAGGAGTCTCGAAATGGTCGAGACGTAAAGATTGATATATTGGACGACTATATTGGGAGTGCGGAAAGGTTCCGAGTGATTCGGGTATTTTTCGGAGTACCGGAGAGTTACGGGAATTCACCGGGGAGTATATGGGCCTTATTGGGCCATACGGGAATAGAGGAGAGAGGCCAAAAGGAAGGAGGCCTGCGCCCCCCCTCTGGTCCGAATTGGACAAGGGGCGCAGCCCCCCTTTCCTTCTTCCTCTCCCCCTCTTTCCCCTTCTCCTACTCCAACAAGGGAGGTGGAATCCTACTAGGACTAGGGAGTCCTAGTAGGACTCCACACTTAGCGCGCCCACTCCTAGGGCCGGCCTCCTCCCCCCTTACTCCTTTATATACGGGGGCAGGGGGGCACCCCAATACACACAAGTTGATCTTCGTGATCGTTCCTTAGCCGTGTGCGGTGCCCCCCTCCACCATATTCCACCTCGGTCATATCGTCGCGGAGTTTAGGCGAAGCCCTGCACCGGTAGAACAGCATCATCGTCACCACGCCATCGTGCTGACGGAACTCATCCCCGACACTTTGCTGGATCGGAGTCCGGGGATCGTCATCGAGCTGAACGTGTGCTGAACTTAGAGGTGCCGTACGTTCGGTGCTTGGATCGGTCGGATCGTGAAGACGTACAACTACATCAACCGCGTTGTCATAACACTTCCGCTTACAGTCTACGAGGGTACATGGACATTACTCTCCCCTCTCGTTGCTATGCCATCACCATGATCTTGCGTGTGCGTAGGAAATTTTTTGAAATTACTACGTTCCCCAACATTATCTAGTGTCATAAAACGTATGCACATGATGCAAGATTTTAATATAAGTTATCACACAAGAGGTTCGTGAGAAATTATGCACGTTGGCTCCATTGATGGCGGAAGTCGTCCCTGCTCCTCAAGCATGATATCAAGAAGGCGTTCCACAGTGTGTGATGGGATTACATCTTCGACCTCCTCCAAAAACGCGGATTTCCCCAGAGGTTTCGTAATTTGATTGCCACCCTCCTCTCGACTTCCACCTCATGGGTCCTCCTTAATGGAATCCCCAGGGATTCCATTAGGCATGGGCGTGGCCTTTGTCAGGGAGACCCACTCTCCCTGTTGCTCTTCGTCCTTGCCATCGACCCCATACAACGGGTGCTTCGCCTGGCCACTGAGCCTGGCCTCCTTCACGACTTGGGTGGTCGGGAGGGGGGGGATTTCGGACATCACTTTACGCGGACAACACTAAAAATTTTGTTGCGCCGATCAAGGAGGACGTCCAGGCCATCTCCAACATCCTAGAGAACTTTGGGGAGGCCACCGGGCTTGTTACCAATTTCCAAAAAGATGGTTGTGGCCCCATCCGTTGTGAAGGATTGGACCTTGATGACATTATGCAAAGCCAGCCGGCGGTGGGCGTTTCCCTTGCGCTACCTAGGGCTTCCCCTATCAGTTAGGCGCTTAAAGCGGATCCACTTCCAACACCTCGAGGACCAAGTCACCAGCAAACACCACCTTGGCAGGGGAAACACTGCACGACTGCGGGTAGGAACACATTGGTCAAGTCAGTCCGCACTGCCATCACGATTTACCATAGCATGACTCTAGTCATTCCAGTTGAGGTTCTCCAAGCCATTGACAAGATCCGAAGAGCTTTCCTTTGGGCGATATCTGACAAGGTCTTCGGGGAAATGCAAAGTTAATTGGACTTCCATTTGCCGCCCCATGATCCTCGGGAGGCCTTGGTATCCTACACCTGGCAAAGTTTGCTCGTGCCTTCTGCCTTCGATGGCCATGGCTTGAGTGGATCGCGCCGGAGCGGCCTTGGGTGGGCACCGGGAATCCATGCGACAAGGAGGACATGAATCTATTCCACGCCCTCACGAAGGTCACGGGAGGAGATGAGAACAAGGCGAGCTTCTGGGAGTCCTCCTAGCTAAATGGCCTTAGACCTAAGCAAATTGCACCATTAATATTTGACATTTCCAGAGGTAAGAAGTGGAGTGTAAGAAAGGTGGTCCGGAATGGTGCTTGGGTGGATCAAATTCAGTTCTCAAATGGCCTAACAGTGGCCCACGTACAGGAATCCATCAAGCCATGGGCTATGGTGGCACAAGTGCATCTTCAGGACCATCAACATGACACCATCACTTGGAAGCTCACCACCTCGAGGCAAATATTCGGCGGCATCAACATACAAGGCGTAGTTTTGTGGCATCATTGCAACTAGCTCCAAGAGCATGATCCAGAAGAATTGGGCGCCGCCAAAATGCAAGTTTTTTGCCTAGTTGATCACTCAAAAGTCAAAATCGAGTTCCCACGACCGACGGGTTGGCTAAATTGTGGCAACTTTCTGTTGTGCAACCAAGTTCCGGAATCGGCACCAGACATCCTCTTCCAATGCAGATTCTCCGTTCAGGTGTGGTGCATGGTGCGCGACTGGCTTCAACTCGAAGGGCTATACCTGAATGATGGCACATTTTTTACGACGTAAAATCTTGGTGGTTTGCCATGGTTGCCTTGTTAAACATTGTACATACGGTATAACCGTATATGCGTGCGTGCGTGTTGATGTTTCTGTTGTAACGATAGTTGGGCTGTTGGGATTGAGTCCTATCCTAGATTGTGTCTTGTAGATCAATCCACAGCCCAACAACCTTGTATATCTCACACCATTGTGCATATATTAACATGTACGCGTCCCTGCTAATCGCATACACTTTAGCCTCTCTTTTCTACATGGTATACAGAGCCTCTCCCTTCCAACACATCTAGGTCATGTCATCCTCCTCCGTCGCCATGGCCTCCCACTCACTCGCATCCCTTGGTCACACGATCACTGAGAAACTGACCAGGGAAAACTTCCTGGTATGGAAGGCGCAAGTCCTGCCGCACATCAAAGCCGCAGGCATGATGGGCTACCTTGATGGATCACGCAAGGAGCCAGCCGTCGTTCTTCTCACCGAGAGGGACCTCGCCGACGGGAAGAAGGAAACCGTCTCCACGCCCAACCCAGAGCATGCCGTGTGGGAGACGCAGGATCAACAGGTGCTTACGTTCTTGATTGCATCTCTGTCTTGTTATGTTCTCATGCAAGTTTCGAACCATACTACTTCTGCTGGCATCTGGCAAGCCCTGGTGCAAAGTTTTTCATCGCAATCTAGGGCACGAACCCTTCAGCTTCGGTCTGCCCTAGGTAACACGTGCAAGGGGGACATGTCGGCAGCAGCCTACTTCACCAAGATGAAGGGCATTGCTGACGAACTCGCCACTGCCGGGAAGCCTCTTGGAGAAGATGATCTTGTCGATCAGATTCTTCAGGGCCTGGTGCATGAACTGGACTATAATGGTTTTGTTTCAGCAATCTCCACACGTGCCACCACGGACCAACCGATCGGGCTCACGGAGCTCTTCTCGTTGCTCCTGGCGGCTGAAGGCCGCATCGCTGCTCAGCAGGCAGCGTTCTCCCGAGTCACTCCGCCAATCTTGCATCGCGCGGCGGCGGCCGTGGCGGCAACTACAGCCGTGGAGGCGGCAGTAGTGGTGGCGGAGGTGGACATGGAGGCTACAACAACAACTCTGGCAACCCCCGCTACAACGAAAACTCCGGGGGCGGCTCGTCTGGTGGCACGCCGCGCAAGTAGGGTGGTGACCGCGGTGACCGCGAACGTTGCCAGATCTGCAAAGAAGAAGGGCATGGTGCATGGAGCTGCAGAAAGCGCTACGACAAAGGCTACAACAATAATGTCCGCAACCCCGCAGGAGGCGGCGGTGGCGGCAACGGCGGCGGCGGTGGTGGCGGTGGTGGTGGCAATGGTGGCCAACATCGTACTGCCAACGCAGCTCATTCATACGGTGTAGATACCAATTGGTATCTTGACACCGGTGCAACTGATCACATCACCGGCGAACTGGAGAAACTTGTGGTTCGGGATCGCTACAACGGCAACGAACAGATCCACACCGCCAGTGGACAAGGTATGGACATTGCACACATCGGCCATTCAGTTTTATCTACTCCCTCTGGATCATTGAAACTCAACAATATTCTGCATGTTCCTAACTCTGAGCAAAGTCTTCTTTCTGCCTATCAACTCATGAAAGATAATCACGTGTTTATTGAACTTCACCCTGAAACTTTTCTTGTCAAGGATCAGGATACCCGGAGGACCATACTTCAAAACAAGAGTAAATGGCGCTTGTTTCCAGTCACCGGGCGGCACAGTGCCCCTTCACGGCAAGCACTTGGAGCAATCAAACCATCCACATCCCGGTGGCACAAGCGTCTAGGGCATCCCTCTCTTCTAGTGGTCCAGAAAACAGTTCGAGATTTTAATCTCCCCGTGTCAAATAAACAAGATCATCTTCTCGTGTGTGATGCATGTCAGATGGCCAAAAGTCATCAACTTCCTTATCCTCGCTCAGTTATTGAATCTAAAGCTCCTTTAGAGCTAATTTTCTCAGATGTTTGGGGTCCTGGACCCGTTTCTGTAGGCAGGCAAAAATACTATGTCAGATTTATCGATGATTTCAGCAAGTTTAGTTGGATATATTTGCTTAAGAACAAATCTGATGTGTTTGAGAAGTTTCGTCTTTTTCAAGCTCATGTTGAACGCTTGTTTAATTGCAAAATCATTGCCATGCAAACAGATTGGGGTGGTGAGCATCAAAGTCTGAATTCTTTCTTTGAGCACATTGGCATTACTCACCACGTCTCTTGCCCTCATGCACATCAACAAAATGGATCCGCAGAGCGGAAGCATCGTCACATAGTAGAAGTTGGTCTTTCTCTCTTGGCACATGCGTTCATGCCCTTAAAGTTTTGGGATGAAGCTTTCCTCACGGCTTATATCTCATCAACCGTATCCCTAGTCGAGTCATCAAAAATCAAACTCCACTAGAACGTCTCTTTGGCACTAAACCCAATTATAGTTTTCTTCGCATTTTTGGTTGTGTTGTATGGCCCAATTTGCGCCCCTTTAATAAGCACAAACTTGAGTTCCGCTCCAAGCAATGCGCTTTTTTGGGTTATAGTACTCTTCACAAGGGATATAAATGCTTAGACATCTCCTCCGGACGAGTCTATATTTCTCGGGATGTCGTGTTTGATGAACAAGTTTTTCCTTTTGCGAGTCTTCACCCAAATGCAGGAGCACAACTATGCAAAGAACTTGTTTTGTTACCCTCTCGTCTCCTGCCATCACCAAACTTTATTTCAGGGGGAGTTGATGCTGCTGCTACTGGTTCAGTGTCAATGCCTAATACTCTTGATGAGGTGTCTGCTGATAGTGTGCAGGAATCAGGGCCGGCCAACCATGCAGAAATTAGTGAAGAAATCGGTGAAAATACTCATGATTTTATGCAGCCAACAACAGACTATGCAGAAGATCCGAGTGCGCGATCCGATGATGATTCTGGCGGGCGAATCCCCTCGGGATCTGGCGCTGCAGCCGCGTCAGGCGAATCCCCGATGGGATCGCCGCCAGCAGGCGGGGCAGGCGGTCGGCCAGGCGGGCCCGCTGTCTCCCTGTCCCCTGGTCGGGCCACTCCCGCCTCGGTGCGGGCCGGGGCCTCCTCCGTGGCGAACGAGCACGGCCCACATGGCCGCCCTGGTGTGGGGCGCACTGGCTCGGGCGGGTCAGGCCCTTCGCAGCCTCTGGCGCCCAGTCCGCCGCAGCCGTGTGGTGGGCCGTCTGCGGCCGAATCTCAACAGGAGTCCGCCCTTGGATCTGGTGCGGGATCCGGTGCGGCTGACTCTGGATCTTCTGTGCCTAATACCGCCACCTCGGACTCCGCTGTTTCTGCATCAATCAATCGGCTGCACGTTCGGGCTGATCAGCCACCCCCGCCTCCTCCTCTGTGTACACAAACCAGGTCTCAAAGTGGCATTGCAAAACCAAAAGTTTATGAAGATGGCTGTATTCGCTGGGGATCTTTTTGTGCTGCAGGTGAACCAAGAAATTTACAAGCTGCTCTTAGTGACCCCAAATGGAAGAAGGCAATGGATGAGGAGTTCTCTGCTCTTATGGATAACAAAACATGGCGCCTTGTTCCACTCATCAGAGGGAGGAATGTGATTGACTACAAATGGGTGTACAAGATTAAGCGAAAGTCTGATGGCACTATTGACAGGTACAAGGCCCGGTTAGTTGCCAAAGGCTTCAAGCAAAGGTACGGTGTGGACTATGAAGACACCTTTAGCCCTGTGGTAAAAGCTGCTACTATCCGTTTAGTTCTTTCCATTGCAATTTCTCGAAATTGGTGCATGCGGCAACTAGATGTGAAGAACGTGTTTTTGCATGGTGTTCTAGAAGAGAAAGTTTTCATGCGGCAACCTCCTGGGTATGAGAGCTCAGTCTCACCACGCCATGTTTGCAAGCTTGATAAGGCTCTTTATGGCCTGAAACAAGCACCAAGAGCCTGGTATTATCGTTTGTACTCCAAACTTCGGTCTCTTGGTTTTCTTGCTTCCAAAGGAGATACCTCACTATTCTTCTATCATAAGCACGGAGTAACTATTTTTATGCTGATATACGTTGATGATATTATTGTCACAAGCTCCTCATCCACAGCTCTTCTCAAGGATTTGAGTATGGACTTTGCACTCAAGGACTTGGGTGCATTGCATTTCTTTCTTGGTATTGAGGTGAAAAATACTGCACGTGGAGTTCTTCTGTCGCAGGAAAAATATGTGCAAGAGATCCTTCAGTGGATGGGCATGACTGGATGCAAACCTTCGCCTACACCCCTGTGTGCCTCTGAGAAGTTATCTCTTCATGATGGAGCCATCCTCACGACCGAAGACTCCACCAGGTATAAGAGCATCGTGGGAGCACTACAGTACCTAACTTTGACGCGACCAGATATTGCATATGCTGTTAATAAGGTCTGTCAGTTTTTGCATGCTCCTACTACTGTTCATTGGACTGCAGTAAAAAGGATACTCAGATATCTTCAAGGCACACAGAGTCATGGTCTTAAGCTTTGCAAATCGGACTCCATGCTTAGTGCGTTCTCCGATGCAGATTGGGCAGGCTGCCCTGATGACAGGAGATCTACAGGAGGTTTTGCAGTTTTTCTTGGAGGTAACTTGGTGTCATGGAGTGCCCGTAAGCAGGCGGCCGTTTCTAGGTCTAGCATAGAAGCTGAGTACAAGGCTCTAGCTAATGCCACTACTGAAGTAATCTGGGTCCAAAACATGTTGACATAGTTGGGTGTTTCTCATCCCAAGGCAGCGTCACTATGGTGTGACAATTTGGGTGCTACTTATTTATCTGCCAACCCTGTTTTTCATGCTAGGACGAAGCACATCGAGATAGACTATCACTTTGTTCAAGAACGAGTTGCAAACAAGCTGTTGAATGGTCGCTTTGTTCCTACTGGTGATCAGGTTGCAGATGGGTTTACTAAACCCCTTCCCTTGAGGCAGCTGGAGGCATTTCGACCCAATCTCAACTTAGATAAGTCGTGATTGAGAGGGAGTGTTAAACATTGTACATACGGTATAACCGTATATGCGTGCGTGCGTGTTGATGTTTCTGTTGTAACGATAGTTGGGCTGTTGGGATTGAGTCTTATCCTAGATTGTGTCTTGTAGATCAATCCACAACCCAACAACCTTGTATATCTCGCACCATTGTGCCTATATTAACACGTACGCGTCCCTGCTAATCGCATACGCTTTAGCCTCTCTTTTCTACATGCCTTTGGCCGTCGCAAGGCTATGGCTTCTATTGCAATGCATGTGTCTTGTGAGTGTGGAATGAGCGCAACACAAGAGTCTACAACAACAAGTTTGCTACGTCGACTGTGATCATGGCCAAAATCCGGTGCGAGGCAAAGAATTGGGGGTTGGCGGGTGCAACTCATTTATGTAATCTCATGCCAGGAGAGTAGGCTTTTCTTGTACGGGTTGTCGCCCTCGGGCGGCCAAACTTGTTCTAAACCCTCTCTTAATTAACGAATGTGGCAAGTCTTTTGCCCTTTTCAAAACAAAAAAAATCATGTGCAAAAAAGTTTGCAATGGCAGTCCATACATGAGTGAGGGGCAAGTTTCCTCAAATTTCGGCTGTGGTGGTGATCATGGCCTAGACGGCCTGACCTTGTACACCGTCCAGGATGACGGAGCGTGCTAGACCGGTAGCTTGTTCACTGCGGTACGGAGGCACACGAGGTGAGCGTGGGAACCGGGAGGAGAAGCCCGACGCACGGAATGATGGCGGCACATGGCATCAATTAATGACGAACGAAGTTCCCGTTTAATGGAGTACTGTAGTACAAGCAGGACGAGTAGCTTTAACTATCCATTATCTATTCCTAAAGTCTAAAAAGTGCACGCGCACTATTTAGAGCCGCCATGGATTTTCCTTTCTCCCTCTCTTCCCCTCTTCTGTTCTTAATTTTTTGGAGCCGCCATGGATTTTCCTGGCGATGTGGAGATGGAGGTTTCACCATGGCGAATCCTTCTTTCGTGGGGAAGAAGTAGATGGCGTAGGGGCAGTTAGAGGGGAGATTCGGGTGTGGAGGTACAAATGCTGGGGCGGGTGGTTGGGTGCACGTGATCCCCACGGCCAGCTGTCGCGCGCGGGCACCGTGGTTGGTAGTTGATGTTTCGCGCACGTGGGGGAGGATTGGAGACTTTCCTTTTCCTAAAGTCTAAAAAGTGCACGCGCACTATTTAGACGAGTCGAGAGGCCGGCTGCTGGCCACACGATCTCGCTCCTATCATCCTGCGTGTGGGTCAGGTGCTACTTTGTCGGGATGGTTTTCCCGAGCCTTATCCTCTCCGTCGCAGGCGCTGCCCCTACTCTCCCGTTCTTCCCCATCGCGGGCGCTGCCCCTGGCCCCTGCTCCTCCCATTCTTCCCATGGCGCCGCCCTAGTCCCCCCTCTCCTTCCCATGACAGGCACCAAGATCGACGGTTGAGCCTCTGCCGCCTTTCTGCCCCGTTCATCCAGCTTCAGGTGCTCGACGGAGGCCGGCGAGAATCTTTGACGAGGTAGATGGATTTGCTGGGGTTGGATGGATTGGACGGAAGAGATCTGAGGTTCGTTCCCTTCCCCTGTTTTTGCGTGCTTCCCTTTCTTCAGATTTATCGGTCTTTTTGGGGATGGGTGTATTAGGACATTTTCCTCTTTCATATTTATCCATCACATCACAGCTTCTGAGACCCGAAGGTTGCAGTTTGAAAGAAGATCACTTGTGTTTTCTGATTTTCTATCTTGCCTCTGTGTACTAGCAGCAATTGAACATGTGATCTTGTTCCTGCTACTGTACTAAATACTACTGTCTATTTTAACTGGTGAATGTGTGTGTATGCAGTCTATATGTCAATGTCAGAACCTTATTGAACTTGTTTGGAGTTACAGGATACACTCAATGTCGTAGATGGATCATTTTTCCGCGGGAGTAGACAATTCATTTTACACATGTGGCATGCTTATGCAGAACTTTCGCCCGGATTTGGTAAGGTTTCAGTAGGATGATGGACGCCGACGAGATTTTCCATTTCGCCTTCCCGTCCTATGACCAGATGAATTGCGGCATCAAGATGTCAGCCAAGACAACGGCGTCATTGTTATAGTTTGTGTGGTTCTCGACCAAACGCGTTGGATTGGCGAGGTATGAGTTGCTGGAGTTTTGCTTAGGTGAAAGTTTTTTTGGTAGAATACTGTTGTACTAAGTTGGTTATGATAGTAGTATAAGTTGGATATGACTATTGGGAAGTTGCACAGCACAATAATACTAAGTTGGCTAGATGGTTTGTGCAGTTGCACAAGAGCTTCTACTGAGTTGGCTTTTTTACTTAGTCACGTATGTGCAGTTTGCCGCAGGGGGACCGAGGTTTGTGCTTTTGTGTGAGGGTGTTTGTTGGGAGGTGGGAGTTTTGCCGAGATTTGAGCGATCTTTATGTGCGTTTTTGGGTGTTTTTCATGGGGTGCGACGAGTTGATTATGTTGTTTACACAAACATTTATGCACACTGTTCTACTTGAATTAAACTGATTGGCTAGTCAGGCTTGTGCAGTTGCACAAGAGTTTCTACTTAGTTGGTTTGATTGGCTTGTTATTTTTCAGTTGCCAACTTCATATTAAGAGTAGCCATTTTTTTCTGCCCATGTGCAACTTTGTTAATACAAGTTGCACAAGGGAACCTAATTAGTTGGCATCATCAGCATTTGTAGTTGCACAAATAGTATCCAACTAGTTGACATCCTCAGCCTTTTATGTAACTGCGTTGACATCCTTAGCATTTTTTATCTAGAAGCCTGACCTGAATGTGTAATTTCACTGGTCATGGAAGCAGAGCAGACATTTTTTATGGCTTCACGAACTGCAATGCAAAACTGGATTTTCATACAGTTGTGGTTAGTACTTTTTCTGCACAACTCAATGCAGCTAGTATTTTCAACAACATCAACATCATTTTTATAAACTAAGTTTTTGGTTTGGTGACGGTGTGATGATTTGTTGTCTCATCATGCAAGTGCGGAATAACTATTTTCAGACTTGGTATCCTCAAGATTTCTAGTTGCACAAGAGTATCCATTTAGTTGGTATCCTCAGCATTTCTAGTTTCAAAGAACAGTATACAACTAGTTGACATCCTCAACATTTCTAGTTGCACAAGAGTATATAATTTAGTCCTATCTCCAAAAAAATTGAGGGTTGCCCAAGAGTATCTTTGGCACCCTTAGACTTTATACTTGCACAGTAGTATGCAATAAGTTGGCATCCTTAGCAATTCTAGTTGCACAATACTTTTTAACTAGATGGCATACTCAAGACTTTTTCTAGTTGCACAAGAGTATCTATTTAGTTGGCATCCTCAGCATTTCTAGTTGCACAAGAGTATCTATTTAGTTGGCATCCTCAGCATTTCTAGTTGCACAACAAACATAATACTGTGTTGGCATCCTCAACCTTTTTAATCCAGATTTCTGAAGAAGAACAATTTTTTTATGCAGTGTTAACTAATCACCTTTTTCACCTTCAGGATATTGTGCAGGGGGATGAGGGTAATGAAGGAGATAATACAGAACGATAGTCACAAGCTGGTAGGATAAGGGCATCACCTGGGACTGGGAGGTTGGTGACGTTGAACAATAAGTTGAGCCCATTACAAAAGTCTCACCTCTGCCAGAAGTTGTTTGGAAGTGGAACAATAAGTTGTGCATTGGAGCGAATTCAGATTTCGGAACTTGTTTGTACGCTCGTTTTTTACATTTTTCTTCATTGCTCTTTTTGTCGCATAGAGCAGTTGTATCTCTTGCACAGTTTGTACTAAATAGGTTGCACAGACACAACCCAGTAATTGGTTTATTCCTTTTTCTCACATTATTTTTCTTGTTTTCAATGATGTACATGTTCTTTTGGCCAAGAGGTTGATCTAGATTTGCTGCACATAATTCAAGCTACAATTCTTGTACACTACTTTTTGGGAAGTAGAAATAAGATTCTGATGTCAGGAAATAGATTTTCATCTTTTTTATGTTTTACTTTTAGTATATAGAACACCCTATAGAACATATTCCCGCTACTGCTATTTGTGTGAGACAAGACTATTGTACTCTCCTTTGTACTACTGTTTCTTTGTGCTTCTTTTGGTCTGGATTCATGTTTTAGTTGCACACATTTACAGCAAAAGTTGGCTTTGGATTCATATTTAGTTGCACAAATATATGTATATTTTAGCACAGACATCACACATCCATGTCGGTGTGTGTTGGTTGCACACATCTACAACAAAAGTTGGCTTTTTAAATCCATGATTAGTTTGCACATCTCTTTTTCTAGTCTTGGCTGTTTGGTTGCACACATAGCAGGAAAAGTTGGTTTTGGATCCATGTTTTAGTTGGCACAAATATAGGCTTCTATTTGCACACATGGCATAAAAAGGTTTCTTATGATCCTTCCCCTGATGTTCAGTATGAGTAAATAGGCTATAAAATATGTTTTTATGGTGTTTTTGTCTATGTGTTTTCTTATGATCCTTCTCCTGATTTTCTTTTGTGTCATGTATGTAGGGAGATGATGGTGATCAATACCGTCTTGTAAAGCGCCGAACACGGAAAGCGAAAGCCACAACACCCGATGTAGGCGGTTCCTCATCTACAGCAGCTGTTGAGGTACAAAGTGCCAACCAATCCTGATTCAGTGCCAACCAATCTTGATTCAGTGCCATCTCAACATGTCAGCATTGCATGTAGGAAATCGGCAACCTGAGCACCTACTGTGGCAACTCCAACACCTAATGAGCCAGCTGCAGGTCAACACATGCATAATGCATCATCTGATGGACCAACACCAGCAACTAGTGAGGGAAACACACTTTCATCTGTGCCAGCTCGAGTAATCACTGTGCCAAGTACAATATCAAGTGAGGCAACTGTAACTCCAGATGTGCCACCCCCAGTAGCCAATGTGTCACCTGAAGGTCAAACTATGCCAACTGCAGGGCATATGTTGGATGTTGGTGTGAACAATCTTTTGTGCCTATTGTGTATCTATTTTCATCCGATGTTGGTGTGAACAATCTTTTATGCACGTTGTGTGCCTACAGGTGGCTGTTGCAACTTGTCTAGTTGTACGAAAGCAGTATATAGTTGCACCAACTTGTTTACTCTTTTTGGCACACAGTGTTGCTACAATTAGCTGATGTAACTTGATTGGTTGCACGAAAGCAGCATATTTGGCTGCACAGATTTTGCGCCAACCCCCTACATAATCAATGTGATTTCTGTACCAAATTCATGAATCAAAGGTTCGTTCAAGAAAACCAGCTAGAGGACAAGTCTGCAAGTCATGTCAAGGGAGGAAGAAAAGCAGAGGAAGGGGAATTCTCTCCTGGAGTTCTCTCCTCCTGGTACGTTTGTCCTACTTG
>NC_041383.1:712350346-712371056 GCF_002162155.2 Triticum dicoccoides
CTTCTGGCAGAGGTGAGACTTTTGTAATGGGCTCAACTTATTGTTCAACGTCACCAACCTCCCAGTCCCAGGTGATGCCCTTATCCTACCAGCTTGTGACTATCGTTCTGTATTATCTCCTTCATTACCCTCATCCCCCTGCACAATATCCTGAAGGTGAAAAAGGTGATTAGTTAACACTGCATAAAAAAATTGTTCTTCTTCAGAAATCTGGATTAAAAAGGTTGAGGATGCCAACACAGTATTATGTTTGTTGTGCAACTAGAAATGCTGAGGATGCCAACTAAATAGATACTCTTGTGCAACTAGAAATGCTGAGGATGCCAACTAAATAGATACTCTTGTGCAACTAGAAAAAGTCTTGAGTATGTCATCTAGTTAAAAAGTATTGTGCAACTAGAATTGCTAAGGATGCCAACTTATTGCATACTACTGTGCAAGTATAAAGTCTAAGGGTGCCAAAGATACTCTTGGGCAACCCTCAAATTTTTTGGAGATAGGACTAAATTATATACTCTTGTGCAACTAGAAATGTTGAGGATGTCAACTAGTTGTATACTGTTCTTTGAAACTAGAAATGCTGAGGATACCAACTAAATGGATACTCTTGTGCAACTAGAAATCTTGAGGATACCAAGTCTGAAAATAGTTATTCCGCACTTGCATGATGAGACAACAAATCATCACACCGTCACCAAACCAAAAACTTAGTTTATAAAAATGATGTTGATGTTGTTGAAAATACTAGCTGCATTGAGTTGTGCAGAAAAAGTACTAACCACAACTGTATGAAAATCCAGTTTTGCATTGCAGTTCGTGAAGCCATAAAAAATGTCTGCTCTGCTTCCATGACCAACGAAATTGCACATTCAGGTCAGGCTTCTAGATAAAAAATGCTAAGGATGTCAACGCAGTTACATAAAAGGCTGAGGTTGTCAACTAGTTGGATACTATTTGTGCAACTACAAATGCTGATGATGCCAACTAATTAGGTTCCCTTGTGCAACTTGTATTAACAAAGTTGCACATGGGCAGAAAAAAATGGCTACTCTTAATATGAAGTTGGCAACTGAAAAATAACAAGTCAATCAAACCAACTAAGTAGAAACTCTTGTGCAACTGCACAAGCCTGACTAGCCAATCAGTTTAATTCAAGTAGACCAGTGTGCATAAATGTTTGTGTAAACAACATAATCAACTCGTCGCACCCCATGAAAAACACCCAAAAACGCACATAAAGATCGCTCAAATTTCGGCAAAACTCCCACCTCCCAACAAACACCCTCACACAAAAGCACAAACCTCGGTCCCCCTGCGGCAAACTGCACAAACGTGACTAAGTAAAAAAGCCAACTCAGTAGAAGCTCTTGTGCAACTGCACAAACCATGTAGCCAACTTAGTATTATTGTGCTGTGCAACTTCCCAATAGTCATATCCAACTTATACTACTATCATAACCAACTTAGTACAACAGTATTCTACCAAAAAAACTTTCACCTAAGCAAAACTCCAGCAACTCATACCTCGCCAATCCAACGCGTTTGGTCGAGAACCACACAAACTATAACAATGACGCCGTTGTCTTGGCTGACATCTTGATGCCGCAATTCATCTGGTCATAGGACGGGAAGGCGAAATGGAAAATCTCGCCGGCGTCCATCATCCTACTGAAACCTTACCAAATCCGGGCGAAAGTTCTGCATAAGCATGCCACATGTGTAAAATGAATTGTCTACTCCCGCGGAAAAATGATCCATCTACGACATTGAGTGTGTCCTGTAACTCCAAACAAGTTCAATAAGGTTCTGACATTGACATATAGACTGCATACACACACACATTGACCAGTCAAAATATACAGTAGTATTTAGTACAGTAGCAGGAACAAGATCACATGTTCAATTGCTGCTAGTACACAGAGGCAAGATAGAAAATCAAAAAACACAAGTGATCTTCTTTCAAACTGCAACCTTCGGGTCTCAGAAGCTGTGATGTGATGGATAAATATGAAAGAGGAAAATGTCCTAATACACCCATCCCAAAAAGACCGATAAATCTGAAGAAAGGGAAGCACGCAAAAACAGGGGAAGGGAACGAACCTCAGATCTCTTCCGTCCAATCCATCCAACCCCAGCAAATCCATCTACCTCGTCAAAGATTCTCGCCGGCCTCCGTCGAGCACCCGAAGCTGGATGAACGGGGCAGAAAGGCGGCAGAGGCTCGACCGTCGATCTTGGTGCCTGTCATGGGAAGGAGAGGGGGGACTAGGGCGGCGCCATGGGAAGAATGGGAGGAGCAGGGGCCAGGGGCAGCGCCCGCGATGGGGAAGAACGGGAGAGCAGGGGCAGCGCCTGCGACGGAGAGGATAAGGCTCGGGAAAACCATCCCGACAAAGTAGCACCTGACCCACACGCAGGATGATAGGAGCGAGATCGTGTGGCCAGCAGCCGGCCGCTCGACTCGTCTAAATAGTGCGCGTGCACTTTTTAGACTTTAGGTATATACATGCGCTTTCAAATGGGAAGTGCAGCCGCGTCATCCTTCCTCTCCTAGCCTAGCCGTGGACCGATCGCGAGGAGAGAGCCAGCCCTCGAGCCCGGCACGCCACCGACACGTTTCCGCGTCGAGCGGAGGATCCATCTCGGCGGCGGCGAGCGCCTCCTGCTTCCCGCTCCGGCGTACGCCGAGCGTCATTCCCGCGCCTGCTGAGTCCACGCCGCCTCGCGTGATCGCGCTGTCCCCCGCTTCTCGGGCAGTTCATCTGCAGCGCACGGCGGCGAGAGAGAGAGAGAGCTCCGTCACGCCCGCATTGCACCTTCGTTTGGCACTTGAGGTGACAAGTCGAAATCTCAAGTCCTCTTCCCTCCCTGCTCTGTTTCTATGGCGATTAAAGTTGTATCTCTGTTTCCATGGCGTCTGCAACTTGAGCTAGTATATTTCTGTGGTGTTGTGTCGTAGGCGCATCAGGGATCCGCGACGTTTTTCCATGAATTTTGTTGGCAGAAATCTGGATTTGCCGTGTCATCAGCTAATTTTTTTTTGGGTGATGAGAAATCCGCGTTGAATAGGGAGACGCAGTAGTAGTATTATTATACTAGCTAGCCGGAGGCGCATAAATACGGAACGGAATACCCAATTCCCGAAAACCTCCCCTCCTTCCTCCCGCGTGGCGACAGGGAGGAACCCTAGTGCGCCGCCGCCAGAGGGTGCCCGGCCGGCGGGGCCTCCTCGCCTCCCATCTCGGCGGGTTCGGCGCGGGCCGAAGCTTCTGGGCCGGGACGCCGCGGCGCGGTGCGCGAACGCAGCGATGGCGTGGCGGCGCGACGGGCTGGGCGGTGGCAGGGCCCGCCTCTGTTCACGGGCGGCGCAGGCTGAGGGCGGCTTCGGCCGCCTCTTCCGTGTCCATCGGCCGGTGGAGGTGGTGGGCTCGTCATGGCGGCCGGGCGTGTGGCCTTCTCCTCCCGCGGGCATGTGCCGACGGGATTGCGGTCGGAGCAGGTCAGTAGTACTCCCTCCATCACAGTATATAGGGCGCAGTTTCAAAACCAGATTTTTTCACAATCCCTTTGAAATAGGGCGTACCTCCTTAATTAGGCTATTAATTACTTAGCATTAGTACTCCCGCATGCATGGTTTGGCTAGTGGGAACATGAATTCTTTTGCCTCCCGTATGCAGGTGTGAACATGAGTGCATGTGAGGCATGCAAGTGTGAACATGAGCCTACTCCCGCATGCAGTTTCTCCCTCCCTCTCTCCTTCGGCTCCCGCATGCAACATGTATAAAACCGCTGCCATGGAGGTGCAAGGCGTGGTGGAGTTTGCTCTCTTTCAGTTCAAAACAGTCCACAAATTTTTTGATAAGATTAATGAAACTAATACTCGAATAGTAGCACCATCACATGAGGCAGTACAAATCATGTTGAGTTCAAGAACTCAATTGCTTGCTCAACATATTCTAGATCAATCGTCAAACGAACCAGGAGAAGTCCTTATCTCTCTAATGCTTTTTTCTTCAAGTGAGGAACTGCGTAGTGGATAGACCCTTTGTGCTTGATGATCTCTCTCTTAGTAGCACCATACCCTTTGCACTATCAAAACCCATACCCTTTACTCGAATAGTAGCACCATACCCTTTGCACTATCCTCCTAGGACATTTACAAGCTAGTGCAACAGCTTTAGAAACTCCATGCTTCAACCTATTACCCGTACCATTACGGGCAATGATCTCAGTATATATGTGACGCCTATCATCGATACGGTACTGTCTTCTTGTCTCCTTGTTCGACAAAACATCTAGATGCATTGGAAAAATAATTAGACAAATAAAAAATATGGAAGGTTAGTGAAAGACAAAAATGTGCTAAATGAGCTTACTCAAATCGATAGGTTGTCTTTGGGTTTGAACAGCCTCTTGACTAGGAGGGTATTCGTCGGCATGTGAAAAATTTGGGTTGTATCCAGGCCCTCGGTAGCCAATGGTACCCTCATTTCCACCAATACCTTGTGAAAATGAAGCATAGTAACCATGTGATTTTAGAAACAAATGTGCATGAAAATGATTGTTTATGTGATTTTAGAAACAATTATCTCTATTGATCTGGACATGAGTAGTCCATCATGACCGAAACATGAGTACTCCATCAACAGAAACATGCAATTCTCATGGAGTAACAGAAACATGAGTAGTCCATCAACATCAACCGAAACAATTAGGGTTTAATCTTGATTCAAAGTGACAGACAAAAATTGCATGATCTATGAGACTATAGGGTTTCTAGGGTTTACCTTCTCTGCTTCCACCATGGGAGGATCCTTCACTCCGATTGGCACCGGCGCCGGTTCTGAACGTGAAGTCCAGGGACTCGCTGCCGCCGCCGCCAAACGATATCCCGCTGCCACCGCCACCGCCACCGCCAAACGAGATCACGCCGCCACCGCCACCGCCAAACGAGATCCCGCCGCTGCCATTGATGAGGTGAAACCCCATGAACCCTCCGCTGCCTGTACCGGCCTCGCCGACGGAGGCACTCCAGTTCGAGGAACCGGCCTCGTTAGGTGCCGGAGCGCGAGATGGGCGTGTGAGGCCGACGTGCCGTCGAGGCAAAGTTGTAGGAGGAGGAAGACGCTCGAAACCTGCCGTGCCGATGGAGAAGGAAGGAGCACCAGAGCGTCCGGTGAGACCAAGAGGAGGAAGACCTCCGGGCGGCGGCGATCTCGGCTGGAAAGCAACCCTAGAAAGCCCACGGAGGCCAAGAGGAGGAGGCCGGCGATCTGCACATTGCTGTGGCGGCGTCATTGGAGAGAGGAGGGAGGAGAGAAGATGCCGTCTGTACGTGTCCCTCCATCGCCGCAGCTAATTATAGAGCGGATCGGCGGGAGCTTTGAACTCCGAAATTTTCGTTTTGTATTTGGCAGCACATCGGCGGGAGATGGAAACCGAGCGGGGGAGAAAGGAATGGCGCGGGAGGAGGAAGGAATGGCACGGGAGGAGGAAGAAACCCGCTAAAATTTCGCTCAGAAACGGCTCCACCAATGCATGCGCTCTGTTTCAGTTTTTATTGGACGTGGAGGTTACCAAGCGTCATTTTAGCGATTCATTAGGCGCCTTGCCATCAATTTCGCAGCACAATCGACTCCTTAATCCCTGCCTATCAGAAGGCACCTTGGTCCCAGAGCGACGCCATCAGCGCCCTATATACTGTGATGGAGGGAGTAGTAGAGTAACGGCGCAGAGATTATCTGAGGCCGTCGTGACATTTAGCTCTGCTGAGATTATCTCCTTCTCTAATAGTACCCCAATGGTGGTGATTTTGCTACTAGCTTTTCTAATGAATAGTATAATTTGTTCTAGTTGGATTAGGATGTTTGTATGTCTGGAGTAGAACATTGTCCCTTCATTTCTGGACTGTTTGATATTTATTAGAAAATGCAGAAAAAGAGTAGATCATTACGATGCATTTTGTTTATTCATAGTTATCGTGAACTCTAGTTTACAAAGATCCATAGAATTTCGTCTGATGTAGTAACCCAACCTGTAAACTCAAGTCTTCTATGTCCTTTTTTGTCCCTTGTCTTGATCTCATGTAGGGCCTAAGATTGTTGTTCCTTTGTGCATGGAGTCTTGGTTATGTTCATTTCCTTTTATTTGTTGCTTCCTTTTGTCCACTGGCGGAGCCTCTTGGAGGCCAAACGGGGTCGTGACCCCCCTTCCAAAAGTCTAATTTCCGTTTAACTATGAATACTAAGTGTTCTGACGCAACTCACCACATACGTACATGGTTAGCTTGATTGATTTTGTATGCGTGTAGCTACAGTATGTGAAGCTCTCTCGGCCAAAACTCTACATGGCTTGCCTCCATGCTTTTCATCAATGATGATTTAATTACTGAGTAGTCCTTGCAATTGCTCAATCCTGTTTCCTCCTCGGTTTGGACTGCTAACCGCCGCACAGCCGCCGAACCAGTGTCGCACGTTGTTGCGCACCGACGACTATCGATGAGCCGAGCTGACATGTTTCGTATATATTTGCTCTTACTCTGAAATTTAGCCCCCTCTTGATTTCTTGGCACGATCTGCCACTGCTTTTGTCTATGGTTGTATTAGCAGCCTGCTGATTCATTTTGTTTTCTTGTCTGCCTCTGTCGTGTTATTGAGGCTACCAACGAAACCAATGATACACCTGCTGGCTATTCCTACAATACATCTACTCGTATATATACTTTCCTTCGTTTCTCTGTTCTTTACTGTCTGTTTGATTGTTTCTTCTGGTTTGGTGATGACCTTGCTGCTCCGTGCGCTATTGACTGCTGCTGTTACCGTTTGCTTCATGGGAAAACACTATCTCCCTTATTTGCTCTTACTTGTTATTTATGCATCTTTATTTATTTGATATCCTCATGTGTTCATCCCTTTTGTCTGGTGTATGGTGGGTTATTCCTTAATTAGTATAGACAGGATTTACAGTAGGTTGGGACACTTGTTTATTTTGTAAGTTAGTTTAGCTATATTAGCTATATTATACTATAAGATGTATATGGTAGGAAGTTAACAAGTGAACAATGTTTTGAGTTTTCAACGGTATCCAACCATTGCGTTTCTTCTTCTTTTACATGCAATGCAATAAGAGTCATAGGGAAGGGCTGAAGTTTAGCAATCCAAGAGTCATAGTTTATGTTTAGTAAGGATCTTCTCCTCCCCTCACTTCTCTCACTTTGGGTTGTTGCTGGCCTTTGTGTTGTTGCTCTGTGTTGTGGTCATCTGGCCAAAAATTTCTATTTTTTTTTGGATATGTTGGCATGGTTCAGTGTAACTTAATTGCTATGGTTTAGTCCTAGATATCTCTATAAATATTCTGTTAAGGCTTACAAATATCTACTGTTGTTATAGCTGATATCCTTGTGTTGGCTATCACTGTGGTACATAGGTAGGCTTTACGTTGCTGTGATGCTAAAGATGCTCAGCTAATTAATTACAGTATGCTAAAGATGGTCAAATGGCTCATTCCATATGGTCTCTGATGCTTGCTATGGTCTCTGGATGCTCCCCATTTTTGACTGTAGCTTAGTTTCCTAACTGTTGTTCTAGATACTGTCACATGCTATCTAGCTTAAGGCTTGCTTACAATTGTAAATTCATGGCTTAATTGGATACTGTGATTACTAATTGATTCACCGTTCTTCTGTTTAGCATGGACTGTTTGCTCTATTTCCACTACTTATGGTAGTTCTAGGGCACTGTTCAATATACTTGCTAGCATGATTCACTCTTCTGTTTGGTCGCTGACTACTCCCTGGTCGTTTCAAATAATGGTTGGTTGGATCCTATAGGCTGAATCTATGATGGTCTGTTTAGGTTGCAAATCATGAATGAGTATTCTGGTCTTCAAGTTACTCGATATTTTCTCATTTTAATGTTACACACTATTATTTACCTCGGAATCGAGCATGTGCTATTATGATAATGAATTTTTGCGCACTTCTCAATCTGATGCTATTTTACATTGTGTGTAACTCTAGTTATGGATCCAGCTGCCTACGATGATTTGCTGTTAGTTGGTTCACTGTATCATGGGTTCAACAGAGGGAGGCACCTGCGTCTCTCAGCTAATCAGGGGTTTGAAGAGAGACAGTGGTTAAATAACGAAGAAACCAGTGCTATGATGCTCAACCCGCAGATCTTCAGAAACCCACATGGTGTGTTACCCGATGATCAGGCATTTACTGTGGACTGTTATTCCCTGCTGGTTGATACGGATGAGTATGATGGAATGATGGCACGTTCTGGCCCCAGAGCTCAGCAGCAGCAGTTCTGGCCTTACTATGGTTCAGTTGATCATCATAATCCCATGAAGCGGGAATATTTTGCTGGCATAAGCAAGAATCTTGCTGCACACAGAGGCTCTGACAATGAAGAAATCATCTGCAAGAAGTATGAAGTGAAAGGTGCATACAGGTGCCGCCGGCGAACAATCCTGCCAGATAACCTTTTTGCTGTAACCGGCATTCACCCCCCTGTCCCTAATATGATGGTACTGCAATACCAGCTTACTCCAGATGCTCTTGTAGCGAACCGTCTGCACCAGGCTGACCTAATGGCAATTCATGTCCAGCAGCAAAGGGATGAGCTGGGCGAGGGTTTGATACCTCTGTACGGCGGCCCTGCAAGGCCACCTGGTCTCCTCTAGTGAAAAGAACTACCAAGCGAGGAAGAACATACATGCAGAGTCTTACACGGTCCATTCATCAGCCCAAGAGGACGTGAAAGAAGTGTGGCTACTACATGTAGAGGCAGTAGTTCCTGGAACCGGAGAATAGAGTGGACAAACGTGCTGAGATTGATGAGTGGGTCATCACCCTGTGGGAAGCATATCGCCTGGCGTCTATGCTTTTCTTCCCACTGAGATGGTAACGAAGTTCCCTTCATAATCCAGGCCGACTTCCTCCTTGCATCTTCAAGAGAGGCTATTCTGTTTGACAGTCCGTGGAACAAGGGGATTCTGGTCTGTATCCCAAGTGCTTTCCTGAAAGCTTTTGTCGCACTTGTGAAGTCTACGCTGATGCACCAGCAATGTCCTTTGCCTTCTATGTTTAACTTCCTGCTGGTCGCTAATCCCACAACTTGAGCCAGTTAGGCCTGGCATCAAAAACAAGATTCTTGTCGAGGATATAGTACCGTGTGAGTCTCATAGTTCACAGAAAATATTTTGCAAACCTGGTGAGGTTGGACGGCTGAAACCGGCCTTTTGGAGTATTCTCAGCAAGGCATGGGAATCTGGAGTTGACCTGAAGGATCTCTCAACTCATGGCAGCTACATCCTCAGCTCTCATTTTGACAAGTCCACGTATAATACCGTGCTATCATTTCTTGGTGTTAGAAGTGTGAGCACCGAGTGGTACGTCAAATGCATCGAGGGCTCTAATCTTGTCAAGGAGGTAAATGAACAGATTTATCTCGAGGTTTTATCCTTTGTCGGAGACAATTGGCAGAACTGTTTCTCCGGTACAAAAATGATGTCTATTCCCCTGCTGAAGTATGTTGATCGGAACAATGCTATCTCTTTCTGGAGCATTTCTAGAGCTACTCAACTGAGTGACAGATTGTGCATTGCATCTGAGAAGAAGTGCATACCTAGCTCTTGGTTTTCCTGAAGACACAATTGCTGGCTTCAGACATTCCATTCATACACCCTCCAGATGCAAGCTTTCCTACAGTCTCATCGCCTCTAACCGTTGACAATGCAATCTTGCTTTTGCAATGGATACAGAGTCTCAAGTCAAGAAGGTACAATTACCGGCTAAATTTCTGGCTTGTGTAAAACAGGGAAGTTGGCTTAGGACATCAGTTGGGTACAAGCCACCAAATCAATCATTTCTGTCCAGTTCTGAGTGGGGAGTTCTTTTGCAAAGTGGCTCCTCGTTTGTTGATATACCGATGGTTGACCAAAAGTTCTATCAAAACAAGCTGCATACAGGGAGGAACTCAAGGCGATTGGAGTTAGATTTGAATTTCAGGAGGCATCAGCGTACATCGGCAGCCGCCTCATGTCTATGGCTGCAAGCAATACGCTGATCAGAGAGAATGTGTACTCACTCCTTCGGCTGATTCGGTTTCTTCAAGAGAAAGTTCTATCTCCAAGCGAACTCATCAACAGTGTCAAAGATGGACAGTGGATGAAGAGTACTCTCGGCTACAGGTCTCCAATTGGTTGTATCATCTATGATTCAGGCTGGGCAGTTGCATCCTGTATCAGTAGCCAGCCGTTCCTTGATGTCAAGTTCTATGGCGACGACATCCTTACCTACAAACCACAGCTCAACTTTCTCGGTGTTCTTGTTGAATTTAAAGACAGCTACAAACTTGTGATTGATAATTTCAAGTTCAGTTCGGCTGCTATTACTCCTGAGGCTACTGTGCTAATCCTCAAATGTATCCAGCATGTGAACTCATGTGATGCCTTCATAAGGAAGATCAAAGATTTAAAATGGGTGAAGACCAGTGTGGGGTTCCGTGCTCCTAATGAATCTTTTCTTGTGGATCCTCGATGGGAGTGCCTTCTAAAGGTCTTTGATGGGGTTCCTGTAGTTGATTTCAGATTTGATGGGAGTAAGATTAGTCCCTACAAAACAGAGTTGGAGAAGACCGGGTTGATAACAAAATTGGAGGCGGCATCAAAGGCTATAGCTCACTTGTTCAAGCAGATGGTTCTGAACTCATCACTTCCAAAGGCGAGTGTCCTAGCCCTGCTAGCATGTTATCTGCAGCTGAAAACACAGGGCGCACTCCCTGTCGAGCTTTTCAGTTGCATGCTGAATGAGAAGTGGTTGCGTACATCGTTCGGTTTCAGATCTCCCAAAGATGCAATCTTGTTCAATGCAGAATGGCAGTGTCTATCATCAGTAGCAGACTTACCTTTCATAGATGACGGTGACTCTCACCAAGGTTTAAGCAAAGAAATACATGGTTATAAAGATGAGCTCAAGAATTTAGGTGTTACTACTGAAGTGAAAGCTGGTGCTAGGTTTGTCATCAATGGCATCAACATTCCCAAGGATCCTTTACACTTGTCTGGAGCTAGTGTCTTGTCATTGCTCAGGTCCATTCGGAGCTGGTTGGCTTCTTCAAGTAACTTCCCAAAGGGCTTTCTAGAGAAAATCAAAGGATGCAGTTGGTTGAGGACAAAAGTGGGGTTCCAATGTCCTGATGAGTCGATCCTGTTTGATCCAAAGAATTCTCCCATTCGCATAGAAGATAGCCCTTTCATTGATGAAGCATTCTATGGCTCAGAGATAGCCTCATTCAGAGACGCCCTTGCGGCAATCGGAGTATCTGTGGATGTTAGACACGGACATGAGCTTGTTGCTCGACATCTGAAAAGCCACAAAAACAGGGCTACTATTTCTCGTATTTACACGTACCTTAAGGAGTGCAATTGGGAGCCTGCAAACAAGACGAGTGATTGGATCTGGATACCAAATAAAAAGAATAGTGGAGAGTGGGTGAGCCCTCTGGGTTGTGTTCATGATAAGGACAACCTTTTCAGCCTGCAGCTGCATGTCTTGGACAAATAGTATGACAAGAAGTTGCTGGACTTCTTTTCACATGTTTTTGGTGTGAGGAATGGTCCTAGCGCTGAAGATCATTGAAATTGTGGAGCACATGGGAGAGCACTGTCAGATGCGCTATCTCTAGCTGACTGCTCTGTTTTCTGGCAGTTCATTGCCAAGAACTGGAGCAAAAACACGGAGAAGCTTCTTTCTGCTTGTGTCAAGGTTCTGGTTTGTACCGATGGAACTATCGTTCTGTCAAAGAAAGAGGATGTGTTTATTCCTGATGATCTACTTCTCAAGGATTTGTTCGACAAGCTTCCTAACCGGTCATTGTTCATATGGTATCCATCTTCAAGCCTGCCTTCCATGTCTCAAGCAAAGCTGAACAACATCTACGGTAGCATTGGAGTCCAAGCAATATCCAAAGCTGTTGGGAAGAATGATTCACTCACATTGGAAAATGTCAGCCCAACAAAAGCTGCTCGGGGTAAGGTCATCAATGTTGGTGATAAAACTGGTCCTTGCTTTTCTTGCCGATCCTGCTCTCGACATTTCTGCTGAAGGGCGGCACAAGATAGTTTCCTGCCTGCTCAATGTGACGGTGCTAGAGACCAGTGAGCCAATCACGGTGGGATACAACGTGAAGCTGTCCTCTGGGGCCGTTTTGGATGTGAAGGCCACACGGAAGCTCCGGTGGGAGAGGGAGAGCTCGAAACTGTACATGCAGAAAAGCAAGCGTGCACCAGGCTACAAGGAGAAGTTGGAGTTCGCAACGAACTTTGCGGATGAGATATCCCAGGACCCAGGGGCTGCTCTTCGAGAAGGCAGATCAGATCCCTTTGCTCACGGAGCTCATTAAAATCGGCAGTTTGATGGACTTCCACGGTGCCACTGTCGAGTACCTTCTGAAATCAAAAAATCTGCAGCTGTTCCCTGAAGACGATGAATTCCTTAACACTGCATCCCTAGGTATGTGACTGATAAACAAAAAATTTCTCATCTTATGAGTCTGAAAGTATTTACCTCCTTATGCAGTTGTCTCCAACTCTTTGACGCTTGTATGCATGCAGGTCGTAGCAGGAACTGTTAGTGATCTCTGGAGTTGCTCTTGCGCATGCCAACACATGGGAGTGAAGTGGTGAGTGCATTGCTTGTTTGTTTTTCTGTAGAAGTTGTATCACCTCTGTAATTGTGATGGAAGCTTATGTAGTAAGCTCACTTTACAGGTTACTTGCTGATGGCCAGGTCTGCAGGAGCTTAATTGGTGCTTAAATCTGGAGGGCGCCTACTCGATTATCTTGTGCATACGTTTTGTCGCGATTACTAGCTGTGAACTTTTGTTTTGGTTTTCTCCTTTTATGAACCGGAACTTGTCTGTGTTTTTCAGTGTGAAATGACCCTCGTACGTACTGGTGCGTTATCCTTTCATGTCTTGTGACCATCTATTATATCTTGTTATTTAGCATGAATATATGTTGGACCATGTGTGAGCTTGATTGTGGTGGCCTGCTAAATGAAAGATGTCTGGTTGCCTTTCAAATCTTTCAGCATGCCCATGGTTTTTTGTGTGCTACTGAATCATAAAAGCTAATTGAGTGAGGAATGCTAAAAAAAGCACTGGTACTTGGGAGTAACTGTGGATTGATTCCTAATGTTAGCATGTGGTACTTGTGATGACAAACTTGTTTATTGCCGCCAAATGGAAAATGGTTGGTTGTCTGTCAAATCTTTCAGCGTATATATACATGAATATTATGCACGGGTTGTGCTTGTTACTGAAGGCCAAACAGTAGCAAATGTTCTGTTGATATGCCAGGATTGCAGGGAGCCTGCCAGTGACTGCAAGCTATCTCTGCTTGCTCGATTGGGCATTTGACATGTAGCAGAGGATCAGATCCTTGTTGCCATTACCAGATATGTAGAACTTTGTGTGAGCTTGCTTGTGGTGGCCTGCTAGATTAAAGATGGCTGGTTTAAATCTTTCTGCATGTGCATTATTATTTTTGATTGGTTACTGAATTGAGAAGAAATAATAGATTGAAATAAGAGAAATAAGAAATAAGAGAATTGAGAAGAAATAAAAGGTAAATTAAGTGAGAATTGCTGAAATGGCACTGCTACTTGGGAGTAACTGTTGCTGGATCTCTGAGCATCTTGTTCTATTAGCATGTATATTTAATGGACTTGTTTATCGCTGCCAAATGAAAAATGGTTGGTTGCCCGTAGAATCTTTCTCAGTATCAAGTCCAGTCAGTTGTAAATGTTGTGTTGATGTACCAGGATAGGATTGCAGGGAGCCTGCAACTGCAAGCCTATCTGCTTGCTCGACTGGGCATATTTGATAAGTATATAAACATATCTAACTGTCAAGATGAGATGCATCAGGTAAAAAAACTTGCAAAGGCTATCGGCTGCAATCTGGGCGGTGCAGCAGGAGTACTTATAGTCTGTGCTTTCTGGATATGTTCTACAGGAACAATAAAATGATCTGTCTGGTGCTGCAATAATAGTAAATTTTCTTGACTACCTAGACGGGCATGGGCATACATGCTAAGATAAGATGTGTACCATATAAAAAAAAGATGTGTACCATATATATAGAGTGACACTATTTTAATCTTGAGATTAGAATAACTATTTGGATCACGGGGCAGCGGAGGGAACCGGACCCTCTAACATTGAGAAGAAAAGTTAGAGAAACTAAAATACCGTAACTTTCCTTCTTCCTATCCATGTGATTATGGCTAAAACGATTTAAATTAATTTGCAAATTGATGATCTACAGTGTACATTTATAGTAATTACATACAAACAATTTGATGATGAAATAAATTAATTTGAAATTATTTATATCTACAGTAAATACCAACAGTAAACAACCTAGTAACTACCTACTAACAGTCCCTAACTTTCCTTCTTCATTTTACATTAGAGGTGTTCCGCAACTCCTGCCGGCGAGTCCGGTCCAAGGTTGCGAAGCGGGAGCGAGCGTCGTAGACGAAGTAGTCGAACGCGAAAGTAAAAGACACAGAGAAATATGGAGGAGACCAGCTTTATTAATC
This sequence comes from Triticum dicoccoides, assembly GCF_002162155.2. NCBI lineage: Eukaryota > Viridiplantae > Streptophyta > Magnoliopsida > Poales > Poaceae > Triticum > Triticum dicoccoides. The sequence continues at coordinate 712,364,957 of NC_041383.1, forward strand.
AATGATCAGGGGTTACAATGATGTCTCCTCGTTGCTTTATATAGGGACTAGGGGACCAAGGGATAAGTACCCACTTAACGTAAAGAGGGGAAACGGGAGGGGATATCCCTAGCGACTCGGCGCTAGCCGCCGCCACCCATCGTGGTGGCCCCGGTTTCCCAACACTCCCCCTTGGGTAATTATCCGTATATCCATGCCTCAAAACTCCGAAAAACCCAGTGGGAAAAAATATGGAGAAAGAGCACACAGTATACGTTGTTGTATTGCACGAATTGCCTCATCAAAAACCTCGTGTGAGAAACATCTGGAAAACTCACTCAAGGGAAAAAGAGTACAATCCACTCAACCATCAAGTTGAGTACTCGATTATCGGGATTGAGATTTTAGCGACGAGTTTGTGAAGTTTCTCCCCCTGAACCTTGCATCTCTCTAAGTCTCATCATACCGATTCCACGCACACACCTCTGTAAGGTTGATGCCGGTAATGATTTAGTGAACATATCAGCAAGATTGTCACAAGACTTAGTATGCAAAACTTTCACCTCATTCAACTGCTGCAGCTCATGTGCATAGAAGAACCTGGGACTAATATGCTTAGTGAGGTTACTCTTCGCATAACCCATCTGGACTTGTGCAACACAAGCAGCATTATCTTCATAGATAATGGTAGGGGTTTGTACGGTGTTCAGCCCACATGTCTGCTGAATGTGGCCGATCATCCGCCGAAGTGATACACACTCTTTTGACGCTTCGAATAGTGTCATGATTTCCGAGTGGTTCGTGGAAGTCGACACAAGTGTTTGCTTGGTCAATTTCCAGGAAAAAGCAGTTCCACCACAAAGGAAAACATATCCAGTCTGCGATTTGCAATCATGCGGGTCTGATAGGTACCCAGCATCGGCATAGCCTACAATAGATAGGTCTTGGTTCCTTTTATAAAACAGGCCCAGATCTTTGGTCCCTTGCAGGTAACGGAAGACGTCCTTGACACCTTTCCAATGTCTTTTGGTAGGTTCAGAACTGTACCTCGTAAGCAAACTGACGGCGAACGCAATGTCTGGCCGTGTACAGTTTGCGAGATACATGAGTGCTCCAACTGCACTCAGGTAAGGAACGTCTGGTCCCAGAGTTTCCTCCCCCTCTTCCTTTGGCCTGAACGGGTCCTTTTCTGGCTGTAAAGACCTCCAAACCATCGGGGTCTTAGAAGGATATGCCTTATCAAATCCAAATCTTTCCAACACCTTCTGGGTGAAGGCCGACTGGTGCACTAGAATCCCATCAGGGGAATGTTCAAGTTGCAAACCTAGACAGAACTTGGTTTTACCCAAATCCTTCATCTCGAATTCCGACATCAGGTAGGAACTCGCTTCCTCAATATCCTCAGGTGTACCGATTATGTTTAAATCGTCCACGTACACCGAGATTATACAAAACCCATCTTGGGATCGCCGTATGAAAACACATGGGCAATCTTTATTGCTCGTGTAGCCCTTCTCATGAAGGAAATCGCTTAAGCGATTGTACCACATTCTACCAGACTGTCTGAGTTCGTACAATGCCTTTTGAAGTTGGACACTGTATAGACCCCTGTTTGCTCTATCATGGTTCCGAACAGGGATACCTTCTGGAACCTTCATGTATATGTTCGAATCCAAGTTACCATACAGGTAAGCAGTGACAACATTCATTAGTTTTATTTTCAAGCCCATGTTTACTGCCATCGAGATCAAGTATCTAAAGGTAACTCCATCCATGACCGGGGAATAAGTCTCCTCAAAATCGACACCTGGTCGTTGAGTGAACCCTTGAGCGACGAGCCTTGCTTTGTACCGTACTACCTTATTATTTCCATCTCTCTTTCGAACAAAAACCCACCTATGGCCAACAAGGCGAACATGGGGAGGAGTTCGACAAACTGGTCCGAACACCTTTCTTTTGTTGAGAGATAATAATTTGGCAGTAATTGCCTGCTGCCAATCTTTCCAATCCGACCTTTTCTTGCAATCAGCGAGCGTGTTAGGCTCAGGGTCAAGATCTATGATTGAGGCAATTTTCGTAGCAAAGTTGATGTCGACAATCACCGTTGCTCGGTTCAGGGACTCCCCCGTGTGAATATAATTTATGGCCATTTCATCATGGAGCGCATCCGGCGCAAACACTTGCTCTACCAAATTTCCCATTATGGGAGCAAGGTCCTTTAGATTTCCCGCGCCGATGTGTGCGCTCACATCTCCTCTGGGTGTTTCCCCTATGGGAAAGTTTAAGTCCGGAATTTCGTGCACTGAATTTTCCGTACTTGTGCCAGGTCTCGACTGTCTCCCCGTTTCAATTTGGGGTACTTTGGCGACAGGCTGCGATAAATCTCTCTTATCCTTTTTCGTCAGGCGTCCCCGAGTACTTGGGATTTGAGAAGCCGGATTTCTCGTCCTTTTAGGCCTTTGGACGGGAGCGGGTATACCATCATTTTTCTTCGGTATTTCGACCCTTTCCAGTGCATTGCGCGCGTGCACATGCAATTTTGTCACAGTCTTTAAGTCACTAAAGTGGTCGGGCAGTTGATTCGCTAAAGACTGCAAATCTATTATCTTTTGGACTTCTCTCTCAGTCTCAGCAGTGCGCGGGTCATGAGCGTGGATCCCCGTGGCTTGCCACGTGATTTCTCGACTTTTAGCATCAAGGGGTTGATTCTCTCCCCCTAAAGTCGGGAAAAGATCCTCGTCAAAAATGCAATCAGCAAAACGAGTCGTGTGACAGTCACCTGTCATGGGGTCCAGATACCTGATTATGGACACAGTCTCATAACCAACATATATCCCCGACTTACGGAGCAGGCCCATCGCCGATCGCTGAGGGGGTGGTATTGGTACATATACCTGGCAACCGAACCTACGAAGGTGGGAAATTTTCAGTGCCGACCCTTGCGCAAGTTGAACAAGAGAGTGGATGTTGTAGGCCGACGGTCGAAAGTTGATGAGATTAGCCGCGTGTAACACCGCGTGGCCCCAACATGTAGTTGGCAAATTACAACCCTGAAGTAGCGGTCGGGCAATGAATTTAATTCTTTTAATCAATGCCTCGGCAAGTCCATTTTGTGTATGAACATGTGGTACCGAGTGCTCAACCTTGATTCCCATTGCCATGCAATAATCATCGAATGCCTTTGAAGTAAATTCTCCGGCATTGTCCATTCGAATAGACTTTATACGATAATCCGGAAAATTATTCCTCATTTGTATGATCTGTGAGATCAATTTTGCAAAGGCATGGTTCCGTGTTGACAGCAGGCAAACATTGGACCATTTAGAGGAAGCATCAATGAGCACCATAAAGTACCGAAACAGCCCCGTGAGGGGCTGAATTGGACCGCATATGTCCCCTTGGATACGTTCCAAGAACGCGGGGATTTTATCCCTCACCTTGAGGGGCGATGGCCTAATGACTAACTTCCCCTTAGCGCATGCGGAGCACACGAAATCATCGGGATTCGGGAAGTTCTTCACGTTAACATTATGGCCATGCGAGTTGTTAATTAGATTTCTCATCATCCTAAGTCCGGGGTGGCCTAACCTATCGTGCCAGAGGCAGAAGAGTTCAGAGCTTCTAAATACGGTCTTGAGGGTAGTGTACACGGGCGGTGCAACTATCTTAGTGTAGTATAGCCCTGTGTCAAACGAAGGAAGCCTTTTGATAACATTTTTACCACCGGCATCCTACTTTCTGATGAGTAGGCACTCCTTGCCGTTTTCATCATCGGTCTCAGCATGGAAACCATTAGCGCGGATGTCTCTAAAACTCAAAAGAGTACGAGTCGACTCCGGGTACAACAACGCATCATTAATGATCAAAGTTGTTCCCATAGGGAGTATAATAGTGGCTCGTCCGGAGCCAACTATGTGAGAACCACAGCCGGCGATTGTCATAATACTTCCCGGAGATTTTTTAATGGACTCAAAATACTTAGTTTCTCGTAAAATGGTATGAGTGGTGGCGCTATCGGCAAGGCACGTTTCCTCCATTCGGGCGCCACACGCGTTCTAAAATATGACATCTAATTAATGTAATGAGGAAGAAAATACATTAAAGATAAATGCACACATCTCAGAACATAACATGCTATCATGTATAAATAATGGAATAAATGAAGAAATGTCATCTAATCACCAAAGTAAAGAATAAGTTTATGCTCTCATAGAGCTTACAACCAAATCGAATTTATTCAATTTTATTGTATCAAATAACGGAATCATGATAACCAAAGAGGTATGCTAAGTGGACCGGTGAAGAAGCCATTCACTTCCGCCGCAATCTCCATACTAGTGAGTTGATCCTCTTTAGAAATCATCTTGGAGGACGCATCAATGTCTAGTGGCGGCGCCGCCGCCGAGGCGACCATGTGGTCAACCTCCATGGCGACGTGGGCGTCGGTAGAGACCGCCAAAGCTGTCGCGATGGGCACCACGAGGTTCGCCTCTATGGGCGCATCAGGGGGCGTAGCGATCATCACGGGTGCCGCCATGGGCGCCGATGGTGCTCCCTCCTGAACCAAGGCGAGGTGCGTCTCACGCACCTTCCGAGCCTTGTATGCTTCAACGACCTCCGGTGGTGCGCGACACTGGCGGGAGAAATGCTCCACCGAGCCACAACGGAAGCAGTCTTGAGGCCTCTGCCCTCCCTTGCCCGGCTTGTTCTGCTTAGCCGGGGCAGGAGGGTGAGGGCCCTTCTTCTTGCCCTTGCGGCCCCTCTTCTTCTGTTGAGGCTTGCGGACTTTGAGAGCGTTCACCTCCTGGCGAGAACTCCCCCCAAGTGGTTGCGCGACAAAGTTCTTTTTGAGAACCTCATCCCGCGCCTCCGCCACCTGGAGGACGTCAATCAACTCTGAATACCTCGTGTAGTTCCCCTGGCGGTAGTTCCGTGAGGACTGGACCGTGTCGGGGTGGAAAGTGGTTAGGGTTTTCTCAATCTTCTGGGAGTCGGTAATCTCAGTACCACACAACCGAAGAGTGGTACATATCCGGTGCAGAGCCGAATTGTACTCCCCAACCATCTTGAAGTCCGCAAACCTCAGACGGATCCACTCTGCCTCTGCACGTGGCTTCACAGTGTACTTCAGCCGCTCAAACCGCTCCTTAAGAGCGGTCCAAAGGCCAGAAGCACTGCGCTTAGCCATATACTCATCTTTCAGAGTAGGTGACAGGTGATGACGGAGAAAGTGCAGAGCCTGCGCATTCTCAGTTTCGAACTTGGGATCAGTGGCGGCCAGCTGGGCCCCCTTACCGATCGCCCTCAGGAGGGTTTTGCCCTAGAGAAAAATCTCGCAGTCCGAGGACCATGACAGGTAATTCAACCCTGTCTGGGCCAACTCAGCAAACTCCTTGTGGACAATTCCGGCCATCTGTGATTTTGCAAAAATCATGAGATTACAGCAGGCAATCTTTTGCACAAAGCGATGATGATAAACTTATCCAATAAAAAGACGTTCCAATATTTAAAACATGATATTATATGACCTACTAAATGATTAAGAGTGCTACACAATTAATCTACAGCAGTAAAATCATACAATAATATCATGTTACAAAAAATAGCATGTTAAGCGCATCTAGTGTGTGAAAACTAGCCAAAAAAATGGATTCCCGAGGCATTTTTAGGCCCAAAAACGTGTTTTCAGTGAAAACAGACAGTTCCAGGGGCTTCTACGCGAAATATTACAGCAGGAATAAAACTTGCGTAAAATCTAGAAACTACGGGGGCTAAACCGCAAATGTCTCATGCTGCAGCCGGCGCGCCCGCCTTTTTTTTATGGGGGAACCCATGGCCGCGGCCCATCCGGCCCAACAACCAGCGGGCCGGCCCATGTGCGGCGCTGGCCTCCTGCCCGCAGGGACGCTAGGGTTTCCCTAGTGCTCGAGCGGCGGCAGCGGCTCATCCGCGGGCACCTGTGCTGGACGCGGCTCGAGGGGGCGGCGGTCTGCAGCGGGCAGGCGTGGCCACTCGGAGCGGCGCGGTCGGCGCGGCCAGCCCGGCCAGCGGCCACGGCCAGCCCGGCCAGCGGCCACGGCGCGGTCGGCGCGGCCACGGCGCAGCCGGCGCGGCCAGCGGC
>NC_041383.1:712371662-712376264 GCF_002162155.2 Triticum dicoccoides
CGATGGCTGCAGCGGCCAGCGGGATGGGCTGCGCACGAGCACGCGCCAGCAGGGCGCGGCGCAACGAGCCGGCCAGTGGGACGGCGGCGGCAGCGCGTGCAGCAGGCACGCGAGCGCGGCGACGGGACGACCATTAGGGCCATGGCGGCGGCGACGGGGACGTCGTCATCTACCTCGGGATGTGATCTTCGTCGCGTTCATCCGAAAAAATGATGGCGCATGGCACAGCTGGTGCTTTTGCGGCGGTACCGCGATCATCTGGATCGCGATCTGTACCGACTCCCTATAATGTAGTCAACAAGTTCCTCTTAGTCCAAGAACATCGACATTGGTCGGCGACGTGATCGTCCGCTCGGTTCTTGGGAGGAAAGTCCACACCATAGGTAGATGAAATCCAAAAATATTCTAATCGCAAAAACGGAATCGTAGTAACGAGAGGAATCCATTTTTGCAAAAGTGGGGATCGAATCTTATACCTCCACGGGATCGACGAAAGCCTGCGTGATGTAGGCTTTGACGCAGGCTTGACGGAGAGTTGGTGGAGCGAAGCGTGCTGATAACGTGTTCCGCAACTCCTGCCGGCGAGTCCGGTCCAAGGTTGCGGAGCGGGAGCGAGCATCGTAGATGAAGTAGTCGAACACAAAAGTAAAAGACACAGAGAAATATGGAGGAGACCAGCTTTATTAATCAATGATCAGGGGTTACAATGATGTCTCCTTGTTGCTTTATATAGGGACTAGGGGACCAAGGGATAAGTACCCACTTAACGTAAGGCCACTAATCTGCGCCGGTGCGCCGACCAAATCGTTCGGCCGGTCAGCCCCTGGCCCTCCGATTCAGCCGCGCGCAGCCATCTGATTGAGCATGTGTTCTCTTCTTCCTTCCCCCACTCGTCTTCTTCCTTCCCCCACTTGCCTGACGGAATTTTCTGCAGCCCCCATCGCCCCACCTCCCCCTGGCCTCCTGCTTGCAGCTCCGCATGCCGGCTCACCGTCGCCGCTCGCCGCATCAGTAGTCGTCGATCTGGCGTTTTTGACCTCTGTCGTCGTCTTCTTCGCGACATGATGTCGTCTCTTCCCCTCGCGAATCTGGATCCCGCGGGAGCCATTCCTTCTTCCACCAAGCTCTGCACCCCGTCTCTCCCGCACACATCTCGTCCGGCCTCCGGCCTCCTCGCCCCCGTCACAGCCCTCACCAGCATCACACACTGCTCATCACCGTGTTTGAAGCACTGCCGTAGAAAATGCATGGATGTAGCAAAAATCTTTGCCAGTGGTAGCAAAACTGAAGCACAGTTGCAGCGAACCGCCGTGCAGCCGTAGCGGGTTGCAGCTAATCCACGAATGGATGAAGCAAAAACCAGCAGCGGTTGTAGCAAAAAAACGTCGTCGCCATCGTCGAACGTCACAGCTAATTCATGAAGCATGTAGCAAACAACGACGCAGGGAGTAGCAAAAACATCAACCATTGCAGCTCCCGACCGAGGTCACAACTAATCCGTACATGGTTGTAGCAAAAAAATTCACCGGTGGTAGCTCTGCCATGGCCGGTTGTAGCACACATAGTCTTCGTTCCAGCAAAAACATACAACTTGTTGATCGCCGCCGTCGTCGCACGTCGTAGTTAATCCGTGAAGTATGTAGCAAACAAAGACGCTAGTAGTAGCAAAAGCTACAACGGTTGCAGCTTTTTTGGTATTGACAGTAGCCAGCCCTGACATGTGTCTTCCTGCTTGAAGCTTTTTGCGATGCCGGTCGAAGCTCTTTGTGACGCCGGTTGTAGCTTTTTGCGATGGCACTGAGCGGTCCCAGCATTTGGCGTCACCGGTTGAAGCTTTTTGCGGCGCCTGTGGTAGCTTCCTTGAACACCAGTTGTAACATCGGAGGTGTCGCTTGATGCTCGCAGTTCCGGTGAGATTCTCCCAGTAGCAAATGCTCAACGGCGTCGCCCATAGCAGCTCGCAGTCTCCCTCGACGTCGTCTGCCCCCGAGCTCATAAGCCATGGCGCCCATAGCAGCTCGTCGGAGCCCCAGTCACAATCCGCCCCGAGCTCGTAAGCCATGGCCGCCCTAACATTGAGCTCGCAGGCCATGGCGCATGGGAGCAGCACCCCCATGGAGGAGGTGCAGCGTGAGGCGCGAAGGCAGGAGTGCTCGGAGCTGCCTGGTGCTATGGCGGAGGAGGCGAGGCAGAAAGCGATGGGGAAAAGCGAAGTCACGGCCGCAAGGAAGAAGAAGTGGATGCGGGCGTTAGGGAGAGGATAAGGTACACGTGTTCACTTCCTGATGGCTAGCGCCAGCGTTGCGAAATAACCGGCCAGAGCGTTCCGCCGGCGCACCGCGTGTAAACGTTTCCCTTAACGTAAAGAGGGGAAACGGGAGAGAATATCCATAGCGACTCGGCGCTAGCCGCCGCCACCCATCGTGGTGGCCCCGGTTTCCCAACAAGAGGATCTGGTTCCGGAGCGGAGGTGTTCCCGAACTCACAAAAAGAAAAAAAGAAAAAGAAATCCCATCCCCAACCCCACGTTCCCCACCTCTCCCTCGCTCTCTCCCTGATCCCCGCCGCCGCCATCCCCGCCCCCCGCATCGCCATCTATCTAAATCCACCCCGCTCGCCGGCGCGGCCGCGACCCTCGCACCTCCCCACGCGCCACCGCCGCTCCACTCTGCCTCACCAGCTACCTACCTCTCCCCCACCCGAGTCCGGCTTCCTACCGCCGCCACGCGGATCTAGCCGCCGCACAGGATCCTGCCGCCGCGTTCGTCGCTTGCTGGGCCCGACGACGCGTTGGAAGGTGACCCGTGCCGCGATCTCCGGCCATCCCTCGCCCTGTTTCTACGGCGCTGCACCCGGTTGCCCGTCGCCGGCACTCCTCCTCCCCCGACCCCTTCTTCCCTGATCCACCCCGCCTCCACCTCCGGTGACGCGGTCCGCCAGCCTCCTTCCCTGGCGTGAGCCAGCAGCCCGACCCTCGCCGGTGTGATGCCCCTGCGCGCCGCCATGGCACAGGCCCCCACCAGGGATCAAGCCGCGACGTACTACTCAAAAGCAAAGGACGACGACGACGAGATCCTCTCCTTCGGCGCCGGCGTCGTCGCTCTCGACTAGTACCTACTATGTCAAGGACATTCGTAGGCCACGTATCCAGCGGATGCTAGCACGTGGGAAGTGGTGCTGCCGCGATGAGTTACTCCATCAGAGTGAGGACAACGACACTTCTTGCAGCAAAAAACTGCAGCGTTCTTCAGTATATTTCCATAAATATTTGAGGCAATTCGTCTGTATCAGTTCGACAAAAAAATTGGTAGCAGTTCCACCGATACATGCCTGGAAGGAAAACTTCGTATGAGCACAAGTCACACCACCCCTACAGCGAGTCTCCGGCAGGGTCAGCAAGAACGTAGATGTCGTCAAGATGGCCAGAATTGGTGTCCTCTCCTCTGTCGCTCTTGCCGGCCTAGCCAAGCTGGACATGGATGTGTGGGTGTGCATGTTCACTGTGAAGTTCGTTCTGGGCGACCTCTTCAGTTCGATGTGTGTGCTCATGTGTGGGTCGCCATCTCTCGATCCTGCCAAGCTACACCAGCACTTGTTTCCTCTCCCTGCTGCAATCAGTGTTGTGAGCGGCAGACAAGATGTTGGCATGGAGCTGGCGACTGGATATGGGAAGGGAGCTGCTACTGTATTTGGTCTGCTCGACAGCTGCCATTGTGCGTGTACTTGGACGGCTGCAGATAGTGCAACCGAACGTCTGTGTGTGTTTTTGGCATCCCATTTTTACAGTTGATGCTAATGAACATTCGTCCACGTTCTTTTGTAGTGTTGCTATTTACTGGAAAAAATCATTGATTTTCAATTGGTCATTTCTTGTACTACTAGAACATCAGGTGCTTGTGCTAATGTCCGTGAGACAAAATCTATGAAACCACTAAATGATGATAACAAGATAAATTAAAATAAATATTGTTCATTGGATTCTGATTTAAGTGGACTTAGGCCCTGTTCGGAAGCTCTCCAGCTTCCCAAACGAGCCAGCTTCTCGCAGGAGCTGGGCGGGCTGGCTTCTCGCGGGAGTTGGGCGAGCGTTCGGCTGCTCTTTCTGGCTGACTTGGTGGGAGCTGTAGCGATAGGAAAACAGGAGCTGTAGCGATAGTGCAAAACGAATCGTTTACTGACTTTGCGGTGGCATTCCTCTAGTAATTATGCCGAACTTCTCCTCCGCCGTTTCGTGAAGCTGGGCTTCGGCAGCTTCTCAAATTTGCACTGGAGGCCGCCTCCGCTTCTTGAAGCTGGCTTCGCGGAGCCGAAGCGTTCGGTCAGATTCTCGCCCGCTTCCGGAGAAGCACGGAGGCAGAGCACTTCCGAACGGGGCCTTATTCTCACAAGTGTTGTTTCACGTAGACCGGTATTTAAGAAGTTCATGCAAAACCCGATCTTGGAATGATTGAAATCACTGGAAAGTCGTGGAATAAGAATTGCACTCTTTCGTATTTGTTCTACATCTTTTGTTACTTGGACAAAAAAAGTTGATGAAGTTCATGTATTACTGTCGCTGAAAAATCTATAAAAAAAGAAACTCGGGGGCATTCGTCAAAAACT
>NC_041383.1:712376520-712382093 GCF_002162155.2 Triticum dicoccoides
CAACCCTTGCAAGTTCAAATATAAAAACCCTTGAAGTTCAACAACAACAAAAATCATAGAGTTAAAAAAAGCAAAAATGTCATGTTCAAACATTGTACAACATGTCCTGGGGAATAATGTGATGTTCTAACAAAAAAAACGTTAGTCTAAAACATCATGTTGTACAATTTCTTGTTATGTATTATTTCCTAAAGTTCAACAATATGTATGGTTGCAAAAAACTAGTATATGTTGGTTTCAATTCAAAAACTACAAAACAAAGAAGACCAAGTAAATTCAAATACTAGAACAAAAGGAAGTCCAACAAAGGAGAAAAAGAACACAAAACATACACGCCATGAAAAATAAGAAGAAAACAAAGCGCGCCAAGAAAAATGTTAACTCCGGAAGTTTAAGAAACGAAAGAAGACGTTCAATATAAAAAAAATAACAAAGTTCTATTCGAAATAACGAACAAGTTCGATGTTTCTAAAAAACCTCCAATTTTCACATTTCAAAAAAATACACAATGAATTTCAAATAAAAAAGGTAGAGTAGTTCAATGCATATAAAAAACTCAGTTATATTCACGTAACCGAGAGAATTTCAGGTTGATAACTGCCAGAAGTTCATGTACTACATGGTGTGCATTTTGTATGGAAAAAAGAATGAAAAAACAAAGGCTAAAAGTTTTGTTGCCAGAAGTTCAAGTGTTCGGCCCGAGAAAGTTCAAAAATTCTTGTGCGAGAGGTTGAACAAAAATACGTGACAAGTTCAAGGTGAAATCAGCGGGAAGTTCAACTACTACACGGAATGCGTTTCACGTAAGAATATATGAATAGAAAACAAAGAGCTTAAAAGTTTGTAGCAAGAAGTTCACGTGCTCCTCCTAGAAACTATTTGGCTCTTGACTTGTAACACTTAAACTTGATGGTCGTCTGCGACTATTGCTGCTACTTTGTGATGTGATGATAAATTCCGCATGAAGTCATTCTGCAGACATCCATTTCTCAGTATGCGTATCATTATCTTCATTACTTTCACATATGCATGATGAATTGTCTTCATGATTGAAGAAAGTCTCCACATTGAAAAACCTACCATGTGCATTTGCATTCAAAGGCAAACTACTTATATGCACATCTTCAGGGGGAGCCTCTTCTAATCTATGAAGACAATGCCTATGCACCTGACATTTCACATAATTTTATCCCCGTTGAAAATTTTAACCAGTTTGTCATCAATCACCAAAAAGGGGGAGATTGTAAGTGCATCTAATGCCACCCCTAGTTGGTTTTGGAGTATTAACGACAAACATGGTTGAGAGACTAATGTGTTTGTGAGAATTGCAGGATAACACAGGTAGTAGTCCCTCATTGATTTGGTTTATCTACCAGAGATGATCCCTAAAAATGTGTGAAGACATTGAAGACATGGTGGTTCGTGAAGACATTCACGATGAAAATAATGACGTGTGAAGATATTCACTTGAAGACTATGGAGTGCGAAGACATAGTTGTTTCGTAGTTTCCTTTTCTTCTTTATTGAGTCATAGGAACCACAGTACTGTTAAGTGGGGTCCAAGTGATCAAAGTTAGAGTGATTGATGTGATGCTCAACAAATCCTATGTCTTCGAGCGAAGACAATGAGAGCAAATCTTATCCAGAGCTGGATGAGTCAGCTTTGCTTGTAGCCCAAGCCAAGCTGCCGCGTGTGTTTGAAATCCGACCGTTGGACACGTGTCGGTTCCTTAGTGACCCAGGGTCATTTCGGATATATCAGGTCGGGTTGTCACTTGGCTATAAATAGCCCACCCCCTACACCATAAATTGGTGGCTGCTCAGAGTTAGTGCACGGCTTTTGTCGTTTTAGAGCAACCCACCTCCGAAGCCTTTGAGAGAGAGAGATCCTTGCAAGGACAAAGCCCAAAACACCCAGAGCCAAAGAGTGTTAGGCATCACTGAAGTCTTTCTGTCTGCGTGATCTGATGACTTGTTACACTTGAGGACTGTGCATCCTCCAGCTGGTTAAGTGTCACGTTCTGAGGATCCAAGAGTCATTGTGGATTGCCCGTGAACGAGGTCTGTGAAGGTTTGGAAGTCTACCTTGAAGACTTACCTGAGTGATAGGGCGGGGACTAAGTGTTCTTAGCTCTAGGGGAATAAGGTGAAGACACAGTCTTCTGAGTTCAATCTCAGCCTCCCTAACCAGACGTACAGTTGTCACAAAAACTGGAACTGGTCTACCAAATTCTTGTCTTCACCAAGCAACTGGTTCTATCCCCTACACTCCTTACTTTTCAGTTTGTCTTCTTGAAGTCATTGCTTGCCTGCCTGATCCATTTGACTTCATTGAGTGAAGACTTATATCTGTTTGGCTTCATAGTGTCTTCCTTTCTGGTCTTGTCTACCTAGCTTCCGTTAGTCTTCATGCTTTCACTGTACTGCTTGCTTGACTATTACTTGCCTAGTGTAGCTTACATTCCGTTGCATATCATATAGGTTCAGTATTACCTGTTTGCCTTCAAAGCCCTCGTGTTTTGAAGATTCCATAAAAATCGCCTATTCACCCCCCATCTAGTTGATAACTAGCATTTTCACATACCCAAAGGAATTTCATATTCAGTAGGTGCAGTGGGTTGAGGGGCAACTAATTGTGGTTCCGATCGAGGTCAAGATACCCCGAACAAACCCCTCAAAGGATTGTTCTCCATAGTAACAAGTGACAATAAATTTCAGCACGTAGTAATCATTTTTCCTTACCAATTTCCACTTACCAAGAGCGCTTCACTCCCTAGCAACGACACCAGAAAATAGCCTTGATGACCCACAAGTATAGGGGATAGTCCTTTCGATAAGTAAGAGTGTCGGACCCAACGAGGAGCAGAAGGAAATGACAAGTGGTTTTCAGCAAGGTAATGTATGCAAGCGCTGAAATTGTAAGGAACAGATAATTGGGTAGCAAGATAATTTGTAACGAGCACGTAATAGTAACGGTAAATAATATGTAGCAAGATAGCTCAGTCCTTTTGTGGCAAAGGACCTGCCAAAATGGTTTCTTATAATAAGCAAAGTGTTCTTGAGGGCACACGGGAATTTCATCTAGTCACTTTCACCATGTTGGCTTGATTTGTGTTCACTACTTTGATAATTTGATATGTGGGTGGATCAGTGCTTAGGTGCTGTTCTTACTTGAACAAACCTCCTACTTATGATTAAACCACTCACAAGCATCCGCAACTACCAGAAAAGTATTAAGATAGAATTTAACCATAGCATTAAACTTTTGGATCCAAATCGGTCCCTTACGAAGTAGCGCATAAACTATGTTGGGGAACGCGATAATTTCAAAAATTTCCTACGCACACACAAGATCATGGTGATGCATAGCAACAAGAGGGGAGAGTGTTGTCCACGTACCCTCGCAGACCGTAAGCGGAAGCGTTATGACAACGTGGTTGATGTAGTCGTACGTCTTCACGATCCGACCAATCTTAGTACCGAAAGCATGGCACCTCCGCGATCCGCACACGTTCGGCTCGGTGACGTCCCACGAACTCACGATCCAGCAGAGTGTCGAGGGAGAGTTTCGTCAGCACAACGGCGTGATGATGGTGATGATGAAGCTACCGACGCAGGGCTTCGCCTAAGCACTGCAACGATATGACCGAGGTGGATTATGGTGGAGGGGGCACCGCACACGGCTAAGAGATCAATGATCAACTTGTGTGTCTACGGGGTGCCCCCCTCCCCCGTATATAAAGAAGTGGAGGAGGGGGAGGAGGCCGGCCTCCTAGACGCGCCCCAAGGGGAGTCCTACTCCCACCGGGAGTAGGATCCCCCCTTCCCTAGTTGGATTAGGAGAGAAGGAAGGAGGAGGAAGGAGGAAGGAAAGGGGGGGATCCTTCCCAATTCGGATTGGGCTTGGGAGGCCCCTCCTTTGCTCCCTTCTCCTCTCTTCCACTATGGCCCAATAAGGGCCATATACCTCCCGGGGGTTCCGATAACCTCCCGGTACTCCGGTATATGCCTGAACTCACCCGGAACCATTCCGACGTCCTAATATAGTCGTCCAATATATCAATCTTTATGTCTCGACCATTTCGAGACTTCTCATCATGTCCATGATCATATCCGTGTAGGGGAACGTAGCAGAAATTCAAAATTTTCTACGCATCACCAAGAGCAATCTATGGAGATTCTAGCAACAAGAGAGAGAGGATGAGCATCTTCATACCTTTGAAGATCGCTAAGCGGAAGCGTCACTAGAACACGGATGAGGGAGTCATACTCGCGGCGATTCAAATTGCGGAAGATCCGATCTAACGCCGAATGGACGGCGCCTCCGCGTTCAACACACGTACAGCCCGGGGGCGTCTCCTCCTTCTTGATCCAGCAAGGGGAGAGGAGAAGTTGAGGGAGAGCTCCGGCAGCACGACGGCGTGGTGGATGAGCTTGCAGTTCTCCGGCAGGGCTTCGCCAAGCACTATGAAGGAGGAGGTGGAGCTGGAAAGGGGGAGGGCTACGCCAGGGGAAGCGGTGCGGCAACCCTCCTACCTCCCCTATATTTATAGGGGCAAGGGAGAGGGGGGCCGCCCCCCTCCAGATGGATCTAGAGGGGGGAGGCTTGCCCCCCAAGCCAAGGGGGCGCCCCCTTTAGGGTCCCCCCAACCCTAGGCGCATGGGCCCTAGGGGGGTGGCGCCCAGCCCACTTAGGGGTTGGTTCCCCTCCGTATTGATCCCATGGGGCCCTCCGGGGCAGGTGGACCCTCCGGGTGGACCCCCGGAACCCTTTCGGTGGTCCCGGTACAATACCGATATACCCCCGAACATTTCCGGTGACCGAATAAGGACTTCCCATATATAAATCTTTGTCTCCGGACCATTCCGGAACTCCTCGTGATGTCCGGGATCTCATCCGGGACTCCGAGCAACAATCGGTAACTGCATACTAATTCCCATAACAACTCTAGCGTCACCGAACCTTAAGTGTGTAGACCCTACGGGTTCGGGAATAATGCAGACATGTCCGAGACAGCTCTCCGATCAATAACCAACAACGGGATCTGGATACCCATGTTGGCTCCCACATGTTCCACGATGATCTCATCACTACAGAAAAAAGACACATCCGTGACATTTTGGGCCGAATGAAATTATTTTCTGTCATACATATGACACTTCTATGACGATAATTGTGACAAAACCCGGTATCATCATAGATGTGGTGGGATCCTACTTCTATGACAAAAAATCATGACAGAAAATGGGCTTTTCGTCCTGGGCGGCCCGGAGACGCAGCTGCATGACATTCTTTGGGTCGTCCATGATAGAAAAACCCGTGGTAGAAGCGAGGGGAGGAAAATTTCGGGGATTTCCCAGTTACGGTGGGAGGTCGGGGGCCGAGCGATGCGCGTTTCTCTCGTACACGTGCGAGGCGTTGGCTCTAACTAAACCCGAGCGAGGCGTTGGGCTCTAACTGAACCCGAGCGATTGCACTGCAGGCTACGCGTTACTGAACCCGAGCGATCGATCGATGGCTTTTAACTGAACCCAATCAAGCGATTCCTTCACTAATGCTGCTAACTGAAGCC
>NC_041383.1:712382336-712391586 GCF_002162155.2 Triticum dicoccoides
GGATGAACAGTGAGCGGTGGCGTTGCCTCTGGATGAACAGGACCCCGTGGTTTGGAGGGCTGGATGAACAGTAGACGGTGGAGGGGTGCCCGTGGAGGGGTGGTTGAACAGGACCCCTTGGTGTGGAGGGCTGGATGAACAGTAGACGGTGGAGGGGTGCCCGCGGAGGGGTGGTTGAACAACAGCCGGTGGAGTAGCGCGCGGTGGAGGCTGGATGAACAGGAGCCCGTGGAGGCTGGAGGAGGTCGACGGTAGCCCGTGGAGGCTGGAGGAGGTCGATGGTGGAGATGAACAGTATCCCGTGGAGTCCCGTTTTGCGGTACGCCACACCCCTCCCGATGAACAGGACCCCCGTTTCGACCGTAGGAGGTCCGTTTCGTCCGTTTTGCGGTACGCCACATCCCTCCCGATCAACAGGACCCCCGTTTCGACCGTAGGAGGTCTGTTTCCTCCGATTTGCGGTATGCCACACCCCTCCCGATCAACAGGACCCCCGTTTCGAACGTGGCCGGTCGAACACAAGGCCGTTTCCTCCGTTCTGTGGTATGCCAGGCCTCGTTTCCATCGCCTGTTCCGTCCAAGCCCTCCCGATGAACACGATGATGCATTCCGTTCTGACCCAGCCGGTTGGCTCCCACGCGTTCCGTTGCCTCCCGATGAACGCGACGCATTCCGTTGCCTTCCCATGAACACGACGCATTCCGTTGCCTCCCCATGAACACGACGCATTCCGTTGCCTCCCCATGAACACGACACATTCCGTTGCCTCCCCATGAACACGGCGACGATGCTGTGTCTCCGTTCCAACCCAGTCATGTACACGAGCCCTCGCCGTACGTATGCGCGAGTAGGCGTTCAAGACCCTGCCCATATGTACACATACATGGCCGTATTTTTTTTCTTGCACCCTAGCCGCTGTATGTACATGTACATGCTACGTGCGCGCCTCTACTACGACACGTACGCGCCTCTACTACGACACATGCGTGCCTCTACATCGACCAGTATATATGTACGTACACGTTTGCAAACAGAATGACAACGCTACGTACGCTTCAACCAGGTGGGTCCCGACTGTCAGGCACTTCCTTGCGTGCGAAGATGTAGCTAGTGGGTCCTAGCAGTCAGGGGGGCGAATCATTTTTTTGCCCGGACGCACTTCCTTGCGTGCGAATATGTAGCCGGTGGGTCCCAGCAGTCAGGGGGCGAATCGTTTTTTTGCCCGGACGCACTTCCTTGCGTGCGAAGGTGTAGCTGGTGGGTCCCAGCAGTTAGGGGGGCGAATCGTTTTTTTTCCCGGACGCAATTCCGTGCATGCGAAGATGAAGCTAGTGGGTCCCAGCAGTCAGGGGAAATGTTTTTTCCGCGAAATATAGTGGCCCGTCCAGTGGGTCCCAGCTGTCAGGTGGAGGAATCATTATTTTTCGTGTAATAAGGAGGCACTTCCTTGCTGCGGCCGTGGACCCAGCTGTCAGCCTCTCCACGTACAGTCCACGTCCGATGGAAGTCGTTCCTTGACCATGTTGACTAGGCCGCGCCGAGAGCACCACGGCGGTGGACGACGGCGAGGCCTAGGAAGGGGGCGACGCGGAGCCGGGGAAGACGCGGCTGTGGAAGCCCGCGCGGAGAGGAGTACGAGGGTTCACTGGTTCGGCTGCGGTGTGAGGCTGCCGTTGCTGCAGGGCCTGGCCAGCGGTGGGAATAGTAGGGGGTGGTGAGGCATCCGCGGCAGCACAACCGGCCACGGGAGGCAGGAGCATGCAGCACGACCGACGCTGCTTTGGGCGGCTGGAGCAAGAAGACCAGAGGTTGAAGAAGCACTACAGCCGTTGGATGGACATCATACGGTCACTGGAGCTACAATCGTTCATATTGACTAAGTTGACAAAGCCCTCCGTCCCCGTCAACTTAGTTGGCCCACAAGTCATCCTCCCACTATGGTGGGTCCCAGCTAGCAGGGGGGGTATTCATTTTTGTGTGAGTAATAAGGAGGCACTTCCTTGCGTGCGAAGATATAGCTGGTGGGTCCGACATGTCAGCGGGGGGAACGTTTTTTCGTGAAATACAGAGGCCCTTCCGGTGGGTCCCAACTATCAGGTGGAGGAATCATTATTTTGCGCGTACAATCCACGACCAATGGATGTTATTCGTTGACCATGTTGACCAGGCCGCGCCAAGAGCACCATGGTAGTGGACGATGGCGAGGCCTAGGAAGGGAACGACACGGAGCCGGGGAAGACTCGGCAATGGTTGCCCACCCGGTGGGGAGTACGAGGGTTTACTGGTCCGGCTGCCGTCGCCGGAAAATAACAGGAGGTGTGGGTGAGTAGAGGAATGGCCTGGCCAGCAATGAAATAGGGTGGGGCGGTGCGGCCTATGCGGCAGCATAGCCGGCCATGGGAGGCGGGAGCAGGCAGTCCCACCGGAGCTGGTTTGGGCGGCTGGAGCAAGAAGATCAGATATTGAAGAAGCAGCACGGCCGTTGGATTAACATCCAACGGTCACTGCTGCTAGAATCGTTTGTGGACTAAGTTGACAAAGCCAAACTACACGTCAACCTAGTAGACCCACAAGTCAGCCTCCAAATCTGTCCCAAATAGCATACAGCCCGAAATTTCTAGCCAGATTCAAATTAATTTTAAATCTAAATATACCTTAATTTAAATTCAATGAAATTTTACCCGCACAAAAACAATGAAATTTAAAATATCAAAATCCGAAAGAAAACAGTATTTTGGAACTAATTGCTTGTTTGCTGTATTTTTTCATTTTACGGCCCATTTATTATTACTTATAGCCCATTTCTTATTACTTATAGCCCATTTCCTGGGCAAAATGCATCCCTCCTCGTCTTGAAAGATTTCCGGCCCAGCAGGGCGTAGAAAAGCAAGTAGGCCTACGTTGGTTATTCTGCAAAAAACAAAATAGCTAGCTAGCCATTTTCAAAAAGAAAAAAAAAACAAACTGGGCTGGTCATGTGCTAAACATATGAAATAAAAGCCTGGGCTAGACGGGACACGGGTCCCGCACAACCCAGTTGATACCCTTCTCCGTCCTGAAAAAACAAAATTACTACGCACGCTGCTGGGTCCCTACTGTCATCCTCACCATGTACAACCATCTCCTTATTCCTCTCGGTTGTTGACCATGTTGACAACACCGGAGGGCGGCGCCGTGGCGAGCGAACCAAGGCGGAGGACGATGGTGAGGCCTCGGACAGGAACGAATAGGAGCCGGGGAAAATCACAGCCAGCCGCGGGAGGTGGGAGCAAGTGGTCCCGCCGGTGCTGGTTTGGCTTTGGCGGCTCGAGGAAGAAGAGACTGAAGAAACGCGACAGACGTTGCATGTCAATCCAATGGTGAAGGTTGGCACAATCGTTTGTTGACTAAATGGACACCAAGTAGCATACTTTTTTATATATAGGAAGAAAACTGCGAGGAAAATGCGTTCGTCTGCCGTCCTCCTCACAGGGAACGTTCGCCACATAAGTGACTAGCACCCTTGGTTTTCAACCGAGAGGTCTTGGGTTCGAGTCCCAGGAACTCTCAATTTTGTCCTCCTTCCTTCCTCGCAAAAAAGGGAAAGAAAATCAAAGACTTGGGAAGGCGTACAGAACAAGCTAGTGTACCAGTAAAGAGACGTTGCCGAGTTTTAGAAAAAAGAAAGACGTGCTCCTGTAGCTGGTTCGAATCCAAACCTAGACTATGACTATATATGGTGCTATGCTACTCTGCAAGTAATGAAACTGACATATCCAACGTTCGCTTCTCCTCTTCTCTACTTACTCTGCCTAGCATCAGAAGCTCTGGCCACAGCAACCATGTCCGCTGGCTGCTCGTCCACCTGCTCTTCAGCAGGCAACAACAAGATATGCGCCAAGTCGCCACCCGTACCATCGCCTGTGGGTCTCATCACACCCCTGCCGGCACGCGCACTGCAGCCGATTGCTCATCGCAACCCGCTGCCGTTGGTGTGGTGCCACTACTGCAAATCACGCAGAGTCATCCGTCGCGTCTCAACAACAATCCGCAACCCTGGCCGAGTCTTCTACAAGTGCTCGAATCATGGGGTAATAATATGTTTAAGTGTTGTTCTGCTGCTTTTAGTTGCTGATTTTTTTAATAGTTTGGTTGATGATCTTCCAATTTGATTCGTGCAGAAAAGGGAAGATTTGTGTGATTTGTATTTCTGGGAAGTTGCTGATGTGGGGGAATGCAACTATGCTGATTATTTGGTTAGCCGAGGAATCCCAATACCAGCAGGTTGGGGTGTTGGACAAGTAACTGAAGGAACGACAGAAGAGGAAGATGCAGAGCAGAAGGTTAAAGATGCAGTTGCTCTGATCATGGCCAAGCAACAGCTGCTGAACGACCTTGACAGCAATGAGGAGATGAAAGAGCTTGTGAAGATAATGGGAAAAATCGATGTGCTCTGTAGGATGATTGTCACTTTATTTGCAGTGTATGTAGCACTCGTGATGTATTCAGTGGCTACGACATGAGCACTTTGCTGAAACTAGTAATGAATGAAACCTGTGTAGCAGGCTGGGCATAGTGTTGTGAACATCTAATGATTTCTATTAACAGAAATCAGGGGGTATCCCGTTTTGCTCATATAAATAAATAACAGAGGCCCTTTCGGGTCAGCTTTGTTCTCATTCGAAGACGTCGAGCAAATTGCAGTCCAACAGCAAACTATGTCATCAAATTCAAGTTTCACAGCCAAATATGAGTTCAACTGAACAACAATGTCATCATGTTTTAGTTGTCATACAATCACCAAACACAAATCAGCATACATAACAAGTGATGTTCTCACAACAAAATACTAAACAACATGTTCATCAGGTTTCAGTTGTCATAGCAAACACAATTTCACACAGTAGATAAAAAAACGTCTTCTGACAGGCAAATACAACAAAAGCAATGTAATTATCATCTGCAGCAGTAGCGTCAACATCTTTGCCATGTGTATCAGTCTGAATCATAATTCCCCACGATGTCATCTTCTTCTTCGTCCACAACGTCCTCGAACGTTGGCTTCTTCTTGATCAACTCTTGTATGTCCACAACACGACAGTCAATCTTTTCGCCGGCATCGTTGATGTGATGGTTCTCAAAGATATTAGGAACATCTGTGTTATCTTGTACATCAGGAGCAGTGTAAGCATCATCTTGTTGTGCAACTTCATTAAACGGATTCCTCTGCCTAAACCTTTGCAATACTCTCCAGTCATCGCTACGTGCAAATGTGTCCTCCAAGAAGAATATCTGTGTTGCTTGATTTGCCAAAATAAAAGGCTCGTTGGTCTGGTACGCCGCCTTGACATTGATGGATTTGAAATAATCATCAACTCTGGGTTTTGCGATCATGGAAAACAGGTTATACCAACGACAGCACAACAAAACCACACACCGAGGATCCTCGAAACTGGAGATATACTGCAACTAAATAATGTCTGTTATGTTAGCATACATTTCAGTTGTCTCTTTGTCATACGTATCCGTGCTCATGATGGCGCTGTTTTGTGTCTTCCTGCCTTCGTCTCGTGCAAGGGTGTTGTAGCGCACATCTCCAACAATGCAAGATTCATAATGTCTTACCCGAGTATCAGGACCCATTGCTAGTGAGTAAAGGGCATCATCAACTGCCTACCCATCCTCTCGCATCTTCTTAACCTATGGTTAGAAAATAGACAAGTTGATCATCTTATGTACTCAATATATTAAAAAAACTGACAGTGCACTTCAAAAGCTTACATGGTTCTTGAACCATTTCGCAAATCCTGCCATAACCAGTTTGTCAATGTTTCTTGGATTTTGCGGCAGTAACTCCTCTTTGTAGATGCTGCACAACATAGTGATCGCGTCAAACATCTAAATATATAAGAATGTGCTGCAAGTTTAGTAGATTACGATGTATAAGCCGCAGTACTGCACTTACTTGATATAAGGTAGTATCTCAGGACAGTTATTCAACACATACCAAAGCATTTTGTCTTAATCTTTAGGTTTGTCCTCTTGTCGACTCTTCCCTGTAACTCAAATAGAATAATCGAAAACCTTGAGCCCGGGATTATCTTCACCCACCTCTTTGCTAAGCTGATCAGCTGTTTCAATGTATTTTGAGCAGAATGTCAATGCTTCTGTAGCAATGTAGGCCTCTGGAATGGAACCCTTGGGTCTAGCTCTATTCCTAACATAGCCCTTGAAAGTGCCTAGCCGCCTTTCAATAGGGTACATCCAGCCATATTGTACTGGACCTCTAAGTAGTGCCTCATCAGGTAGATGAACAGCCAAATGCACCATCACATCAAAGAAGGCTAGAGGATATATCTTCTCAAGGTCGTATAGGATAGTTGGTATCTTGTCTCTAAGACGCTCCAAAGCATCTATCCTGATATTTCTACTACAGAGTTCCCTGAAGAATTGTCCCAACTCTGCAACTGCTCTGTATAAGTCAGGGCGGCCCAATCCTCTAAGGATAACAGGTAAAACCCTTTGAAGTAGGACATGGCAGTCATGAGTTTTCAACCCTTGTACCTTGTTTCCATCTGCACTGACTCTCATTTCAGGGATGGAAGCAAATCCATGTGGGAATCTCACACGTGACAGGACCTTGCAAAATTCTTTTCTTTTTACCTTGTCCAAGACATACGCAGCTGGTGCCATATCCCGTGGTTTACCTTCATCTTGCACCTGCAAATCCTTTTTGATACCCAGGTGTGTCAAATCAATCCTAGATTTTAAGGTATCTTTCGTCTTGCCTTCAAGGTTAAGAAGTGTGCCAATAATGTTGTCACATATATTTTTCTCGATGTGCATCACATCAAGATTATGCCGCAGATCCAAATCTTTCCAATACTCCAAGTCCCACAAAGTGGACCTGCAGGTAAATAATAATCTCTCTTCTATCGTGCCATGCTTCCTTTTCCTGCTACCATTACCAGGATGGTTTCCTGGTGTAATATGCCTGACCTTCTCTAATTCCACTTGCAACTCATCGGCAGTGAGCCTCTTTGGCGCATCACGGTTTTCATGCTTTGCATTGAACACATGTCTTCGATATTTTCTAGGATGCGGCTTGTCCTTGGCAAGGAAACGATGGTGTCCAATGTAACAGATCTTGCTAAGTATTGCGTATGACAGCGGATTCCTGTCACAGCGAACACATGCATTGTAACCATGTGTCGTTCGCCCTGACATAGTGCCCAAAGCAGGATAATAATGGATGCACCAAATTACAACAGCACGCTGAAGGAAATCAGCTGGTGGGCTGCTATATAGGTCTCGAGTGAGAACACCCTTCCATAGCTGTTGAAGTTCCTCCACAAGAGGCTCCATGAACAAATCAAAATCCTTCCCAGGACTTTTTGGACCTGGGATGAGCAATGCCATCATGTAGTTTGATTCTTTGGTGCAGACATTTGGAGGCATGTTGTAAGGGATAACAAGCACTGGCCACATGCTATATGTGGCACTCTCGTGGCCAAATGGGTTAAATCCATCTGAAGCTAAGCCAACTCTAATGTTTCTCGGGTCAGCAGCAAACTCTTTGTGTTTATCATTGAAGCTTTTCCACTGATCACTACCATGAGATGGATGGCTCATTACATTCTGATCTCTGTACTCCTGGTTCCTAGAATGCCACAGTACATCCTCTCTTGTTTCAGCATCATGAAACAACCTCTAAAATCTTGGTGTAATTGGAAAATGTCTCAGAACATTATGAGGAATCCTCTTCACAGCATCACCATCTTTCCATCTTGATGATTTGCATTTCGGGCATTCGCTTAAGTTGGCATAATCCTTCCGGAACAGAACACAATTATTCTTACAAACATGGATCATATCATATTCAATTCCAACTGCACGAAGGAAATTCTTCATTTTACTGTAGGTGTGTGGCAGCTCAGACGCATCTGGGAAAGATTTGCGGAAAGCAGCCAACATCGCATCGAATGATTTGTTGGTCATCCGCTCAGATGTCTTCACCCGAAGAAAGGTGACCATAGCTGAGAATACTGACAGCTTATTTCCTGGGGTGACATCAACGTTGCATTGTTCCAACATGCGGGCCCACCGTTTTTCTTCTGGAGGTGAAAGTTCACGGAATGCACGAGCATTTCGTAGCATTGTTTCAATGTTGATCAAACTCACTGGCTCCACCACCACCACCTCCTCCTCCTCTTCCACCTGAGCATCAGGCAGATCAAGATGGTGATCTGCTGCTTCCATGTAGTCAATAACATTGACGTTCACAGCTTCACCATGATGAACCCACCTAGTATATGTGACTGACATCCCATACAAGTGTAGATGATTTTGCACAGTTGACTGGGGTCTTGTAACTGAATTCATACAACTGCTACACGGACAGAGCACATCTGATTTTGGACCACCGTACTCAGCTCTGATAAAGTTCATGAAGTTTTCAACCCCCTCAACATATGCAGCGGAGAATCTTCGGGCAGAAGTTATCCAAGTCCTTTCCATCTGTTAGACATACAAATTAGTTCTTCTACTAGATATTACAGGAAAAACATATATGCTTTTTTATGAAGTCCAGAAAAAATAACTAGGTCAATGTCTAAAGCTATGGCAAGATATTTGGATGAGCAGATCTAAGTAACGAAATATATGTAAAGCTATTTCAACAAACAGATTTGAGTGCTAAATTATGGCAGGCTGTTTCAGCAGTTAATGAGGCCGAGCACACAACCATCGAACTATCGAAGGCCATCGCAGCAACAAAGATGGAGTATAAAATGGTGTAGAGCTATGTCACCTAACAGATTGGCTACTAGACCATGGCAATCTACGTCACAATAAATATATGACAGGATATTTTAGCAACTAATCGACCTTGGCATGCCATCTTAGCTAAGCAGATTAGTGCAGAACAGGGCAAGGAAGCTTCTTAAGCAGAGCATATTGACAGTGAACTACTTCGGCAAACAGTGAGATTAACAGCGTCTATCAGCTAACATTCAACGCTACACCGACATGAACGGGGCCTCAGTCTAGAATGCGCGTACCGTGGGAGAAGCTGACCGCCTGCGTCTCCACACGAACGTCGCCAGCGGTGGCAGCGCTGACTGCCATGCGCCTCCACAAGAACATAGCCAGAGGTGGCGGCGCGGCTAGAGGACGACAGTCTACGAGAGCGTACTATGGGAGCGAGAGGATCGCCAAACCGTGGCGCCGACGTATCGGCGCGGCAGGGAGGGTGGCTTTGGCGGAGCGAATG
>NC_041383.1:712391738-712421913 GCF_002162155.2 Triticum dicoccoides
AGGGGGGGGGGGACGATTTTCGCGCGGTGGGCGGGGGGAGTTTGGCACATGGTCGGTTTCTCCAAGTGCAGTCCCATGTGTCAGTGAAGAGGCAAGCTGAAGCGCGTTCCGTTTGCATGAGCTGTGTGCAGGACCAAACGTGTGTGGAGTGCAATGCGACCGCAACAGGAGTGCTGTGAGTGTACCGCCTTTTTTCCTTTTAAACTAGATGCTTCACCCCCTCAAAAAAAAATTCTTGCTTCGCGCGATCCATCGATACTACTACTAGTAATCCGGTAATCCCGACTAAAACGGCGCGGTCGGGTCTTTTTCCGTGCGATATGCTGGGAGGTTGGCTTAGTTGGGTTTTTTAGGACGAGTAATGCTACACCTACGTAATCCTAGTTACGTAATTAATGTAATGTGAAACATGTGAGCTGTTGATTGTAGATTGGGGGGAGGGAGGGGCCCACCGCCATGAAAATCAGGGGAGGAGAGAGAGAGGCAATTTACGTTAACCCTTTCGTAGGTTTCCGTAGATGTAGAAAGATGTGAAATGCGTGAATGTGTAGTGGACGTACTATTGGAGTGCCTAAGATAATTTGTTTATGTATAGACCCTATGTGTTTATTTTACTTCGCATGTTAGATTTGTCTCGGTTCAATAAAAAGCAGAGTTGGTGATGATGGTGTGCCTGTCATCCTGCAATATAGGCCGTCCGATCTATATCTAACGGATAGGAAGGAAACTATGACAATTTACCCGCACTCCTCTCCACATTTGCAGATAAGGCTTTCCCTCGTTCATCCTTTTCTCCCACAAGATCTTGATCTTCCGTGCAACACACGGGCATCTTGCTAATACTCCTACAATATGTATATTATTGTGAAAGTTCATATACACCGGCCGAGATTAATGCAAACACGGCAGATTTACATTTCGAACTTTTATAGGACAGAAAAATAAAAGGAACCCGACCCTAAACCTATTCTACGGCGGCGACCGACGTCTTCCATCTGCGATCTCTATGTACGGGGGCGGGGTTCAAGACCCGTGAAGTCAAGGTGCGGTCTCCGGCGAGGAAGAGTAGAACACGGGAGACGGACCGGCCAGTTGGCACACCATGCCCTAGTGCCCCCATGCCCTACTCATCCTCGGAGGAGTCCCCGACCTCGGCGGTGCCGGATGTTGGATGGCGGCAAGTAGGACGCATGGCTGACGGTGCGCCCGTCGTCGGCCGCCAGCGTGGCCACCGCTTGTGCGATCGCGTCCGCGTCCGGCTACGCCACTATTGCGTCGCGAGAGGCGACTTGAGCGAGGGCGGCGACCTCGAGCTTCATCCCCGAAGACAAGCTCTCCCGTAGAGCGTTCGCACTTGCGGTCATGGCGGATGTGGTGCCAGGTAGGAGGACGATGCGCTATGGTGTGGAGGTTAGCTGGGCGTTGTCGCTTTAAGTAGCGCATTCCGGTGAGGCCAAGTGTCCGGGTGCGTCATTAAGTCGCCGGAGTTGGTTCCTAGGGCACCGAGCCTCTTAACGACGACATACAAACGGACGACATGAATGCGGGCAGCTGGCGCCGGCTGGGAACGCACCGCGTGAAGGTGCGACGGACGAGGGTTTTGGTGTGCCAAGGTAGTCAGCTGCGGTCGTGGCAATGTTGGAGATGCCCTTAGCTCACATGCGATCCCCGCATGTCATTGAAAAAGCAAGACGACCCGGCATGGTCTCAGGTCCAGAGGATGTAGTTGGCCGCACTACACCACTCCGCGGATGCGTCACGGCGCCCCGTGCATCCTCGACGAGCCGGGTGTTGGGGTGTGTTTGGATTGTGGCCAAAATGCACCTTACCAAAATTTTGCTCATGACCCAAAGATTGGTCTTTGTTTGGATGGTTGCCATTTTTTGGCATGCCAATGAACTCTAGCCAACTCTAGTTCATTTTTCTTGCCAATGTCGGCCAAATCATGGGCAACTAATATCTCAACCAAAATTTTGGTCATGACCTAAAGATTGGTCTTTGTTTGGATGGTTGCCATTTCTTTGGCATGCCAATGAACTCTAGCCAACTCTAGTTCATTTTTCTTGCCAATGTTGGCCAAATCATGGGCAACCAATACCTCAACCAAAATTTTGGCTACCCAATGCTTTGATGGGGCAACCTTGGGCACAAACCAAACATACCGTTGGTCGTGCCACAACACTAACGCCACCCTCGGCACACTGAAACCGACTATGTCTAGCAACGATATGAGCGTGTCGCTCACCGCAGTCGCCTTGTCCAGAGGCGGTGCTGGAGCTGCGCCCTATTGTTGGCCCCAACGAGCCACATGAATGGTTGTCGGTGGCGAGGAGGTCGTGGGCCAGCTCCTCCATTGGACTAGTCTGTGCTACATCGTCCCGACGGGTGTGCCCCACATGTCGGTTTCCCTGTTTTCCCGGCCATATTCGAGTGTCAGTGCTCCGCGTTGTGCATTAGGCCTTTCACTATGTAGGCCAAGTGAGACAACTTATTGTTTATTTGAGCCGTTCAAGTATAATCATGTGGCGTTTGCTTATTTCTCATTCCTCTCCAACCCTCTTCGCCATCGATCATGTCGCCCTCCAGTCGAGTCCATCCTCCCGCATGCCTCATTTGAACATTCCATCGAGTATCATTCGCATGTACCCACCCTAGTCCTCTTTCAATAGATCTCCAGACCCTGAGATGAAATCGAGAGGGAACGAGTGGGGGCACGTGATACCTAAGGCGGATTCAAAATTTTGAACCGGTGATCATAGCATCCACAAATCATATATAAAGGGTATTCAATGTTCGTTTCGTTTTTGAACGTACAATATACTCCCTCCTATCCTTTCTAGTTTACATATAAGTTTTATGTGTAGTCAAAGTATCTCTACTTTGATCAAAAAGGTATCAACATTCAACAACGCCCAATCAATATTGTTAGATTCGTACGTACTCCTAGATTTGTACTTGAGATGGTTTCCAATTTGAGTATTGACAAGATTAATAGTACATGAGATGTATAATGTGAAAATTATATCATTGGAAACTCCTTTCACATATGAATTTGACCGTATGCTTTGTGTAAGTTGCATGTCATATATTATTACTCTAACATTTAGTCAAAGTTAGCCTCGATAACGCATTAGACCCTGTATGCTTTGTGTAAGTTGCATGTCATATATTATTACTCTAACATTTGTGTAAGTTGCATGTCATATATTATTACTCTAACATTTGGTCAAAGTAGTATAGTGGAACTGGATCCTCTGATGTAGGTATCCCTGCCTTACCCTCCCTTTCGGTCACTTACTGGCGGACCCCATGCTTGCTAGGCCCCGCATGTCAGTTACTCAATGGGTTTGGCCACGTCAAGGGATCCTCATCCGTAGTATACTCCCTCTGTTTTTATTTACTCCACATAAAACAGAGGGAGTGGTGGTATAATAAATAACGCGGGCGGGGGAGGGGGAGGGACGTTGGTTTGCTCTCAACTGCGGTCCCACAAGCGAGCAAAAACGCAAGACGAAGCGTGTTCCATTCGGTGAGCGACGTGGAGGGTCCAGCGTGCCGGGCTGCAACGCGAACGCGACAAGAGCGATGTACACTCAAAACCGATTGACCAGTCGTCACCGGAACCACTATTCACACCAGAACCTTCGCTGCTCGGCCTACGCCAACCACTGCCCTAAAACCACACCAAATCTCCGGCCCATTCCCCCACCTTTCGATCCCCTAGCCCGCATCAAGCGTCCCCTAGTTCGCAGGAAAGCCATGGTGCACCGCAAGATCACTTACTACAAGATGCTGACGCTAGAGCACCGCGCAGAAATTGTGGTGGCGGTCGACGCCACAGACCTCCGTTCCCAAGCTCGCTTTGCGGCGGGCCAATCCCCGATGAGGGAGTCCTGGATTAGGGGGTGTCCGGATAGCCGAACTATCACCGTTGGCCGGACTCCTAGACTATGAAGATACAGGATTGAAGACTTCGTCCCGTGTCCGGATGGGACTTTCCTTGGCGTGGAAGGCAAGCTTGGTGATACGGATATTTAGATTTCCTACCATTGTAACCAACTCTGTGTAACCCTAACCCTCTCCGGTGTCTATCTAAACCAGAGGGTTTTAGTCCGTAGGACAAACAACAATCATACCATAGGCTAACTTCTAGGGTTTAGCCTCTCTGATCTCGTGGTAGATCTACTCTTGTACTACCCATATCATCAATATTAATCAAGCAGGAGTAGGGTTTTACCTCCACCGAGAGGGCCCGAACCTGGGTAAAAACACCGTGTCCCTTGTCTCCTGTTACCATCCGCCTAGACGCACAGTTCGGGAACCCCTACCCGAGATCCGCCGGTTTTGACACCGACATTGGTGCTTTCATTGAGAGTTCCTCTGTGTCATCACCTTTAGGCCCGATGGCTCCTTCGATCATCAACAACGACGCGGTCCAGGGTGAGACTTTTCTCCCCGGACAGATCTTTGTATTCGGCGGCTTCGCACTGCGGGCCAATTCACTTGGCCATCTGGAGCAGATCGAAAGCTACGCCCCTGGCCATCAGGTCAGATTTGGGAGTTTTAACTACACGGCTGACATCCGCGGAGACTTGATCTTCGACGGATTCGAGCCACAGCCAAGCACGCCGCACTGTCTCGACGGGTATGATCTAGCTCTACCTCCGAACAGTGTCCTGGAGGCCGCACCAGCGTCCGCTCCGACCCTTAGCTCGGAGCCGACTTCGCCGATCGAGGACGAGTGGATGGACACCGCCTCG
Organism: Triticum dicoccoides; assembly: GCF_002162155.2. Taxonomy (NCBI): domain Eukaryota; kingdom Viridiplantae; phylum Streptophyta; class Magnoliopsida; order Poales; family Poaceae; genus Triticum; species Triticum dicoccoides. The sequence continues at coordinate 712,396,499 of NC_041383.1, forward strand.
GGGAATACGATCTCTACGGCGATTGAGCCGAACACCACCCCTGTCCTTTGCAACGCCTGTGGCTCCGAGGTACCGGACTCTTCTCCGGACTCCGAACCTCCCGCACTCCTGCCAATCAAATTCGAGTGGGCGCCGGTTATGGAGTTCACTGCCACGGACATCTTTCAGCATTCGCCCTTTGGCGACATCCTAAATTCACTAAAGTCTCTCTCTTTATCAGGAGAGCCCTGGCCGGAATATGGTCAGGAAGGTTGGGATGCGGATGACGAAGAAATTCAACACCCACCCACCACCCACTTTATAGCCACTGTCGAAAGTTTAAACGACGTGCTTAATTTCGACTCCGAAGACATCGACGGTATGGACGACGATGTAGGAGATAACCATGAACCAGCGCCTACAGGGTACTGGACAGCCACCCCATCTCACGATGTATACATGGTGGATACACCTAAAGGAAGCAACGACGAGGAACAACGCGACGCTACGAAGGATAAATCCCTCTAAAAGCAATCAAGACGGCAACGAAAGCGCCACACTAAATCCCGCCTCGATAAAGACGGCGACCAGACAGAACCAGCCATAGAGCAGGTCGAACCGGTGGACGACGAACATGCCATTGAACAACCGTCCGAACAGGACAACTTGGATAAGCAACCCGTCCCCGGCGAAGATAACAGTCCGGACGATCTCACACCGGACAAGTTGTTGGAGCAGAAGAACCTCCACAAAAGGCTCGTCGCCACTGCGCGTAGCGTGAAAAAGCAGAAGCGGAAGCTCAAAACAGCGGAAGATGCACTCAGAATCAGATGGAGCAAAGTACTCAACACCACAGACAAATACGGCGACAGTCGCCAAACAAAGAGCTACCCGAAGCGCAAACTACTGCCCGAATTCGATGAGGAGGCCTTAGAGCCCCCACAATCAAAGAACAAAGAGGCCGCCCGGTCGGATAGACGACCACATGACAAGCATAGAGCAGCAAGCGGTGCCGCACATAAACCGGCACACGATCCGCATAAGAACTCGCATCAAAAGGATGGCCCAGTTAGATCCATCTACGGGCCAAGAAAGCAAGCTCTTCTAAGCAATGCAACATGCCAAATATCCAGACATCACGGCACACAGGGGAGCCGCACACCCCCTATGTTTCACCAATGAGGTGCTGGATCATGAATTCCCAGCGGGATTTAAACCCGTAGACATAGAGGCATACGACGGAACAACAGACCCAGGAGTCTGGATAGAGGATTACATCCTCCACATACACATGGCTAGAGGAGATGATCTCCACGCCATAAAATACTTACCCCTCAAGTTCAAAGGGCCAGCACGGCACTGGCTTAAAAGCCTCCCTGAAAATACCATTGGAAGTTGGGAAGAGCTCGAGGATGCTTTTCGGGCAAATTTTCAAGGGACTTATGTCCGCCCTCCGGATGCAGACGATTTAAGTCACATAACTCAACAATCCAGAGAATCAGCCCGCAAATTCTGGAACAGGTTCCTCACCAAAAAGAACCAAATAGTCGACTGTCCGGACGCCGAAGCCTTAGCAGCTTTCAAACACAACATCCGAGATGAATGGCTTGCCAGGCACCTTGGCCAGGAAAAGCCAAGAACATTGGCCGCATTAACAAGCCTCATGACCCGCTTTTGCGCGGGAGAGGATAGTTGGCTGGCAAGATGAAATACCAGCGACCCAAGTACATCCGAATTCAGAGATGGAAACGGGAAACCATGACGCAACAAGGACCAGCGCCGGATAAGGGGAAATAGTCCGAAGAGCACGACAGTCAACGCCGGATTCAAAAGCTCTCGGCAGAATCATAAAAAACTGCCCCTCAAGGATAACAGCCACAAGCTATCCAACTTAAACAAAATCTTGGACAAAATATGCCAAATCCACAGTACCCCCGGGAAGCCTGCAAATCATACCCACAGAGACTATTGGGTCTTCAAGCAGTCCGGCAAACTCAATGCCGGACACAAGGGGCTCAAAACACCAAGCGAAGACAATGACGAACTCCACAAGCAGAGCACCGGAAAACAAAAGAATTTCCCACAAGAAGTCAAAACAGTAAACTCACTTCAAGTGACAAAAGGGAACATCAGAACAGCGCCCATAGAAATACGTGTCGCACGGCCTATCCCAGCGGAGTCCCGACATTGGTTGTCAAAACCAATCACCTTTGATCATCAGGATTACTCCGAACGTATCCGGAATGCAGGATGGACTGCCCTGATATTAGATCCTTTAATAGACGGACTCCAATTCACAGAAGTCCTAATGGACGGCGGTCGTGATCTAAACCTGCTATATCAGGACACAATCCGCGAAATGGGAATAGACCCAACCAAAATTCGCCACATCAACATCTCCTTCAAGGGGGTAATGCCAGGCCTATATGCCCATTGCACGGGCTCACTACTGCTAGAAGTTGTGTTCGGCTCATCCGACAACTTCCACCGCGAAAAGTTAACCTTCCATATCGCCCATTCAAAAGTAGTCATCAAGCACTATTGGGACGTGAAGCTTTCGCCCGCTTTAACGCAATACCACATTATGCATCTCTTACACTTAAAATGCCCGGTCCACGCGACATCATCTCATTAAAGGGAAATATCAAGTGTCACTCGAGCGCGGAAAAACGTGAGACTGCTTGGACAGCCACACACTAATCCGGCTCCGCTAAACCAAGCACCTGAACAGGTCCTTCGGACCCCGGACACGGCTAGACGAGTCCGGCGTAATCATACGAAGGTCTACTAACCGCACACCCCCGTACAAGGGGCTGCATGCACGTACAACAAGAGACAATAAAGCTCAATTTTATTCGCTTTTCGAATCGTACTCCTTTTATTTAAATATAAAGTACATTTTTCGCACGATCTTTCTTCAGCTAAGTTCTTCTCCTTTACAGATGAACACCGTGCTACACCCGCCCAGGATACGGCACAACGGAGACACAGGCGCAAACGTGCAGTAGAGACCCGTTGCAAGGATTCTTTTCAGATTAAGACCCTGCGTAAACCTTTTTTACTGTCTCTTGTTGATATACCCCCCCCCCAGTTTCTTGCTATAACCGAGGAGGAGGCTGGCGTTTTGGCATCGGCCGCGTCACTAATTTTTGCGCGTACCTGGACACCAGGGGCTTAGGGCATTGTTCTGCCCGTTTTCATAAAGACCGAATACCTTAGGGAGTGCTCAACGTCTCGAGTTAGGCCTTATATGCATCAGCTCCGAATCATGTCTTTGGTCAAATGTTGGGTTTGCCCGGCTCCTGTGTTTTGCTGCCTTACATTCCGTTTTATCGGCTAACGCGGCACTAGGAGAACTACTGCGATTTTGCCCTGGTTCGGCCTGGCGAGCACCTCAGTAGAGAAAGCCAAAAACTGACTGTCATGATACAGCGTGAGACTGGTCAACCACTTGATGACCCACAGGAATGTTTAGAATTCCTCCGCATTAACGAAGGACCGTTTCCCGGTCAGGCACATACGCGCCCCGAATTCGGGAGAGCGCGGTGCCCCTAGGGGCTATATAGTAGCCCCACCATCGAACTCCTATGGCTAAGTGAAAGTGATAAAGCATTATAGTCCGGTTGCCTAGTTTTCTACACTATCACCTCCTTCACAGGACCAAGACGTTGGATAAAGTGTGAAAATGCACTTTTTTGCAAACACCTCCGCACTATGTGCGTGGGGGCTGAAGCCAAGGACTGCCATCTTTCAGGTTATATACACATATACATTAACGACCGCACATGAGGTACTTTACTACTTGAACGCACAAGTATAAAAAGCCCTTATATTATATTGCAACATTGTTTCACAAATCATACATGTCATTTGAACATAATATCCTTCGAGCACTATGTCTCTATTAAACGAGCGCCCTGTAGGACTTCCTCAAAGTAGTGCTTGGTAGGTACTCGGCTTCGATCCGAATCCTGGGATGCAACGTCGGTGGCCTTCATCTCTGCCCAGTATGTCTTGACACGGGCGAGAGCCATCCGTGCACCCTCTATGCATGCTGACCGCTTCATTGCACTAATATGTAGCACCGCACCAAGGAACTGCTGCACCAAGCCAAAATAACTCTTCGGCTCGGGCCTCTTTGGCCACAAATGAGTCACGACAGACTTCATGGCAAGTCCGGACAACCTATTCAGCTCAGCCCATTCGGCTAAACGATCGATCAATGGAAGCGGACGCTCTGGACTGTGGAACTACGACCAAAACATCTCTTCCATTCCGTGATCCTTTTGGCCTCGAAAGTGTTCGGCCGCATCCACGGCACTCGCCGCCAAATCCAGATAAGCATCCTCCACACCCCACAACTGGCCCAACTGAGCATACTTGGGATTCGTGAATTTCCTCTGTAGCAGAAAAGGCTTTCCAGCCGCAATATCTTCGGCCTGCCATAGCTCCTCTTTCATAGCTCTCATTGCAGGGCGAGCATCCTTGGCCTCAGCAGCGGCCTTTTTCAGGTCCTCTAGTTCCGCTCGACCTTCTTTTTCAAGAAGCTCGCAACGGTCGGTAGAATTCTTCAACTTTACGGCCATCTCGGCCATTTCTTTCTTGCTTCGGCAGTGAGCAGCCTGTTCGGCTTTCATCTCTTTGGCCGCTTTTAAAGCAGCCGCATCACTTTTTCGGGCTTGCTCCTTGGCTCGGGCGAGTTCCGCCCGAAGGTTCTCCATGGCAGCGGCACCATCTGCGTCAAGCATACAAGTTGTAAGGCACAGACATTAAGCTACCTTACCGGGTGTCCGCAGAGAAGCTGCATACCTTGTGACTCATCAAGCCGCTTATTGATAAGCGCGATGTCAGAATCCGCCACGTCAAGTTGCCGCTTTAGTTCGGCAAATTCATCAGTCCGGCTTGCCACCGAACGCCTCGCCACCTACATAGGAAGAGCGCATATTATACCTGGGATTATGATACTCAGCGTGCTGTCATTTTTGACAACGCACCGAGTCTCAGGGGCTACTATCTATACAGGGCGCATTCTACATGCCAAAGTATTAGAAGGTACATCATTTTGCGTACCTCAAAACCCGTCAGTAAACTTATGACGGCTTCATGCAACCCGCTTTCAACGGATGAAATCCTTTTAATCACCATACCCACTAGCGCATGGTGATCTTCCGAGATAGACGCTCGCCCAAGCAGATCTTTCAGCTCCTCCGACCGTACACTAGTCGGTGCCGGACTCGTCCGATGGCCTTTTTTGAAGGCCGAACGCGGAGGGCTTTGAGGGGACATACGACTGCCTTCGGGCCCCGCCGGATTCGGAGAAACCCTCCACAACGACACCTTAGGGTCGTCCGCCTCGCATGACGGCACGGCAGGCGGAGGCGTTTCGCTCTCCATCATCCCCGGATAAAGATCCCCTGAAGACGAGCTCTGCTGAGAAGGGCTGAGATCCGAACTACAAAGAAAAACTTCGGTTATCTTCAGAAATAAAATAGGGATGCCTCTCATTTTAAGAAGATGCCCCTCTTTACTTACGGCTCGCTGGAGGGCTGGTCTCCTTGGGGAGATAGTGCAGCCGGGGCAACTCCCGGCGCAGGACCCTCTGGCAAGGATTTCTTCCCCCACTTCGAGGCCTTGGTCTCCGGATTTTCAGAAGCGGTCCTCTTCTCCCCTGGGAGGGAGGGATTCTCGGTCCCTCCCTTCTTGATAAACTCCTTCATGGAGGCAGTAGCTCCCTTGCTCCCCCCTTCGCCTTCTTCAAAAGGCGCAGCCTCTAGCATCCTGGTTAACACAGGATCCGACGTGGTCTCAGGGAGGGGGGCCGGACACCGGATCAGTTTTGCTTTCGCTATCCACTCCTGTTCAAAGGACAGCTCTTTTGAAGGCAAATTTGTGATAGATATATGGATAGCATGTCCAGGTACAGGGCTAATTACTTGAGTATCCGGGCGATTGCAGCTTAGCCCTGCGTCCTCGGTCAATTCCAGACACGTTGTTCATGATCCAAAGAACAATTGGTACATCTCCACGAGCGTTACACCCATAAAATGTTGGAGATCTCGTGGTCCCTCCGGATTGAACTCCCACAGGCGGAGGGGGCGACGTTTGCAGGGCAGGGTGCGACGAATCAGCATGACCTGCGCTACTACAACTAGATTGATCTCCCTCTCTAGGAGGTCTCGAATGCGGCCCTGCAACAAGGGCACGTCCTTGGACGGCCCCCAGTCGAGCCCTTTGTTGACCCATGATGCCAGCTGCGGTGGAGGACCCGAGCGAAAGGCAGGTGGCGCCACCCATTTGGTGCCCTTGGGAGCGGTGATATAAAACCACTCTTGTTGCCACAGTCTGAGCTCCTCTTGAAAAGAGCCCTCGGGCCATGGAGCGTCAACATTCTTGCTTATGACAGCCCCTCCGCACTCTGCCAGCTGCCCCCTAATCATCTTCGGTTCCACTTTGAAGGTTTTGAGCCATAACCCGAAGTGAGGGGTAATGTGGAGGAAGGCCTCACATACGATGATAAACGATGAGATGTGGAGGATGGACTCCGGATCCAAGTCATGAAATTCAAGCCCATAATAAAACATGAGCCCCCTCACGAAGGGGTCTATTGGGAAGCCTAACCCCCGAAGGAAGTGAGACATGAACACCATGCTCTCACCAGGCTTGGGAGTGGGAATGACCTGCCCTTGGGCAGGCAGCCTGTGCGGAATTTTGCCGGTTAGATACCGGGCGTCTCTCAGCTTTAGCACGTCTTCTTCCGTGACGGAGGAAGGTATCCACCGGCCTGGCAGGTCGGTGCTGGACATCCTCGAAGGTCCGAAGCGCCTGAATCTAGAGCTTTGGGTGTTGGAACTCGAGGCGAGGGGCGGATTGGATTGAGATTGAAAGAAAGGAGCGGGCCTTGGTCTCGTTATAAAGAGGTTGAATACCAAGAGCCCTCCCCGTGACCGTTCGGGACTCGCCCTCAATTGAGGAGGCGTGCCAACGAGCACGACTGGGTTATCCACGCCCGTATTAATGAGAATCCCGGAATAAGGGGACACGATCTCTGCTTTGCCAAGACATGCCAAGGAAACCGCCTCGCTAAACACGCTGCGGTGGGACAGTACAAACGATTCCAGTAAAGGCTTGGCCGTGATGTGACGTCACGACCGCAAAATACGTCAGCAGATTGAATTTGTGTAAAGATTATTCTCTCTACGGTGGTATGTGGAACTTATTTTGCAGAGCCGGACACTATTCTTGCGTTCAAAATCTTCTATGAAGTATTTGGAGGAGGAACCCGCCTTGCAATGCCGAAGACAATACGCGCGTCGGACTCGTCATCATTGAAGCCTGGTTCAGGGGCTACTGAGGGATTCCTGGATTAGGGGGTGTCCGGATAGCCGAACTATCACCGTTGGCCGGACTCCTAGACTACGAAGATACAAGATTGAAGACTTCGCCCCGTGTCCGAATGGGACTTTCCTTGGTGTGGAAGGCAAGCTTGGCGATACGGATATTTAGATTTCCTACCATTGTAACCGACTCTGTGTAACCCTAACCCTCTCCGGTGTCTATATAAACCGGAGGGTTTTAGTCCGTAGGACGAACAACAATCATTCCATAGGCTAGATTCTAGGGTTTAGCCTCTCTGATCTCGTGGTAGATCTACTCTTGTACTACCCATATCATCAATATTAATCAAGCAGGAATAGGGTTTTACCTCCACCGAGAGGGCCCGAACCTGGGTAAAAACATTGTGTCCCTTGTCTCCTTTTACCATCCGCCTAGACGCACAGTTCGGGAACCCCTACCCGAGATCCGCCGGTTTTGACACCGACACCCGAGTTCTCTGGAGCCAAGCTACGAGGAGGAGGAAGCTGATCTAATGTTCATGGCAGAGGTCGCGGCGCAAAAGGCCCCCGATGGGTATGATACGATGGACATCGACTTCGTGCCAGCGTCCGAGTCCCCCATGGTGCAGGAGGACCCGCGGTTCAACATGGCAATACTAAAGGATGACCGGGAGGCAGAGACTCAACTCGACGCGGAGCGCGCGCATGCCGCTGCCATCGAGGCTCTCCTGCAGGCGGAACCGGATGTCGTGGATGTGAACCGGGCGGCGGAGGATCAACTTGAGGCGAAGCGCGCGGATGCCGCTGCCACCGAGGCCCTCCTGCAGGTGGAACCGAATGTCCTGGACATGAACCGGGCGGCAGAGGCTCGACTCGACGCAGAGCACGCGGATGACGCTCTCATCGACGCCCTCCTGCAGGCGGAACCGGACGTCCTGGACTTGAACCGGGCGGCGGAGGATCAACTCGACGCGGAGCGCGTGGATGCCACTGCTATCGAGGCCCTCCTGCAGGCAGAACCGGACGTCCTCGACTTAAACCGGGCTGTGCTCTCGTCCGTGCAGAGCGCCCGCACGCTCCGCTTGAACGAGTAGCTGGAGGCCGAGGACAACCACGGTGCGGAGACACACGTCGGCAGCAATGGCTGGTTTGCGCCGGGAGCCAAAGACGACGGGGCTGTCTCTTTCCGCGAGTAGTGATAATTTTTCTTTATGTTGTTGTTTTTATGGATCTTTTGCTGTGTAAAAACATATATTTGTTATGCAAGTCGCCTGACTTGGGTCAGTCTACCATTTCAGGCGGTTGGATGAATATCCTACGTCTCCTAACCCTTCTTTCCTTCTTCCTCACCTCTTCTTCTTCCCCAACAGACCACCGCACGGGCCGTACGGATACTCCCCAACATGCAGTTGGATAAACATACTCTATGAACAAAAATTATGTGTCAGCGATAGGATGGCTGAGTTTGGTTTGTTCACATGCGACAACACGTGTTAGTGAGGGTGCGGATGGCGGGGGAGGTTTCTTATTTGAGCAATGCTACATCCACGTAATGGTTTATGTAAAGTTACGAACTGATGTGATGTGGGACTATTTGATTGGATTAAAGGAGAGGATTAGGCCCACCCCACCTGAAAATCAGGGGGGCATATATAGATTAGATGAAAAGTATACGTAGCAGCTGCGTAGCCCTTTGTAAGTCTAGGATTAGGCTTCTTATTTTCGGAGGACGTTGTCCTGGCGGTTTGCTAACATGCGGTCCCACGTGTCAGTGCTTTACCAGGCCGATCCGCGTCCCACATGAGGCAGAACAACGACAGAAGCAACACGTGGTTAAGTTGAAGAAGATGAGGGAGAAGCGGATTCAGCAACGAGTGAAATGATGGTTGCTTCATCCCTCCAACTTCTTTTTTTAGCATTATTACTTCGTCCCTCCAACTTAACTGCGGGAAAGGTGCAGCTTTGTGATTTGACGCCCCATTGCTCATTACTACGCCGGCGCCATGACTGGGGTGCTTCACCCCGGCTGCTCTGCACTGTATTCTGGTATGGCACGTGGATCCGGTAGCTTGATGTCCCGCATGTCGGCGAAATGGACTAGAAGATTTATGAAAGCGAGCGCTCCACTCTTACGACGGAGGAGTAGACGACACGACGGCCCAGTGAACTGTCACTTGTACTGTATAGTACTATAGTTTTGCTATTTCGCACGATCTATCGATACAAACCCGATTAAACAGGAAAGGGCGGGATTTTTCCCGCGCGGTAGATGATACTGGCCATACATTTCAAAGGCAATTTTAATGTGTGCAAACTGAATAATTATAAGTAACAATATGATATCTAGTAAACCTAAAAACACATATGATTTATTGTGTTAGAGTGTAGTAGTAGTGCTGTATTGCATAGTTGTTAAATGTAACATGCGAGAACGTGTAGAGATGTAGTTTTGGAGGGCCTATAGAGAGAAAAGCGTAATACGGTCACCGAACTTCAGAATAAGATGATTACGGTCACTATATACGTTTTGCGGTGATTATACGGTCACTTGCTCACAGTTCAGCATCAGGTTGCACTCTGTTGACTGGCCAAATAGTTTGCGTGGCGCCATGTTGACTAGTTAAATTGACCATGTTCCTTGTGGGTCCCACCTGTCAGTTCACATAGGGAAAATGTCAGATAAACACAAATTTACGCAGGCGCGACAAGGCTCCAACCCGTGCGCGGGAATCACCTGGTTGTGTATGTGTTTGTCAGGGCCTGATGTGTGCGCATGCACGTGTAGGTTGAGCACTTGAACGTGAGAGTGTGTGTTGGTCGTGTGGTGTACTGGTGTGTGCATGCATGCGTGCGTGTGTGCGTGTAAGTGTTGCATGCATGCGTGGCTGCATGTGTACGTGTGAGTGTTGTGTGCGTGCGTGGGTGCATGTATTTGTGTGAGTGTTGCGTGGATGCAGTTCGTGTGCATGCGTGCGTGTGTGTATAATCACGACACCAGCTCCTGTGTGTTAAAACAGACAGCTCAGCATACCAATACAAGGCCACCTTGTCCGCTGTGCCCGCGGTCATGACTTCGAACCACCGTCCAAATATTTTTTTTGTCGGTTGTTTTCATTCTTACTAGCAAGATGCCTGTGCGTTGCACGTAACATCAAGATGCATTTGTATGACTTGTTTATCTTGTGAGAGAAAAGGATGAATGAGGGAAGGCCTTATTTGCAAATGTGGAGAGGTGTGTGGGTATGTTTTTGCAAAATTGCCATAGTTTCTTTCCTATCCGCCAGATATAAATCGGACGGCCTATACTGCAGGATGGCAGGCACACCATCATCACCAACTCTGTTTTTTTATAAGAGTATACTTTATGTATTTTATAAGAGTGTAGATGTAGAGTAGATACAAGTCAACAGGTGGGCACGACGGTAGTGAGATAATGTGATGCAACACTAGAGGTGCCACGTGGAGCGTTTAACTAGTCAACTAGTCATGTCATGAGCAAATACAGAGTTGTACGGTGAGCCCGTGACTGTATAATAACCACTAAACATAAACGGTGACCGTAATGAGTGGATTATGAAGTCCAATGTATGTATTGTGCTTTTGCTTCAAATACAATGATCGTCATTGCATATATCGCGAGAGAAAGATGAAACACGCGTGAATTTTCTAGGGGCTTACTTTTAGAGGACCTGGAGATAGTTTTGTGTGCATACGTGAAAGGGGCGTACAGGGGGGGGGGGTATGCGATGGAGAGAGAGATGCTCTTCCTTTCTCTTTATTATGACTAACTTTGTATATAGTATAAAAATATACAAATTCACAGTGCGGAATAAATATCATTGTGGGCACCATGCAATGCAAATTAGCGTTCGTACTCCTCCATATAACTTTGTAATGTTGTATATATGTAGAAACTCTAAAATAATTTTTTGGCCACACTTTATTCAAAAGGAATGTTGTATGCGAAATAAACGTGAAGAGAGGGCTTTTTAGATCAATGGGGTACGTGATGTAACATGTGTGAATGTGTAGTTGATGCATTTGGCGGGGCCTAGAGAGGTATCTGTGTGTATTCCGTATTCGAGAGAGGCATGGATAGAGGGGCTGATGGGGGGTGGGTGGGAGAGATAGCACGAGAAATGAGAGTGGTCTAGAGAGAGAGACGAATATGATGTCACGACAATAGATTCCATTCCCTTGAGTGTGTATATGCAAGGGGGAGGGAATAGAGGCACCAGGAGAAATTTTCTATGTGTGTGGTGTTTGTGTTGGTATGTGTGGGTGTGAGAAGATAATGAGACGTGGGGGCAGAGGGTGTGTCACCGCGTGAGGTCCGGTGGGTCGAGGTGAGGCCCTTCGTTCGGTTCCATCCTACGCCACATTGGTCGGCCCATGACACATTTAGGAAGACCCATGGATGACTAGTCGTACAAGACAAAGATGGCAGAATTGTGAAGGACTCTATGTCCACTGACAAAGCCGGCTAGGATTTGTAACCCTAGGTTCTCGGAATAAGGTAACCCCTTTATCTCTGATATTACTATTCATCCAACCTAACTTTAAGGGGCATCCTACAGAATGCTCTGCTAGAATCATACTCGTCGATTAGGAAGAGAGGTGTGAGATAATGCGTGAGAGACAGGCGCAAAGATAATGTGCGTACATGAGACACGTAGGCAGGTCCATGTATATAGAAAGGGTCGATGAGGATTGTGCATGTGTATGTTTGTGAGAGGAAGAGTGCTTGTGATAAAGGTTAGTGAAAACAGTTGTAAATGGTTACGAGTGGGAGGGAGGGTTATATCTAGAGCATGTGTGCGAGAAAGACACCTCGAGAGAGAGTGTGTGAGCATGTGTGAGAGACCACCGATGGAGAGTGAAACTACACGTAAAAGACTGCTCTACACATTGATTAAAGATATAAATTGTATCCAAATATTAGGATGGGATCATGATATTTGCAATTCGCGTAAGGAGCGGTCATTGATCCATCAGACATCTAGATTCTATCGAATTTGAGCATGTCTATGTTATTATTTGACACAATTGATCCACATAGTTAGTATTTTTGAACTCCAGACAATGCATCACTTTAGCAATCGAATATAAACGTGAGTATAGTTCATGTTGTGTGTGTAAAGCACATTATACATACAAAAGTTACACAATGGACATTATAAATAGCTACCTATGAACTAGCATACATTTGAATTCAACTTAAGGTGATTTAAAAAAATCAAATTCAACATGAAGTCCATTCAATTATTTGAATTTGATATCATGGCATTTGTAAACCATACCTAAATTATGGGGGCACCAATCTTTGCTCTGATTTTGTACATAATAGCATATGTAGTCGTGTACAAAATAGATTCAAATTTAGCTCCTCCATTCCAAAATAATCGTAGTTATAGGATTTTCAAGTGTCAAAATTTCAAAAAGAAGCGGATAATTTAATGAGGTTTTCAAACATACAAGGTCAAATATAACATTGTCTATTTAGGTCAATCTTCATAGTTCAAGAGTACTCTAAACGTGAATGCTTGTGTTTCAAAATTTCGAACGAAGCGCCAAAAGAGCATCTACTCGACCGAAACCGCGTGAGACCAATGTTTGGTAGTACAAGGAAATTACTTTTCTAATAACTCTGACCCATGAAACCTACCGGCCCGACGTCCAAAGGTCTAAACCGGGGTAGGTTTGTAGCTTCATCTAGACGCCACACAACCGCCTCCGAAAAACATTCATACACAATGGCTGCCTAAGCACACATGCGCGCGGCCGAAATCGCTCCCGCCCATTATTTGGGACACCTGGGATTACCATCCTACCCCCGACCCGCAGTAGGTCCGAAATTTAAGAGGGGGGCAAAGTTTGTACTTTCCCCAAATTTCAAATAAGCGAGTCCCATCTTCTATTCAAAAAAGCCAAAAACAAGCGCGTCCCAGACCGAAACATGGCCCCCCCACCCGTCCGATTCCCCATTCGTACTCCGTGGGCACCAAAACTACCTCTCCACCAGCCGCGAAACCCCGGCATCCTCCGTCCGCCACCCCATCCCACCCATCAACCGCCGCCCTCCTCCATCACACCGGAGCCGATACCCCGACGTCGTCGTCCACCGCAACCTCAACCACAACGCCCTCCACGGCTAGTAGTTAAAGCCGAGGCCAAGCCGTCCGTACCCGAGCCAGTTCAACCACGCCGTCCTGCGCCTCACCGCTGCCGCTCCAACTTCGCCACCCTCCAACGCACCAGAGCTGTTCCTGCTACACCGTCCTTCACCGCCTCAGATCTGCTTCCCCTTGCCGACATACGGCCACGACAACACAGTCAACAGTTTGGCCATGGGTTCATCCAAGCCTGCACCCTCCAGAAAATCGGTTTCCCTAGTAAAAAGAAGAAGATCGGCACGACATGTGGAGGTAACCACACCGGCAACCGAAAAAGGTACTCCTCTTCCCTTATTCGTGCAAATCTTACGTCTTTGCTTGCACGGTATTCATCCCACAGAAGACACTAGTTGACCGCTTCTTCTTGATACTAGATGTTCCTAGTAACTCGCGATGCACAAGGTTTCTCCTCATATACTATTTCACCTTAGCTAGAGGTCCGTCGCCCCCCTGAATTTCAATTTCTGGCCAGTTGATTCCCAATTAATGGAAGCATTCCCCAGCGTAACAGGAGCTAGTACGACTATTATGTCGGGGAAGCAGCGCCTTGGTGTTTATCTTAGGGGCGTGTGCGGCCTAGAGCTACTGACGCCCGATCTAGAGGTCGGCTAGGATTAATGGGATGGCCTGGGGGTGCTGCCAAGCACGGCGGTGGTGTGAGGTCGATGGGAGGGCGGGGCGGCGGAGGCAGGGGTCTGGGCCGGTGGTCGCTGGCGGTTCGAGAAAGATCGTCAATAGTGACTGGCGGGAGGTAGACAAAGGCCATCTGCCTGTTCCTTATAGATCGGACGGTTCATTAAAAAAATGGACTGACCTATTTATTTTCAGTCGACTGTTATCTTAGATATGACCACATGTGGTGGTGTGCTGGAGGAGCACATGCATTTCCTGTGCTCATATATTACAAAATCATACGGAGTAGAATCTAATTTTGTTTGCCATGCAATGTTGTAGAGCTATCATATGTCTCATGTCATTTATTTTTCAGCCACCTGCTATCTGCTACTTTTACAGTGCACTAGTTCTGCACACACTTCACCCATACTCTCACTATTGTGTTTTTATGCAAGGGTATTTCAGAGTCTGCCGAAAGAGAAGCAAAAAATAAAAGAGATAAGTTGAACCAGCTTTCTTCGTGGTTAGGCACGACATGTTACAGCGCTATAAAGGGTGCAGTGTCAGCAGATGGAGACGGTAAACGTAGCCCTGGTGTTGATGACCTCGCTCGCAATGAACCACCATCCCAGGTGCTTGCTTTAACTTCACGGTGTCATATGTGGTTGCATGTTCCATATGGTGTCTAGCTTGTATTCAAAAGGCCGAAGTCGGTAAGATAAGGAAAGATATTTTTTTACATGAACCACCATCCCGTGAGCACCAGAAGACAAATAGCTAGTCAGGGCACTGACCGAGCCAGTGACAAGCCCAACAAAGATAGGCATCACCTGGAAGCCAACTAAAAAGCTGCGATGGTGGCGAAGCAGCCAGCCTCCCACCAGGCTCTCAGGTCCTAGATGATCATGCTCACCACTCCAGCTGAATGTCTAGCTTGTATTGCTTCCAATTTGGTTAAATTGCATCTGCTTAGCTTACACACTATACCTTTGAATATGACATGCCTTTCTGTTTTTGGTACATACTAGTACATCTGTGTATTAACCATGTTCTTACATCAAACTAATGTTCTTGTGTATCCCTCATCAATCACTTATGACGAGGCAGGCAGGCAAGGGGGCTACTCCTCATTTAAAGAATGCAGCGTCAGCCTCCCGACATGATTCTCAAGAAACAGAAATGCTAGATGAAGATAGTGAACGTAGCTCTATAATTGATTACATCATTTCCCCTACACTAGCATCGCAGGTGCTTGCTCTAACTTGGCAACATGATATGTGGTTGCATGTTGCATATGGTGTCTAGATTGTAATTCTTCCAATCTGGTTAAACTGCACGTGCTAGTCTGCTTAGCTTATACATTATACCTATTAATGTGACATGCCTTCCTATATTTAGTACATAGTACATCTGTCTATTAAGCATGTCCTTACATAAAACTATTGTTTTTTTTGTATCCCGCATCAATCAATATGACGAGACACCTTTAGTATATGTAGTGCGATATTAGTTGCATCTTCCATATGATTTATAGCATGCGCTGCTTCTAATTTGTTGAAATTCCATTTATGATGGGACGCTTTTAACTTGGCAGAGTCATATTGGTTGCATCTTTCATGTGGTATCTAGCTTGCATTGCTTCTTATTTGCTGGAATGGTTTGTGCTTAGTTTACACAAACAGTTGTGAACATGCCATGCCGTCCTATTTTTCGTACATATTCCATCCTAGTATCATGTGTTTGCCTTACATCAAAGTAGTGATTGTCAGTATCATGCATGAATGAGTTCTGAAGAGAGAATTTTATTGCTTTTTCTTGTCGGTTTTACTTGACAATTCAAAATCAATAAAGCGGAAGGAAGTTAGCAAGGCAGCGGATAAAGGTGCTCCTTCTGAACGGAGGGCCTCTACAGTTTCTACTCCTCCACACCCCCAAGATGATTTCCAAGACAGCACATGCATGGACACTCAACAAAGCTGTGTTTATGATGAGCACGTCTCCCCTAGTGCAGCATCACCGGTGCTCCCTCTAACTTGGCACTGTTATATGTGATTGCATGTTATATGTGATGTCTAGCTTGTATTGCTTCTAATTTTGTTGAATTCCATCTGCTTACTTTACACATTATACTTGAATAAGACACGTGTTCCTGTTTCTAGAACATACAATATTTGTCTATCACACCATGTTCTTACATCAAATTACTACTGTTGTGTAACCTGCAACAATCACTTATCATAAGACACGTTTGACTTTGGAGTGTGATATAGGTTTACATCTCACATTCTTTTCTAGCTTGTACTACTAATTTGTTAAAATGGCACTTATGACGAGACAGTTTTAACTTGGTAGAGTGATATTCGTTGCATCTTTCATATGGTGTCTAGCTTTCATTGCTTCTAATTTGTTGAAATGCCTTCTCCTTAGTTTACACATCATAAGCTGTGACTATGCAATGCTGTGAATATGCAATGGCACTAATGACGAGAGACCTCTAACATGGTAGTGTGATGTTGTTTGCATCTTGCATATGATTTATTTCTTGTACTGCTTCACATTTGTTTAAACGCCATTTAGGATGAGACACTGTTAACTTGGCAGAGCGATATTTGTAGCATCTTTCATATGGTGTCTACCTTCCATTGCATTGCTTCTAATTTGGTGAAATGTCTTCTTCTTAGTTTACACACCATAGTTCTGGTTATCTCTTCCGTCCTGTTTTTCATACATATTACATCCTCCTATCATGTGGTTGTCTAACATGAAAGTTCAGTTTGTCTGCATCACGCATCAATTTGTTCTGAAGAACTAAATTGTTATTCGTTTTTCTTGTCGGCTTGACTTACCATGGCACAGAGAAAGAGGAAGAAACACAGAATGGCAGGGAATGAGAAGCGGATGAATCCTGCAGATTCTGCTGGTACTGATGGTGCAATAAAATGTCAAAGTCCAGCGGAAAATTCTACAAACACGGCATCCCATGCTACACGAGTTGCAAAAAAATCCAAACAGAAACAAATAGCTGCCACCAAACAAGCAGAGACAACCCTAGTTCTTGCAACACCTACCATAGTACTACCAGCTGCACGACTTACTCGTGCGTCAACTGAGCTAGCAGCACGTTCCCAAGCGCCCTTGCCACCTGACACTACTTCCCAAGCACTCTTGACACAAGACGAGTTGGCAATATCAGATGAACCTTGTGAGCTTCAACAGCAAGAAGGTAGTTGCTGGAGTCAAGTTACAGTTGCCTGCTTCTTTATATGTAGTCTCATAGTTTGATGTACACTAACACTTCCTATGTTTGTTGTTGGACTAGCACCTATGCGCAAGAGGAAACAAACATCATGGATAACGCTCGATAGGTTAACTTAATCTAGAGGAGGAAGAATGGAGATCCGTTTTGAGGCAGGTTTAAAAAGGTCACGTGATGCTACAAAGTCAGCCAAGTTAGTGTCAGAGGCAGCGATTGCTGTTAGGTGTCATGTACATATCCTCCCAACATGGATTCAGTACATGAATGACAAAGATGAAACCCAGTTCAACACCTTCCTCGACCATTTATCTGTAAGTATGGTTATGTATGGAAACTAGTAATATCGTCTTGCTCTGTCCCATACTTTCTAGGTTGCTGATAATGAGACTCCCATAATTTTCAATAGATGAGGTTCAAGTTGGATAGCCAAGATGATGCAACCAGACAAGTTTGCACCCATGTTTTCAAGTCTGCTCTGCGATAATATCGGTATAACTTGAGGAAAACTCACTTTGAAGGCAAGGCTAACAGTGAACTTTCCCAAACATCTCCAGTGGAAAATATATCGGATGAAGACTGGAGGGGCCTTGTTAAACACTGGTCTGATCCGAAGTATCAGGTACATTATATATATGTGATCAGATCACATGTTGAAGTCCTATTTACGCATGTGCCACACAAATCTATCTTCTTGTAGGTGAACTGTTCAAAGAACAAGGCCAACCGTACAAAAGTGAAATTCCAACAGACGACATGATCTTGTAGCTATATTGCACACTGCGAGGCTCTTGTAATTAGCTGATGTTTCACACTTTTCGATGTACCATATTATCAGATCTATATTGGCTTGTCCGAAATGCAGAGGAAAGCCCGCAAGGACCAAAAAGTACCTGAACCAAATGCTGTGGAAATCTTCAAGGACTATCACACCAGCAAGAAGGGCATGACTACACCAGTCAAAGCCACTGGTGTAAGTCCTTAATCCTCATGCCTTTTAACTACTACTTACTCTGACTTGTGCCTTGAACTGCATGGTTTCAGCCAATGTCTATTACTCTTTTCAATTTTATACACAATTGTCTTAGCGTATCATTGCACCTTACAAGGTTTAAAAGAGAGGAGTGATGTTCCTTTGATCTTGACCCGTAATCTAGTTCCATGCTGGACTTGCCCACACAACGTTACAATTGCCTGTTTGTCTGTTCTCAGTTGTTTTATGATATGAATGATGTCATACTATGCTTACCGTATTATAAACTTCATCTCTTTATCCTTAGCTCTCAATACAATGTGAAGAAATAGACAATACATTAGTGATGGTACATGGTCATATGTTTGGAACCTGGTTTTATTATGTACTTTGCAATAAAATACAACTAATATTTTACATGGGTTCACCAGAATAAGTTCTGTACATAGACCAAAGCTACTTTGTTTGGTTTTGCTGCCTCCTTAATATCTTCTGTTCTGGTACTACTAATGTAAAACCTCAACTTTTCAGCGAGCTATGGAAAAAATGGTGGAACCGCCACCTTCTGAAGGTGGCGAGGCAAGTATAACCGCAATGTCAGCTCTTGCTGCAGTGGGTCAGTACCTGTCCACTAACAGTGCCAAAAGCACGTTCCTGCTTAATATTGGGTTGGTTGTTAAGGCAATATCGTCCAAACTGCCTCATGATCAAGATTTGCAAGCTCAAAGCAATGTTGTATCTGTGCTCCAGACACAAGTCCATTCCCTAATAGAGACCCTTTGTGAAACAAGGAGAAACATTGCTCAATGTCGTCAAGATATGCATGGTTTTGAAACCAGACTATCAGACATTTGCTATGTTATTCAGGAGCCTAGGGGAAATGAAGGCGAGTGTTATGGTGCTCCATCGAACAATACAACATGAAAACGTAACAGTCGGGTCAAATGAACTGAGCTTCTGAACTTTTGGTGGTGCATTTATCTGCTAGACTGTTAAGTTTTATGCCAACCTTCCTTTTGTTATATAGTCATAATTTGTTTTGGTGCGATACAAAATTTATTCTTAACGTGCAGCCACCGGCTGAAGAAAACAACAAGCCATTTTTGTATAGTGTAGGGTGTTCCCTATATTTGCACTGGTGGCGATCTTTGATGCCGAGTGGATGCAATCTGTGCAATCGCCTTAATAGCCTAGCGTTAGTTTCGGCCTTATTTATTTCCTAGTCTTCTTTTTCCCTGGTTTGCTAGTGGCCACAGCTACCATGGGCCATATACGGGCCGTAGGATCCATGGGTCTCCTACATGCCGTTGATAAATGGTCCTGTAATCGGTGGGCCTTGGGAGTCGATAAATGGGCCTGTAATCGGCGGGCCTCGGGCCGTCGGATAAATGGGTCTACATGGGCCGTAATTGAGCGTAATTGGTATCGGCCCAACACGGTAACCGGCCGTTAACAGGCCGAGGACAGCAAAGGCTTAATTCTGTCACAGGCATAACGGGTCGTTAATGGGCCAGAATATAGGACGGGCTAGAAATGGCGCAACAGGTTAACAGGCTAGAAACGGGCCGACTCTTGCCATGGGCCGAATTTGGCCCATTAGGGTAACGGGCCAGTAACGGGCCGACTCTTGCCATGGGCCGAATTTGGCCCATTAGGGGAACAAGCCAGTAACGGGCCGGAAGTAATCGAGGGCCGAAAAGGAGCCCAATAACGTATGGGTCGTCAATAGGCCGAAAGCTAACACGGGTTGGAAACGTCCCATGTAAATCACGGGTCGTTAACGGGTACAAAGAAAATTACTGTTCATTATGGGCTAGAGTCACCATGGGCCTGTAAAGGGCCTAAAGACACGAAGGCCTCATATGGGCCGAAAGACAACATGGGCCATACATGGGTCGAAAGTGAAATGGGTTGGTGTTACATTCAACGGCCCACATGACGTTGTTGGGCCGATTTCCTTTAGGGCCTGACGGGACGTGAGTTAACGGGTCGTAAAATGGGCTATTTGCAAAGAGACCGTTAACAGGCTTTTCATGGGCCAGCCCGTTAACTTTTGACCAAGTCAAACGGGCCGGCTTTGTAAGCTAAATGGGCCGGTGGTGGGCCATGGCACGTGTCGACATATCATAGGCATCTATCTGACCCACTGACGAGCTGACACGTGTTTCGTCTGGCCAATAAGAATTTTACATGTGGAAATTTCCCATTGGTCGGGGCTGTTAACGGGTTACCGGATCTAAAACCCGACCCGGTAGCTTAATGGCGTTCCGTTATGGTGGATGCCACGTGTCGGTCACCCTTGACGAAAGCACTTCTGTGACGCGCGATTTATCATCATGGAAGTGGACACTTCCGTGATGATAATTTTGGTAATGTCATGGAACACTTCTATGACAGCTAAGGTATGACTATCTTGATTCTGTCATAAAATCATCATGGATGTACATGCATGACAAAAAACGTGACCTACTGTGATAAACACGTATCATCACGGAAGTGTTTTTTTGTAGTGCATTGGATGAATCACGATTCGGGGATTCAAGCAATCCCGTATACAATTCCCTTTGTCAATCGGTACGTTACTTGCCTGAGATTCAATCATCAGTATCCCAATACCTCATTCAATCTCGTTATCGGCAAGTCACTTTACTCGTTCCGTAATGCATGATCACGTGACTAACTACTTAGTCACATTGATCTCATTATGATGATGCATTACCGAGTGGGCCCAGAGATACCTCTCCGTCATACGGAGTGGCAAATCCCAGTCTCGATTCATGCCAACCCAACAGACACTTTCGGAGATACCTGTAGTGCACCTTTATAGCCACCCAGTTACGTTGTGACGTTTGGTACACCCAAAGCATTCCTACGGTATTCGGGAGTTACACAATCTCATGGTCTAAGGAAATGATACTTGACATTAGAAAAGCTTTAGCAAACGAACTACACGATCTTATGCTATGCTTAGGATTGGGTCTTGTCCATCACATCATCCTCCTAATGATGTGATCCCGTTATCAATGACATCCAATGCCCATGGTCAAGAAACCATAACCATCGGTTGATCAACGAGCTAGTCAACTGGAGGCTCACTAGGGACATGTTGTGGTCTATGTATTCACACATGTATTATGGTTTCCGGTCAATGCAATTATAGCATGAACAATAGACAATTATCATGAACAAGGAAATATAATAATAACCATTTTATTATTGCCTCTAGGGCATATTTCCAACAATCCGGGACTTCGAACTACCTTCGGTACATCAAAACACATAAACTCATAATACCGTTCGTCATTGAACTTTAAGCGTGCGGACCCTGCGGGTTCGAGAACTATGTAGACATGACCGAGATACGTCTCCGGCCAATAACTAATAGCGGAACCTGGATGCTCATATTGGCTCCCACATATTCTACGAAGATCTTTATCGGTCAAACCGCATAACAACATATGTTGTTCCCTTTGTCAACGGTATGTTACTTGCCCGAGATTCGATCCTCGGTATCTCAATACCTAGTTCAATCTCGTTACCGGCAAGTCTCTTTACTCGTTCCACAATGCATCATCTCGCAACTAACTCATTAGTCATATTGCTTGCAAGGCTTATAGTGATGTGCATTACCGAGAGGGCCCAGAGATACCTCTACGACAATCGTAGTGACAAATCCTAATCTCGATCTATGCCAACTCAACAAACACCATCAGAGACACCTGTAGAGCACCTTTATAATCACCCAGTTACATTGTGACGTTTGGTAGCACACAAAGTGCTCCTCTGGTATTCGGGAGTTGCATAATCTCATAGTGATAGGAACATGTATATGTCATGAAGAAAGCAATAGCAACATACTAAATGATCAAGTGCTAAGCTAACGGAATGGGTCAAGTCAATCACATCATTCTCTAATTATGTGATCCCGTTTATCAAATGACAACTCATGTCTATGGCTAGGAAACTTAACCATCTTTGATTAACGAGCTAGTCAAGTAGAGGCATACTAGTGACACTCTGTTTGTCTATGTATTCACACATGTACTAAGTTTCTGGTTAATACAGTTCTAGTATGAATAATAAACATTTATCATGATATAAGGAAATATATAAATAACAACTTTATTATTGCCTCTAGGGCATATTTCCTTCAAACTAGGGTTTAAGCTTCTGTCACTCTAGCAACCCATCATCTAATAACTACTCCACAATGCATTCCCTTAGGCACAAATATGGTGAAGTGTCATGTAGTGGACGTTCACATGACACCCCTAAGGGAATCAAAACATACATATTATAAAAATATCGAACACATATCAAGTTCACATGATTACTTGCAACATGATTTCTCCCGTGACCTCAAGAACAAAGGTAACTACTCACAAGTGATAAACATGTTCATGATCAAAGGGGTATTAAATAGCATAATGGATCTGAGCATATAATCTTCCACCAAATAAACCATATAGTGATCAACTACAAGATGTAATCAACACTACTAGTGACCCATAGGTACCAATCTGAGGTTCCGGTACAAAGATTGAACACAAGAGATGAACTAGGGTTTGAGAGGAGTTGGTGCTGG
Organism: Triticum dicoccoides; assembly: GCF_002162155.2. Classification (NCBI taxonomy): domain Eukaryota; kingdom Viridiplantae; phylum Streptophyta; class Magnoliopsida; order Poales; family Poaceae; genus Triticum; species Triticum dicoccoides. The sequence goes on from NC_041383.1 coordinate 712,419,411, forward strand.
TGAAGATGTTGATGAAGATTGGCCTCCCCAAGATGAGAGGGTTCTTGGTGATGATGATGACGATGATTTGCCCCTTTGAAAGGGAAATTCCCTCGGCGGAACCGCTCCGCCGGAGGGCAAAAGTGCTCATGCCCAAGTTCTGCCTCGAGAAAGCGGTGCTCCATCCCAAAAGTCCTCTCCTTATATTTTTTCTTGCTCAAAATGACTTGTATACCAGAAGATGGGCACCAGAGGTGGGCCGAGGAGGGCACAATCCACCAGGGCGCATCTATAAGCAGCTTCATCAAGGTCTTTCATTGAAAAACTCTTGTTCAAGTATCCTTTTATGATATCCGGAAATTCTATATCATTTTCAATCAGTAATATGTCATCCACATATAATATTAGAAATGCTACAGGGCTCCTACTCACTTTCTTGTAAATACAGGCTTCTCCAAAAGTCTGTATAAAACCATATGCTTTGATCACACTATCAAAACATTTATTCCAACTCCGAGAGGCTTGCACCAGTCCATAAATGGATCGCTGGAGCTTGCACACTTTGTTAGCATCCTTTGGATCAATAAAACCTTCGGGTTGCATCATATACAACTCTTCTTACAGAAATCCATTCAGGAATGCAGTCTTTACATCCATTTGCCAAATTTCATAATCATAAAATGCAGCAATTGCTAACATGATTCGGACAGACTTAAGCATCGCTATGGGTGAGAAGGTCTCATCATAGTCAACTCCTTGAACTTGTCGAAAACCTTCCACAACAAGTCGAGCTTTGTAGACAGTAACATTACCGTCAACGTCAGTCTTCTTCTTGAAGATCCATTTATTCTTGATGGCTTGACGATCATCGGGCAAGTCAACCAAAGTCTACAGTTTGTTCTCATACATGGATCCCATCTCAGATTTCATGGCCTCAAGCCATTTCGTGGAATATGGGCTCATCATCGCTTCCTCATAGTTCATAGGTTTGTCATGGTCAAGTAACATGACCTCCAGAATAGGATTACCGTACCACTCTGGTGCGGATCTTACTCTGGTTGACCTACGAGGTTCGGTAGTAACTTGATCCGAAGTTTCATGATCATTATCATCAGCTTCCTCACTAATTGGCGTAGGGATCACAGGAACTGATTTCTGTGATGAACTACTTTCCAATAAGGGAGCAGGTACAGTTACCTCATCAAGTTCTACTTTCCTCCCACTCATTTCTTTTGAGAGAAATTCCTTCTCTAGAAAGGATCCATTCTTAGCAACAAATGTCTTCCCTTCGGATCTGTGAAAGAAGTTGTACCCAACAGTTTCCTTTGGGTATCCTATGAAGACACATTTCTCCGATTTGGGTTCGGGCTTATCAGGTTGAAGCTTTTTCACATAAGCATCGCAGCCCCAAACTTTCAGAAACGACAACTTTGGTTTCTTGCCAAACCCACAGTTCATACGGCGTCATCTCAACGAATTTAGATGGTGCCCTATTTAACGTGAATGCAGTCGTCTCTAAAGCATAACCCCAAAACGATAGCGGTAAATCAGTAAGAGACATCATAGATCGCACCATATCTAATAAAGCATGGTTACGACGTTTGGACACACCATTACGCTGTGGTGTTCAGGGTGGCGTGAGTTGTGAAACTATTCCACATTGTTTCAAATGAAGACCAAACTCGTAACTCAAATATTCTCCTCCACGATCAGATTGTAGAAACTTTATTTTCTTATTACGATGATTTTCCACTTCACTCTGAAATTCTTTGAACTTTTCAAATGTTTCAGACTTATGTTTCATCAAGTAGATATACCCATATCTACTCAAATCATCTGTGAACGTGAGAAAATAACGATACCCGCCGCGAGCCTCAACATTCATCGGACCACATACATCAGTATGTTTGATTTCCAACAAATCTGTTGCTCGCTCCATTGCTCCGGAGAACAGAGTTTTAGTCATCTTGCCCATGAGGCATGGTTCGCAAGTACCAAGTGATTCATAATCAAGTGATTCCAAAAGTCCATCAGAATGGAGTTTCTTCATGCGCTTTACACCAATATGACCCAAACGGCAGTGCCACAAATAAGGTGCACTATCATTATCAACTCTACATCTTTTGGCTTCAATATTATGAATATGTGTGTCACTACCACTACTAGGAAAAGGGCTATAGATGAAATGGATACTAATGGCGCACCTGACATGTGGTGCGCCACTACTATATAGCAGTGGCGCACCATGTGCAGGTGCGCCATTAGTGTGGAAGACACTAATGGCGCGTCAGACACACGGTGCGCCACTAGTAACATTTTTTCCAAACATACTAATGGCGCATCCTGGCATAGTGCGCCATTACTAGTGCTAACTAGTAATGGCGCACCAGCCACATAGTGCACCACTACTGTAGTTTTTTTATTCTTTTTTTTGCAAAACTACTAATGGTGCACCGTGGCATAGTGCGCCATTCCTAGTTTAAACTAGTAATGGCGCACTATGCCACGGTGCGCCATTAGTATA
>NC_041383.1:712422379-712426854 GCF_002162155.2 Triticum dicoccoides
TACTAATGGCGCACCACCAGCAGGTGCGCCATTAGTAACCAGGGTTACTAATGGCGCATTTGCAGGTGGTGCGCCATTAGTAACCTGGGATCAACAAGATATTTTGGACAGCCACACCTACCCACTCACTTTCCCCACTTCATTCTCTCCACCTCCTCCTCCAAGCTTGTCTCGGCTGTCTCCTCCTCCTCACCTCATTTGCACCATAGATTCATCCAAATAAGCGGTTAAATTACCTTTTTTGATAGGTAAGTAAGGGGGAAGCTATCTTTATGTTGTTCTCCCTCCAATAACGTGCACATGCACTTTTTATGGCCTAGCTAAATCTATGTATGTTCGTGGTGTTGCATATGTTTGTGGTGTTGCATATATGTTTGTGTTTGCAGGTACCGGTATTTGAAATGCGATAGTTGCCAATATTTTGCCGGAATGTTGATTCATTTTTGTTTCGGCGAGAATTTTGGCACTATGCATTCTTTTTGGTCCTATTTTTAGGGAAAGTCATGCCAAATTTTTTCTTGGTTCTAAAATATCGTTTTGCTCTACCCCGCAGGCGACCATGGTCCGCACGATGATCGAAGAAATCGTGAATAGGTTTTTGAGCTCTTCAAAGGCCGAGATGCTTCAAAAGAACAAGATGGAGATAAGATATCCGTGTCGAAGATGCAAGCTGAAGAGCCTTATTGCGGACCCAGATTTCGGGTAGGTGTGGGACCACCTGCTCTTGCATGGTTTCATGGATGGCTATCAGTGGCAAGGTGATGAAAATGACTATGAAGTCGTCCGCTAGGCAAGAAATGAGGAAGGGTAGCAAGACAACCACCGCGGCTCAGGCGGGCGAGAAGACGAAGAATCTCCAGGACATGATCACGACGGTGATGTTGTACACAGTCATCATGTAGAAGATGTCGGACATGATGATGAGGAAGATGCCGGAGCAGACGAAGGGCATGATCATGAAGATGAAGATGCCGGCGGAGCAGACGATGATGGACCATCGATGGGCTGGGTGTAGGACCCTCATATTCAAGAGCTGCTTCTCAAGCAGACGGATAACGCAAGAGCTGCCGCCCGAGAGAAAGCCAAGCTGGATCAATTGGAGATAGAGGCGGTTACTCCATTGTATGAAGGATGCAGGACCGAGGATACCCGCCTGAAAGTAACGCTCATGGCTCTGGAGATGAAGCTAAAACACAAAATGACCGACGCATGCTTCAACAAGAACATGTCATTATGGCACGAACGTCTTCCCAAGGGGAACATGCTTCAACAAGCTGGATCAATTGGAGATAGAGGAGGTGAAGAAAATCATGTGTCCTCTGGATTTACCGCACGTGAAATACCACATGTGCATGAACAATTGCATCATTTATCGGGACGAGCACGCGGAGTCTACCATATGTCCGGTGTGCGGCGTCACTCGATACAATAAGAGGAAGAAAGCTCCTCGAAAAGTGGTGTGGTACTTTCCGATCACTCCTCGTCTGCAGCGGTATTTCGCCGACCCTAAGGTAGCAAAGCTCCTATGTTGGCATGTGGATATGGAGGAGAAGAAGCGAGAAGATGACGCAAATTATCCGGAGATAAATAAAAAGACAAGATGCTGAGTCACCCTAAGGATGGGAGCCAGTGGCAAGCGTTGAACTTCCAACACCCAGAATTTGGGAAGGATCCAAGGAACATTGTGCTGGGCACGAGCACCGATGGAGTCAATCTGTTTGGCAGCCAGAGAAGCACACATAGCACCTGGATTGTGTTTGTGTGGATGTACAACCTTCCCCCTGGTTGTGCATGAAGAGGAAGTACATTCACATGAGTATGCTAATTAAAGGGTCGAAACAACCAGGGAACGACATCAATCTGTATTTGGGGCTGCTGAAAGAGGAGCTAGACACGCTATGGACAACGCCAGCCAATACGTGGGACGCCGCAGAGAAAGAATATTTCCCTATGTGAGCCGCACTGCTCACGACGGTGCACGACTATCTCGGTTACGGATATCTCGTGGGGCAGGTGGTCCACGGATTTTCTGGATGCGTCAGGTGCATGGATGACACAACGTATCACCAGCTAGATAGAGATCCCGGGTCTTCGAAAACCGTGTTCATGGGACATCGAAGGTGGCTTCGTGATGATGACCCGTGGAGGAAACACAAGGATCTGTTCGATGGTGAAACCGAACCCCGAAGACGCCCGCGTACGAGGAGCGGCTCGGAAATAGACCAGCTGTTGAAAAATTGAAAGATTGCCCACTGCCGAGAAAGAAGAAAAAGGTGCCAGAGCCGGGAAAGAAGTGAAAGGCGGCAGAGCCGCTGCTGAACGTATGGAAAATGAGGTCTATTTTCTGGGACTTGCCGTACTGGAAGATCCACCGTGTGCCTCACAGCCTTGATGTCATGCATATCACGAAGAACGTGTGCGAGAGTCTGCTTGGTACCCTGCTCAACATGCCAGAGAGGACCAAAGATGGGCCAAAATTAAGGGCAGGCTTGAAATTAATGGGCATCAGGGAGGAGCTTCATGCTAATGATGATGATGATGATGATGATGAGGCGAAGCAGGACACGGAAAGTCATCGCAAAGGCAAAAAGGCCAAGAAGACCGGAAATGACTACCCTCCCGCGTCCTTCACTCTAAGTCAGGAGGAGATCGATCAGTTTTTCACCTGCCTCGTAGGAGTAAAACTTCCTTACAGTTACGCGGGGAAGATAAGCAGATAGCTAGACACAACGAAGCAGAAGTTCAGCAGGATGAAGTCTCACGACTGTCACGTGCTAATGACGCAGATATTTCCAGTTGCAATCCGTGGGATCATGGACGCGCACGTCCGTGAAATGCTATTTGTCCTATGCAACTTTGTCGACGTCATCTCTCAGAAGTCGGTTGGCGTGAGGCAACTCAGAAGGCTACAGGAAGAGATCGTGGTGATACTATGCGAGCTGAGATGTACTTCCCGCCCGCATTCTTCGATGTTATGGTGCATCTGCTGGTCCATATCGTGGAGGATATCATCCAACTCGGGCCGACGTTACTGCACAGCATGATGCCATTCGAAAGGATGAATGGTGTCATCAAAGGATACGTTCACAACATGTCACGTCTAGAGGGAAGCATAGCCAGGGGCTTTCTGACCAAAGAGTGCATCTCCTACTGCATGAATTATCTAGGCATCGAGAACCCCGTTGGTCTTCCCGTCAACAGGCACCTCGGCAGGCTCACTGGATGGGGTCACCGTGAGGGTCGCCGCGAAATGCATGTCGACTCGCCGACTTTGAAAGAGCAAACCTAGTCGCGCTACAACACATGGACGTGGTCGATCCTTGGGTGGTAGAGCACAAAACCTTTATTGAGAAGACGTACAATGACCGAGGCCAACAGAGGACGGATGGAGATATAATCAAAGAGCACAACTCATGTTTCATGCGTTGGTTCAAGCAGAAGCTTCTGTTGTACCCTTTACATGAGGATTCTTCCGCGGAAGAACAACTCATATTCTCCTTGTCACAGGGCGCCGAGCACAACCTGATGACGTATGAGGCGTACGATATCAACGGTTACACATTCTACACAGAGGGAAAGGACATGAAGAGCGATGGTTATCAGAACGCCGGGGTAACGATGGAATCCTACACCGGTAACGACAAGGACAGATACTACGGAAGGATCGAGGAGATCTGGGAGCTGAGCTACACTGGAGAGAAGGTCCGGATGTTCCGTGTCAGATGGGCCAAGAACGTCATAAAAGAAGACCGGTATTTCACCACCATGGTTATACCCGAAGCCAAATCCAAGACCGCGGGCGCAAACGTCACGGCGAAAAATGAGCCATGGGTACTAGCTTCCCAAGTGGACCAATGCTTCTTCATTACCGACATGCCAAAGCCCAGTCATGTTGTCGTGAGGAGAGGCAAAACGAAGATCATCGGAATGGATGGAGTCGCCAATGAGCAAGACTTCGACAAGTACGGCGACCCGAAGATGGAACATGATGACGACGTTGAAGTATCAGCATACACCACAAGAAGAAGAAGGACCACCCTACCTAAAGGACGTCCGTTCAAGAGAAGAACTCCATTTATGAAAAATAAGGGCAAGAAGATTGTGAACAGATAGCTAGCTAAGATCGATTGTATTTAAATTGTAGCCTTCATTTCTCGATTATTGTATTTCATGGGCACTTTTTGAACTCGTGAATGTTTTTAAATTTCATGGGCACTTTTTGAATTCATGAATAGTTTTTCAAATTTGATGATATTTTTTCATATTCAATATGAAAAAATATTGAATATTCATGAGGACACTCGATCTCGATCCCCCTCCATCTCGATCTCTATCCCCCTCCATCTCGGTAGCTATCCCCCTCCATATCGATCTCGATGCCCCCCGCACCCTCCCCCGCTCCACCGCCGCCGCCGACCCCCCGCACCCTCCCCGGCCCACTCCACCGTCGCCAAGCACCCCCCGCACTCTCCCCC
>NC_041383.1:712427764-712428261 GCF_002162155.2 Triticum dicoccoides
ACCCCCATTTGATGATATTTTTTCATATTCATAAAAAAAATATTATTGTTTTTATAAAAAAATATTACTATTTTTATAAAAAATATTAAAAATAGCAACAAATAATAATAATAGAACATACTAATGGCGCACCGCTCGGGTGGTGCGCCATTGCTATCTAAAAAAAGATTTCTAATGGTGCACCGCCAGGGGGTGCGCCATTGCTATCTAAAAAAAAGATTACTAATGGCGCACCGCTCGGGGGTGTGCCATTAGTAATCTTCCTCCTAGCTCTAAATCGCCCGACCCCTTCTCCCTCTTGCCAGATCCACTTCCCCACCCGCGCGCTGCCCCGACAACCCATGACGCCGCCGCCCCTACGTGCGCGGCCGCCCCCGTGCCCCGCGCCATCGCCGACGCCTCCGCGACCTCGCCGTCACCGACAGCCTCCCCGCGTCGGCCCCTTCCCTGAGCCGCCTCCCCACGTCGGCCCCCGCCCTGCGCCGCCGCCGACCCCG
>NC_041383.1:712428650-712441351 GCF_002162155.2 Triticum dicoccoides
CCGCGCCCTCCACCTCCCTTCCGCCCTCCTCCCCACCGTCAGCCCTGCCCCCAAGTCTGAAGCTCCCCGCCTTCCCACCGTCCGCCTCGCTGCCACCCACCGCGCTCCCCCCACCAAAGCCCGCGCCTTCCACGCCGCCCCCACCACCAGCCCTAATCGCTGCTGCCGGTCGCTTGCGTGTTCATTTTACTGTACTTGTTTGACTGTTGCAGTTCTTATGAGGATGAATAAATGTCACTTTGTAGGATCTTGATTGTTTGTTTGTGAAAGTTGAATGTAGCTAGGATCTTGCATACAGACAGCACACAAATTTTCCCAGAAATTTAAGAGGCATAATGTCGGTGGATGAGCATTTCGATGGCATATATACATTGCAATGATTCTAGTAGGCTTGCTCGGGTGCTGGCGTTCTTGCCAGGATTAGTAAATGGGACCTTGTAGGATATTAACCGTCGGTGTGTCTGTCGAAACTAAAAACCCAACGGTTATGACTGAATTTCCAAACTAGCTTGTAGTGGTGGAATGCTAGTGGAGTCGCTCTTACTATGCATCTCAAAACTGAATATGGTTTTCCATGAGGTTATCGAGGAGCTGCCGGCCTATTTTCATTCTGGTGGGGAGAATGCAGTATATGCTCTTTTTCGGCCTGCATTGCGCTCCGCTGCTATGAACTTTTGAAAGGACCGCGCGACGGAAGCCACTGCAAGCTATTGTGTGTTTCTCTGAATGTTGTGTTTCTTCAGTTCTTTATCCATTCTTCGTTCCTGCTGAATGTCATGCTAATTTAGTTTGTTTTTGTTTTGCACATCGGTAGGCAAAGCCTAGTGTTTGTTTCAGACACTTAAACTGAACCAAGGAAATTTGGATTTCATAGTTACAGTTGCAGGAAAAGGTCATATTATGAGTGAAATATATTTAAAATGTCTATTTAGTTCTGTTTTCAGATATAACCTTGTAAGTAGAAACATGTTTAACTCAAGTAAACCATACATCTAGTTAATATTGCACAGGCATCAATGTTAAGTCTTACTATGAACCTAGCAATAAAAATGATGAAGCTCCTGTCAATTTTTGACATATCTTAAGTTCTTAACAAGACATGTTTGTCGTCTTTTAGCTAGTGTGATGAGATTTTGGTACCTGTACATTCCTTGTACCAACTTAGGCAAATAATAATTTATTTGTTTTTGTGACAGTTGGTTGAGCACATCTTCTAGCCTCTTGTGAATACATATGGGACAACGCTTCACATCAGTCAGGTATATACTGCTTCAGTTTCGAGTGAAATCCTCTGCCATAGCCCCTGCCTAGATGAAGTGAGCTATATATGTGTATGATGATCCTCCTTTCCTAAAAGTGAGATTGCCATATGTAGTCCAGAACTGACCTAGCTAAGGCTGTTTTCCTACTGAATGATGATATTATTATGATGATATTTTCCTACTGATTATAATTTGTACTTGTGTACTAGCACTATGTCATATTCTTCCATTACAAGTAGTACAAGGCTAGTACTAGTAGTGCTACTCTCTTACTGCCAGTGATAGTCTATCGAGGTCATTAACTCCAACTCAAGTGGGCATAATTCTCTGCAGTAGTATAGCACTTGCAGTAGTATGGCACTTGCAGTAGTATGGCACTTGCAATAGTATGGCACTTGCAGTAGTGCGGGACAGCAGTAGTTTAGTGCAAGTTTCAGTTAATTAGCCGGATTAAAAAAGATGCTTGGTGATCTGCAGGAGTAGGACAAGCAAATCTGCTTAAATATTTGTTTACTGAAAGTAAATGAACATTTTACTGCTAGTGTACTGATAGTGTAATGTAGCTATTGTACTGATATTTCTATTTCTTTGAACATTTTACTGTCAATAAAAATGATGTACTGCTAGTGTACTGCTGCTTTTAGTTAATTCAAATTAGCTAAAACCTTTTACTGTCAAATAGTGCTAATGTTTACTCTATGAAATAAACTACTCCATGTCAAATAAACCTTGCTAGGTGAATCTTTTTTGCATTAGGAGTAGTTGCTGGAAATTTACTGAATTTTGTTTCTAGTAGATGCACTATATTTCACAAAAAGAGTACTTGAGTACATGGAGTTGATGCACTGAATTTTGTTGATGCACTAAGATGGTCTCTGCATCACCACAAATGTGCAGATACAAAGCCAGATTGCAGTAACTTAAATTGGAACTTTACTGTTTTGGAATTTCCAGTAGCTTAACATTATTGTTATGTGCTTTGCTAAACTATTGATGATTTTTTGTTGGGTGACCTATTAGATCTGGAATGGAAGCTGACATAAGTTGAGCTGATTTTTGTCCATATGAAAGCAGAGAACCATATGGTTTGTGGCCTTTTCATCCATATGAAAGTAGAGGCACATTATGGTGCTAGTTTGCTGGGTTTTGTCTCCGACCTTTGTGTCGTGATGATTTTGCAGGTACCCCGAGAGGCCCTTGAGTTTGCCGAAATGTCGATTAACTTCCGCTCTGGCAAATTCGGGTACTCCATATGTCCTATTTTCAGCAAAGGTCATGCTGAAATTTTCCATGAATTTTAGCATGACTTTGCTAAAAATCGGACATATGGGGTACTTGCTACTAATGCATGGGTGGGGTATCTTAGTACTTAATTAAGTAGGATCAACTGCCCCGCCATTCTTGATGCATTAAACCATAGGTGGCAATAGAGCCAAGTGATTAGGCCCAACTTAGAATTCTACTTAGCATCGATAAACCCTATATGATAAACCCAACATAGGTGGCAATAGAGCCAAGTGATTAGTGCCAAGTGATTAGGCCCAACCTAGGGTGCCTCGGCATCGATAAACCCTAAATGATGAAAACTTAACTTAGCATTTAGGGTGCCTCGGCGTTGACAAACCCTAAATGATGAAACCTTGGCTTTTAGGGTGCCTCGGTGTCGATGAGAACCTAAATGATGCACGCTTAGGCTTTTAGGGTGCCTCGGCATCGACAAACCCTAAATGATAAAAGCTTAGCTTTTAGGATGCCTCGATGTCGACAAACCCTAAATGATGAGACCATGATCTTGTTCCTTGACAATAACCAACTTTTTGACCAAACTTTTTTCCTATTTAGAGTGAAACATGGCCCACAACGATGAGGCCGGCGGTTCGGGCGACAAGCAATTCTGGGAGCTGTCCCAGGAGTTGGAGGAAGAACCTCACCACTATGAGGACGCCGTGGAAGACACCGATCCTGACTACACAACCCCTAGTGGCGTCGGGGATGACACCACTGATGGTGCCGCCAAGGATGCCACCACTGATGATGGCGGCGCACGCACAGATGGCAGCCAACCGAAGAGGCAACGGAAAGACCAGCGCCCGAGTGTGCTCGGCACTGTCAAGGAGGAATTTACTGAAGTGAACTCCGACGGGCATCTGATGGCGTCCAAAGAAGTAGTCAAGGGGTACTCGGTTCAGCTCGGGTGCATTCTCCGGAGCACCGTCTCGATCAACACCAAGAACCTAAGGCATAAGGACCGAGGGAATTTGCGCAACCTCCTCTTCACGAAGCTGCACGAACGATACAAGTTCCCCGCTGAATTTGCAAACACACGCCTCTCAGGGAACAAAGTGAACAGTGCCGCCCTCACAAGGATGAGCACGGACCTGTCTACTTGGAGAAGCACGGTGAAGGCAATGATTGAAAAAGGTGATAGTTATGAGAAGATCAAGGCGAAATATCCTTTGATCAGCGAAGATGACTACAAGGAGTTCAAGATCAAGTGCGAGAGCATCGCAACCTCCGAATCAAGTCAGTTGGGGAAAGAAATGCGGCAGTTGAACTTAGGGGTCCACCAACACGGTCCCGGCGGTTACAGAGTGGCGGAGCCTATATAGGACAAGGAGGACGCGGAGCGTGCCGAGCAAGGCCTACCGCCCCGCTTCGAGAAATACCGTGATAAGCAGACCAAGAACTTTCTCAGGGCCCGGTACAAGGAGGACCCAGTAACAAAGGAGCTTAACACGGATCCGAAGACCAGGGCGCTTGAGCTTGTTCTGGTAAGGAATACACCCCCGCGTAATTAGCTCCATATGGTTGCATTCTATTTAATCCCCAATATTTCTAAATGGTTCACGTTCCTTCCGCAGGACACTGAAAGCAGTAGCGCGGGGTCATCTTAGAGCTCCCCTTTTGACACCCCTTTAAATAGGGCGTTGAACGTAATGAAAAACAAGGATAAGCTCAGTAAGCCGACGTCAGCTGGTCGTGTGGCCAGCAAAGGCTTGTCCACAAAATGGTCGTCAAACTATACCGCTGGTGGGCGAAAGGAGAAAAAGACCAACTCGGAAAGCCAGTCGCGCGAGGTTGAAGCACTCAAGGCACAAGTGGCACGGATTCCGGAGATTGTCCAAGAGAAAATGCAACAACAACTGGGAACGATGCTCACCACTATGGTGCCTACGTTGATTCATAGGCTAATGACGTGGATTGCGGGCGGCCAACAGGGGCCTCCCCCGGTTCCCAGCTTCACGGCTAGCAACTCGCACAACATTCAGGTGGTGCCATTGGTGTCTCCGGCGGAGGTGGTATTTGTGTCTCCGGCGCCGGCACGGGCATTGGAGCTTAATGCACCCGGGTGTACGCCGGCCGGCACCTCGCCAGAAAGTGGCCCCTCCGTCAGTTGCATGTCCGCCGTTGGCGGTGCCTCGACATTAGCCGAGCTCGACGGCATCACGGTAACTAAGCCTCTCGGCCGATGACTTCATCTCCTTGCCTTTGACTGGGCATCCCTGACGCGCTACATGTTTTCGCAGGGCACCGCCGACGTTCCTTGCACTCTCCTGCACTTCGTGGGCGGCGAGTTGGTCGATGTCACCAAGGGCAGAATCGTTCAACCGGGCAACCTTGTGTTCCACGGTAATCCAATGCCACCCACCTTGTATAGGGTTGAACTGGTTCGGGTGCTGCCAGGCTGCGACGAGGTGTTACCTCCGATTCGACCCGCTGGGGCCGACAAAGACGATGTGATGACCCTCAGCACCTGCGTAAGCTGGACCCTGCTTTGGTCGAAGAACCAGATTCGTTTGGGGGAAGGGGACACCACCCCACAGACAAGACCGCCAGTCGTGCCGGCGCCAAGCCATGGCAAGAACGCCGCAACGCTACCGGACATGCCGAACATCCCTATGGCACAGGATCCGGACATGCATATGGCACAGGATCCGGACGACGACGATGGTACATTTACTAATGTCGATAAGTACTTAGCCGAACATGGGTACGCTGACGAGTTCTGCGGGCCTCTTTCGCAAGAACCCAACCAAGATGACCGTGATCTAGCTGGTACGGCGGAGAAACCCAATTGCAATAGGCATCGTCTGGCATTCAGTTCTCAGGAGACGCCTCCAGCTGCCGCCTTCACCGAGCCTCAGATAGCTGAGGTGCGAAATATTATCAGCCCCAACACGCTCAAGAAGGCGGTCTATGAGCAGAACTCGGTCCCATTACAGCAGATCAAGAAGAAGGGACGGAAACGAAAGACTAAAAAGGGCGTCGGTGCGAGCCAGCCGGCACTGAGTATGATCCGTGCTCAGGACGGGCCACCTTCACCTAAGGATATCTCGAGGAGGGTGCATGTGGCAGGTAGGGCGATGCTACCGACAAATATGCTCAATGCTGCAACCGGTGCTATGCGGAGTCTGCATGACAGTGTTCTTTCTTTGGAGAAGCGGCGTCTCTCCTAGAATGATGTGGGATACCCGGTTTTCGTGACCAAGGTGCCAGAGGGCAAGGGCTTTGTGGATGGCACCATCGGGGGTACGATCGTCCTGCGGTTTGATGACATCTTTGCTATGTTTAACCTTCATCCGCTGCACTACACCTTCGTTCGGCTGTTTTCACTGAGTATGGAGATGCGGATCATTCGAGACAAGACCCCAGACATCGGGATAGTCGACCCCTTCTACATGCGTGCCAAGATCTTGGGCAGCGCTGGGGACCGGCAAGTCGCGAGTTGACACCTTGAAGGCGTCATTCTGGCAAACCCAGATAAGGATAACTTCCTCGTGCCTTACTTTCCCGAGTAAGTCATCCCCTCACCGCCCCATAACATATGCTTTCTTAGATTTCGATCGTTCTTTTTTTTCTAACATTCCGTGTTCTGTGCAGTGACACACATTGCACACTCATCCTCTTAAGCCCAAGATATTCCATGGCCACGTATTTCGACCCGGACCGTGACTCCAAGATAGACTACACAAATATCAAGAGAGTTCTTGATGATGCTCTCCCCGACTACGCCAAATCTGGAGGCACCTTTAAGAGGCCAGTTCGTAGGTACGGCAGGCACGTGTTCACCCACAATACGACGTTCCCCTGCGTCAAGCAGCCGCCTGGCGGTCAAAAGGATGCCTACTACGCCCTCCATCACATGCGAGCAATCGTACGGGACCATAATGACCTTCTGCTACCAAATAATGTCAAAGATTGGGCTGCAAGCTTGGCGGCAATCCAGGACGCGGACCTCCGACAAGAATTCTTTCGCATCCAGTCAGAGTTTGCAGAAATCATCCATCAAGATGTCCTTCGTACGTCGGGGCAGTTCTACCTCAGATATCAACCGTCCAACAGTGAGATAGACACAACGCTACAAATGCAGGCTGACAACGCCCGCGACTTCATGACCATCACGAAAGACGGCGACTTCATCCATGCTCCGGTCCCATGAGTCGAGTCGAAAGTAGTGATGCTATGTGTAGTTCTGAAACATTGATTAGCTCATGTTGTAATTAAACTTTAATGAACTTGTATGTATCTTTGGTTTGGACAGTCTTTCAACTTAGATGTAATCGATGCTATTTATTAGTAGGACCATGAATCGTGCTATTAATGTCTTGCTTTTCTCTTCCGATCCTTTTGTTGCATACTTATATATTGCTTATGTATTGTCTGTTGTTTGGCTTGTGCATAGAGATGCCATCGTATGTCGTGTACAAGGGTAAGGTTCCAGGAGTCTACGACGATCGGGAGGGGTGTTGGAGACAGGTTCACCGTTTCAGCGGCAACAGTTACAAAGGGTACACCACTAGGGCGGAGGCGGAATCTACATACGCCCGCTATCTAGCGGAAGAGAGGAGGGAGCGTTGGAGGAACCGAATGAAGACCAGTTTCATCGCGATGATGCTCATTGTGATGACCGCGGCTCTCTTCTATGTGATGGTAGTTTAGATGATCGATATCGACTTGTAATGTGAAGACAAACTCGCTACTCGCGGTCTCGAGACTTGTAACATTCTATCTCTGTTTGGTCTTTTGAATTCGGAGACTAATATGATGAATTGCATTCGGAGACTAATCTTCTATTGTATTTGATGAATCTGCTGTTGCTGTGTGGTGCTGTCTATATTCTGTCCAATAATACATTTTGTAACCTGTGCAAAAATAAGAAAAGTAAAAAAAACTAATATTCATACTAATGGCGCATCACAACAAAGTGCGCCATCAGTATGCCAAAGGATACTAATGGCGCATCACACCACAGTGTGCCATTAGTATGCCAAAGGATACTAATGGCGCATCACCCCACAGTGCGCCATTAGTATGTCAAAGCACATGGGTAAATATGGCCCCCTGGGAGGCATACTAATGGCGCACCGTGGGCTATACTAATGGCGCACCACAGGTGCGCCATTAGTAAAAAATACTAGTGGCGTGGTACTAGTGGCGCACCAGCAGTGCGCCATTAGTAGGCAAAACTGGTGCGCCACTAGTAGGCCTTTTCCTAGTAGTGTACTATCGAGATTCAATAAAAATAGACCACTCTTCAAGGGCGCATGGCCATAAAAGATATTACTCATATAAATATAACAACCATTATTCTCAGATTTAAATGAATAACCGTCTCGCATCAAACAAGATCTAGATATAATGTTCATGCTCAACGCTGGCACCAAATAACAATTATTCAGGTCTAAAACTAATCCCGAAGGTAGCGTGCCGACCGCAATCACATCGACTTTGGAACCATTTCCCACGCGCATCGTCACCTCGTCCTTAGCCAATCTTCGCTTAATCCATAGTCCCTGTTTCGAGTTGCAAATATTAGCAACAAAACCAGTATCAAATACCCAGGTGCTACTGCGAGCATTAGTAAGGTACACATCAATAACATGTATATCACATATACCTTTGTTCACCTTGCCATCCTTCTTATCCGCCAAATACTTGGGGCAGTTCCGCTTCGAGTGACCAGTCCCTTTGCAGTAGAAGCACTCAGTCTCAGGCTTAGGTCCAGACTTGGGTTTCTTGACTTGAGTAGCAACTTGCTTGCCATTCTTCTTGAAGTTCCCCTTCTTCCCTTTACCCTTTTTCTTGAAACTGGTGGTCTTGTTGACCATCAACACTTGATTCTCCTTCTTGATTTCTACCTCCGCAGCCTTTAGCATTGCGAAGAGCTCGGGAATTGTCTTGTTCATCCCTTGCATATTATAGTTCATCACGAAGCTCTTGTAGCTTGGTGGCAGTGATTGAAGAATTCTGTCAATGACACTATCATCAGGAAGATTAACTCCCAGTTGAATCAAGTGATTATTATACCCAGACATTTTGAGTATATGTTCACTGACAGAACTATTCTCCTCCATCTTGCAGCTATAGAACTTATTGGAGACTTCATATCTCTCAATCCGGGCATTTGCTTGAAATATTAAATTCAACTCCTGGAACACCTCATATGCTCCATGATGTTCAAAACGTCGTTGAAGTCCCGGTTCTAAGTCGTAAAGCATGGCACACTGAACTATCGAGTAGTCATCAGCTTTGCTCTGCCAGACATTCACAACGTCCGTTGTTGCTCCTGCAGCGGGTCTTGCACCTAGCGGTGCTTCCAAGGCGTAATTCTTCTGTGCAGCAATGAGGATAATCCTCAAGTTACAGACCCAGTCCGTGTAATTGTTACCATCATCTTTCAACTTAGCTTTCTCTAGGAACACATTCAAATTAAACGAAACAACAGCATGGGCCATTTATCTACAACAACATAGACATGCAAAAAACTATCAGGTACTAAGTTCATGACAAATTAAAGTTCAATTAATCATATTACTTAAGAACTCCCACTTAGATAGACATCCCACTAATCATCTAAGTGATCATGTGATCCAAATCAACTAAACCATGTCCGATCATCACGTGAGATGGAGTAGTTTTCAATGGTGAACATCACTATGTTGATCATATCTACTATATGATTCACACTCGACCTTTCGGTCTGAGTGTTCCGAGGCCATATCTGCATATGCTAGGCTCGTCAAGTTTAACCCGAGTATTCTGCGTGTGCAAAACTGGCTTGTACCCGTTGTATGTGAACATAGAGCTTGTCACACCCGATCATCACCTGGTGTCTCGGCATGACGAACTTTCGCAATGGTACATACTCAGGGAGAACACTTGTACCTTGAAATTTAGTGAGAGATCATCTTATAATGCTACCGTCGAACTAAGCAAAATAAGATGCATAAAAGATAAACATCACATGCAATCAATATAAGTGATATGATATGGCCATCATCATCTTGTGCCTTTGATATCCATCTCCAAAGCACCGTCATGATCACCATCGTCATCGGCGCGACACCTTGATCTCCATGGTAGCATTGTTGTCGTCTCGCCAACTATTGTTTCTATGACTATCGCTACCGCTTAGTGATAAAGTAAAAACAATTACAGGGTGATTGCATTGCATACAATAAAACGACAACCATATGGCTCCTGCCAGTTGTCGATAACTCTGTTACAAAACATGATCGTCTCATATAATAAAATTTAGCATCATGTCTTCACCATATCACATCACAACACGCCCTGGAAAAACAAGTTAGACGTCCTCTACTTTGTTGTTGCAAGTTTTGCGTGGCTGCTATGGGCTGAGCAAGAACCGTTCTTACCTACACATCAAAACCACAACGATTCTTCGTCAAGTATGTGCTGTTTTAACCTTCAACAAGGACCGGGCGTAGCCACACTCGATTCAACTAAAGTTGGAGAAACTGACACCCACCAGCCACCTGTGTGCGAAGCACGTCAGTAAAACCAGTCTCGCGTAAGCGTACACGTAATGTTGGTCCGGGCCGCTTCATCCAACAATACTGCCGAATAAAAGTATGACATGCTGGTAAGCAATATGACTATTATCATTCACAACTCACTTGTGTTCTACTCGTGCATATAACATCTACGCATAAACCTGGCTCGGATGCCACTGTTAGGGAACGCGGTAATTTTAAAAATTTCCTACGCACACACAAGATCATGGTGATGCATCGCAACGAGAGGGGAGAGTGTTGTCCATGTACCCTCGTAGACCATAGGCGGAAACGTTATGACAACGCGGTTGATGTAGTCGTATGTCTTCACGATCTGACCAATCTTAGTACCGAAAGCACGACACCTCCGCAATCTGCACACGTTCGGCTTGGTGACATCCCACGAACTCATGATCCAGCAGAGTGTCGGGGGAGAGTTTCGTCAGCACGATGGCATGATGACGATTATGATGAAGCTACCGATGTAGAGCTTCGCCTAAACACTGCAACGGTATGACCGAGGTGGGTTATGGTGGAGGGGGAACCACACACGGCTAAGAGATCAATGATCAACTTGCGTGTCTATGGGGTGCCCCCCTCCCCCGTATATAAAGGAGTGGAGGAGGGGGAGGAGGCCGGCCTCCTAGGCGCACCCCAAGGGGAGTCCTACTCCCACCGGGAGTAGAATTCCCCTCCTTCCCTAGTTGGATTAGGAGAGAAGGAAGGAGGAGGAAGGAGGAAGGAAAGGGGGGCCGGCCCCCTTCGCAATTCGGATTGGGCTTGGGGGGCGTCCCCTCCTTTGCTACCTTCTCCTCCCTCCCACTATGGCCCAATAAGGCCCATATACCTCCCGGGGGTTCCGGTAACCTCCCGGTACTCCGGTATATGCCCGAACTCACCCGAAACCATTCCCACGTCCAAATATAGTTGTCCAATTGAAAGGACCACGATGTCGCCTAGAGGGGGGTGAATAGGCATTTTAAAATCTTTTAAAGATTTGGCTATATCCTAATGCGGAAATAAACTAAGCGGATACTTTTCAAGCACAAATCCTAAATATACTAGGCTCACTAAGTGCACCAACAACTTAGGATAAACAATATGATAACAACGAGGATATGAGTAAGCACATGTAAGTTACACAAACTTAGTTAATGTATATCATGAGATATGAAAATGAATAATACACACAACCACAAGTAAGCAGTACAAGCTTACACAAATTGTATCACAATATATGGAATTGAATGATACAACCAAACTCAAGTAAGCACTACAAGCTTACACAAGTTATGTCACAAGATATGGAAATGAATGTTACAAGCTGGCAATTCACACTGAGCAGAGGATAGAACAATAGTAGGAAGTATGAATTGTGGACTATAAATTGTTGTCCTAAATAATCTCTATGATATGGTAACCAACACAATATAATGAGGACAACAAGATATAGTGAATGCACGGTCAAGTGACCAAATTAAACCACAAGTAAGGAGAAAGGGTTAGGGATAACCGAAGTCACGGAGACAGGGATGTATCCCGATGTTCACTTCCTTGGAGGGAAGCTAGTCACCGTTGGAGGGATGGGTGTTACCATGAAGGCACACCAACACCACGAAGGCTCACCCTATTCTCCTTGAGATATCACCACGAAGGCGATTCCCAACCACTAGCGGTAGACCTTGAGGCGGCCTCCAAACCTTCACAAACTTTCCGGGGGACAAATCACAAGTTGATTCCTCACCGGAGCACTCCTACCGCCTAGGAGTCTCCAACCTCCAAGAGTAACAAGATCAAAGGGGAAATTCTCAAGACTTTCTCAAATTACAAATTTCTTTGGTCAAAAGAGAGAGGAGGAGTGGGTGTATGCTTGGATGAAATCTCTCTCAAGAACTCTCACAAATCTCTTCGGGGTGTAGGACGAGAAGGCTCAAATCCCTCTCTCTCAAATCCCACCAAAAGCAACTAATGCTATGGAGGGATGGGAGAGGAGAGGAACAATGGAGGAGGTCAAAAAATGAACCCTAGATCCATGGGATAGTTTTCCCCCAAATGGATTGGAGTTTTGAGGCTTGGGAGAGAAGGATAGAGCTCAATAGAATGGGGAAATCTCATATCCAAAAGCACACACTCGATGGGGAAGAAGGGTGCCTTATATAGTGTCCCACCAAATCTACCCATTACGCACAGAAAAACGTAGCCCGGAACTTCTGGGCAAGCCCGGAACTTCCGGGCCCCCTATTGGACACATATGTGCAAACTTTCTGGTTAGCCCGAAACTTGGCCCGGAACTTCTGGCCCCCGGAACTTCCGGGAGGCGCGGAACTTTCGGGCTCCCTTTGAACCAGATATGTGCAAACTTGATACGTCTCCGTCATATCTATAATTTTTGATTGTTCCATGCCAATATTCTTCAACTTTCGTATACTTTTGGCAACTTTTTATACTATTTTTTGGGACTAACATATTGATCCAGTGCCCAGTGCCAGTTCCTGTCTGTTGCATGTTTTTTGTTTCACAGAAACCCAATATCAAACGGAGTCCAAACGGGATAAAAACAGACGGAGATTTTTTTGGAATATTTATGATTTTTGGGAAGTGAAATCAACGCGAAACGGTGTCCGGGGTGGTCACGAGGTAGGGG
>NC_041383.1:712441498-712449708 GCF_002162155.2 Triticum dicoccoides
TGGTCCACCCGTAAGGCGGTTGATACTCTTCTTTTGGCGCAAGAAAGCTAATTTTATGAGAAACATCTGGGCGAAAGATTCACCCCAATCGGAGTTATGGATCTCCAGATATAAAGGAAACTGTGAAGGGGTAGAATCAGGGAATGCAGAAACAGAGAGATAGATCCAATCTCGGAGGGGCTCTCGCCCCTCCCAAGCCATGGGATCCAAGGACCAGAAGGGAAACCCTTCTCCCATCTAGGGAGAAGGTCAAGGAAGAAGAAGAAGGAGGGGTCTCTCTCCCCCTTGTTTCCGGTGGCGCCGGAACACCGCTAGGGGCCATCATCATCCCTGCACACGGAAGTTTCTAGCATGAATAATCTCATGATCCCTTTGAGCCTGGGTGGCGGTCCGAAGAAAAACAGGCAAATCCTGGAAACCAGGTACCTCAATCCACCCAGATGTGTATTTAGGTTGCCACCTTAAGTAAACCATTAATTAACAAACTC
This sequence comes from Triticum dicoccoides, assembly GCF_002162155.2. Taxonomy (NCBI): domain Eukaryota; kingdom Viridiplantae; phylum Streptophyta; class Magnoliopsida; order Poales; family Poaceae; genus Triticum; species Triticum dicoccoides. The sequence goes on from NC_041383.1 coordinate 712,441,987, forward strand.
ACATCTGTCATGGATACACTCACCCAATCCACGTCTACTAGCATAGCATGGCATAATAAGAAAACATAGAAGTAACTCCCAAGGGTTTGAAAATAAAACAGGTAATAGGTACTACCTCAACTACTTCCCAAAACCCACAATTTAATTAGATCCTAATCATGCAACGTTTGAGGATTGACCTAATGCATAAAAACTGGGTATGAGAAAAGATATGATCAAAGTGTGAACTTGCCTGCAATGTTGATGAAGATGATTCGCACTCAAAACTCTTGATAGTTCTACTCGTCTCACTCCATTCAATCTATCATAAGCAAACAATAGTAACCACACATAAGCAATCACTCAAAAGATCGGAGAGAACAAAGAAAACAACTCGGAAAACATCAAAACCAAGCAAATAACTCTTGCAGCATAAAACAAATTTCTAACAGTACCAAAATTATATGAATTTGGCCTTATCAGAAAGTTTAGGTCAAGAGCTTCGATTTGCAAAAAGAATCAACTAAATCGAGTTACAAAACTCAAGTTATGATCAAACAAAGTTTAAATACAAATCTGTTTGAATTTAAATTTTAAAACTTTCAAAAACATGTTTAAGTTGTTTTGCTGGATAGAGGAGAACATAACGAAGAAGTGGGCGTTGGTTTCGTTGGATTTGGATAAACGAGTAGAAAGTTGTGGTCGTTTGAAAACCAGGGGCTATTCTAAAAATAAACTAATCACAAACGGGTCCCTAGCCGAAATTAAAAGAAAAGATAAAAACGAAAGAACGAACGTTCATTACAGACAGCTAACGAATGAAAATCATTCGCTACCAGACCCTAACTAACGAACGACCACTAAATAGATCTAACTAAAAAGGAAAAACCGGTTTTAAGATAAAACCGAGGAAAACCAAAAGATTAGACCGGACCGGGGCGGTTTTTACCGGCTAAATGGGGGTTGACCGGCGGCGGTCAACGGCGAGGCGGGCAGCGGCTCCGGCGAGGCGACGGCAGCAGTGGGAGACGGCGCGGGGCGGGGCGGCGGCGAGGCGCTGCGGCGACGGCGACGGCGGTGTGGATCTGGCAGCGGCGGCGGCAGCAAGATGCGAGAGGGGCGACGCGGCATGGCAGAGAGAGAGGCGGGGCCCGGGGCCGCTATTTAAGGAGGGGAGAGGAGGATTAAGGCGTGGAGGAGGGGCAAAGGCGGCGGGGAGAGTCTGGCCGCGGCACGGACGTCGAGGCGGCGGCGGAGTCGTGCGGGATCCGACCTCCAGCGCGAGGTCGGGGACGGCGCGGCTGGGCTGGGCTTGGCCTGGCAGGAGCCGGGCCGGCCCAGTCAGGGAGAGTAGAAGACTTAAAAAAAACGTTTATTTCTACAGAAGAAGAAATAAAACTAAATAAACTAAAATATACTATAGGCATATAATATATCAAAATTTTCAGAAAACTATTTTCTACGGCATGAACATTTTTCTAGAGTCGAATAAAATCCACACAAATTCAGATAAATCAAACACTGCTGCTGCTCTAATAAAATCCAACGAAAATCATTTTAAAAAATACCAAATTAAATTCAAATTTATTTCTCTCCAATTTTCTATTGTAGGGAATCATGTTACCCTAATTTCTGTATATTTTATTTTTGGAGAAAAATAATTTGAATAAAACTCCAATAACTCCAAATTGAGAAATAAATTCAAAAGAACTTTGAATTTAATTCTTTTAAAACTCCCAACTCATATTTCATATAATTTGAAGAAGTCATTTTATCTTCTCTCATGAAAATCATTGAGTTGCATGAAGTTTATGAATCGAAATATTTCCAAATGAAATTCAAATATTTTCAAATACCCTTTCATTTAATTAAATGGAAGAAGTTATATCATCTTCGCTCAAGGGTTTTGTATTTGAAAAGAATTTGAATTCATGAAAATCAGAAAAGAAAATGAAAGTTTGGGAAAGTCCTTTTATTCCCTCTCATTTAACTTTCAAAAAGTTTCAAATTTCACTCAATCAATCAAATCTATCTATTTGTTTATAACATTCCAAAATTTTAGAATTTTGGGAGGTTACACATCTCCATCACCTTCCCCCCTCTATCTACAGCGGTCCACTCTCCCGCAACTCGATGTACCCTCTACTTGAACATGGTGCTTTATGCTTCATATTATTATCCAATGATTTGTTGCCATCCTATGATGTCTGAGTAGATTTTCGTTGTCCTATCGGTGATTGATGAATTGCTATGATTGGTTTGAGTTGCATGTTTTATTATTGGTGTTATCCTATTGTGCCCTCTGTGTCACGCAAGCGTGAGGGATTCCCACTGTAGGGTTTGCAATATGTTTATGATTTGCTTATGGTGGGTGGCGTGAGTGACAGAAGCACAGACCCGAGTTAGTAGGTTGTTTGCGTATGGGATAAAAGGGGACTTGATACTTTAATGCTATGGTTGGGTTTTACCTTAATGAATCTTTAGTAGTTGCGGATGCTTGCTAGAGTTCCAATCATAAGTGCATATGATCCAAGTAGAGAAAGTATGTTAGCTTATGCCTCTCCCTCAAATAGAATTGCAATAGTGATTACCGGTCTAGTAACATAGTCAATTGCTTAGGGACAATTCCACAACTCCTACCACCACTTTTCCACACTCGCTATATTTACTCTTTATTGCTTCTTTATCTTAACAGCCCCTAGTTTATGTTTACGTGCTCTTTATTATCTTGCAAACCTATCCTTTCACACCTACAATGTACTTCTAGTTTCATACTTGTTCTAGGTAAAGCGAACATCAAGCGTGCGTAGAGTCGTATCTGTGGCCGATAGGACTTGAGAGAGTATTTGTTCTACCTTTAGCTCCTTGTTGGGTTCGACACTCTTACTTATCGAAAGAGGCTACAACTATCCCGTATACTTGCAGGTTATCAAGACCTTTTTCTGGCGCCGTTGCCGGGGAATCATAGCGTGGGGTGAATATTCTCGTGTGTGCTTGTTTGCTTTATCACTAAGTAATTTTTATTTGTTGTTCTTAGTTGTTTTCTATCTTTAGTTATGGGTAGGAAACGCAAAATACCAAAAAAATTAGTTGTACCTACTGCTCCAATGGTTGAAGAACCACTCAAAATCTATCACACTACTGAAGCTTTTTACTTGGATCATCTTCGATCCCTATGTGCTCGTGCTGAAACCCCAACTAGCTTAGTTGAGGGCAAATCTTTAGATGAGCATGCTTGTTATGTGCGACACCGTATATCTGAAAAAGGGAAACTATTATGGGGTCAAATTCAACGTTTGCAATGCTATGCTTGGAATTTATGTTGGGAATATGATTTTACTTGTTGTTCTGAAAACCCTAAAAAACACCTTCCCTACCAATGTGAGTTTATTGATAATGGGATCTTATCTTCGTATGCTAAGGGTGTTTATAGTTACTACGATGTTCAACAAATTGAAGAATTTGTTGCTTTTAAGGGTGCTTTTGAAATTGCTTCTTTGATTGATAAGTATGATGCTACTCTCCACAAATCTGAAAATTTTGCCATACTTGAATATTGTTATGATAATTATGCTTCTAATGCCTATGTTAAACTATATATCGAGAAATTCTCCGCTGTCCAAGAAGAGACTAATATTTTGCAGGAAGCTATGGAAGAAGAAATTGATGAAACTGTGAGCTCATTGGATGAAAAAGATGAGGAGGAGAGCGAAGAACAAAAGGAGGAAGAGCGGATTGATCACCCGTGCCCACCTTCTAATGAGAGTAACCCTCCAATTCATACATTGTTTACTTTCCCTTCGTACTTACCGAAGGATGATTGCTATGATCCCTATGCTTCTTTTGAAATATCCCTTTTTGATGATGCTTGCTATGCTTGTGGCCAAGATGCCAATATGAATAATGCTTATGGAGATGAACTTGCTATAGTTCCTTATGTTAAACATGAAATTGTTGCTATTGCACCCACGCATGATAGTCCTATTATCTTTTTGAATTCTCTCGATTATACTATATCGGAGAAGTTTGCACTTATTAAGGATTATATTAATGGGTTGCCTTTTACCGTTGCACATGATGATTTTGATAGATATAATATGCATGTGCTTGCTGCTCCTACTTGAAATTATTATGAGAGAGGAACTATGTCTCCACCTCTCTATGTTTCCAACACGATAGAATTGCAAGAAACTGTTTATACTATGCATTGGCCTTTACTTGGTGTGCATGAATTGTTCTTTTATGACATGCCGATACATAGGAAGAGAGTTAGACTTCGTTGTTGCGTGATATATGTTACTTTGTGCTCACTACTAAATTACAAATCATTGTTAATTAAAATTGGCTTTGATATACCTTGGGATCCGGGTGGATCCATTAGTTGAGCACTAAATGCCTACCTTAATGGCTTTAAAGAAAGCGCTGCCAGGGAGACAACCCGGAAGTTTTAGAGAGTCATTTAAGAGTCATTTATTTATGCTGAGTGCTTTCATATAGTTTAAAAACAACAAAATAAAGAGGGGAACCTAAAAACTTTTCAAAAAGGAACGTGAAAGTAAGAAAGACAAGCATTGTTGAAGTGGGAGAGCTCCTTGAACTTTGTTCATGCTCACGGAAACTTTGTGAATCTTGATTACAGAAACTTTTCATCAAAAATAATTATCCCCTTGTACAATTCCATTGTATTATAAAAATAATGTGCCAAGGTTTGCCTTTAGGATGTTTACAATGCTTGTTGGTTTGTACGGTGCAGGACAGAAACTTTGGCTGTAGTGCACGATTTTACATTTTTAACTCGAACGTCAATTGGTTCTGATTCCCTTTGAACTGTCTTTCTATATAACTTTGTTATTTTTCCTAAGTTTTGTAGAATTTTTGGGGTACCATAAGTATGGTGGATGTTCAGATTTCTACAGACTGTTCTGTTTTTAACTGATTCTGTTTTTGATGCATAGTTTGCTTGTTTTGATGAATCTATCAATTTCTATTAGTGGATTAAGCCATGAAAAAGTTATGTTAAAGTAGAAACAATGCAAATACAAAATATGAATTGGTTTACTACAGTACTTAGAGTAGTGATTTGCTTTATTATACTAACGGATCTTACCGAATTTTCTGTTGAAGCTTTGTGTGGATGTAGTGTCTAATCGAGGATGTTTTGATGTGAGAAGAAGGAAGAGAGGCAAGAGATCAAGCTTGGGGATTCCCGAGGCACCCCAAGTAAATATTCAAGGAGACTCAAGCGTCTAAGCTTGGGGATGCTAGGGAGGCATCCCCTCTTTCTTCAACAAGTATCGGTAATGTTTTTGGATTCGTTTCGTTCATGCATTATGTGCAAGTCTTGGAGCGTCTTTTGCAATTAGGTTTTAATTTTCTTTTATGCAGCATGCTGGTATGAGATAGTCCTTGTTTGATTTATAGAATGCTCATTGCACTTCACTTAAATATTTTGAGTATGGCTTTATAGAATGCTTCATGTGCTTCACTTATATCATTTGAAGTTTGGATTGCCTATTTCTCTTCACATAGAAAACCGCCATTTGTAGAATGCTCTTTTGCTTCAATTATAATTGTTAGAGCGCGGGCATATCTTTTGTAGAAAGAATTAAACTCTCTTGCTTCACTTATATCAATTTAGAGAGATGACAGGAATTGGTCATTCACATGGTTAGTCATAAAATCCTACATAAACTTGTAGATCGCTGAATATGATATGTTTGATTCCTTGCAATAGTTTTGCGATATAAAGATGGTGATATTAGAGCCATGCTAGTGGGTGGTTATGGATTGTAGAAACACTTGTGTTGAGGTTTGTGATTCCTGTAGCATGCACGTATGGTGAACCGCTTTGTGATGAAGTTGGAGCACAATTTTATTTACTGATTGTCTTCCTTATGAGTGGCGGTCGGGGACGAGCGATGGTCTTTTCCTACCAATCTATCCCCCTAGGAGCATGCGTGTAGTACTTTGTTTTCAATGGCGTGTAGATTTTTGCAATAAGTATATGAGTTCTTTACGACTAATGTTGAGTCCATGGATTATACGCACTCTCACCCTTCCATCATTGCTAGCCTCTTCGGTACCGTGCATTGCCCTTTCTCACCTCGAGAGTTGGTGCAAACTTCGCCGGTGCATCCAAACCCCGTGATATGATACACTCTGTCACACATAAGCCTCCTTATATCTTCCTCAAAACAGCCACCATATCTACCTATCATGGCATTTCCATAGCCATTCCGAGATATATTGCCATGCAACTTTCATCATCATCATCATATCCATGACTTGAGCTTTTCATTGTCATATTGCTTTGCATGATCGTAAGATATCTAGCATGATGTTTTCATGGCTTGTCCGTTTTTTGATGTCATTGCTACGCTAGATCATTGCACATCCCGGTACACCGCCGGAGGCATTCATATAGAGTCTCTGTTCTAGATATTGAGTTGTAAGTAAATAAAAGTGTGATGATCATCATTATTAGAGCATTGCCCTAGTGAGGAAAGGATGATGGAGACTATGATTCCCCCACAAGTCGGGATGAGACTTCGGACTTTATGAAAAATAAAAGAGGCCAAAGAAGCCCAAATAAAAAAAGAGGCCAAAGAAGCCCACCAAAAAATATATAAAGAATAAAAAAATAAAAAAAAATGAGAGAAAAAGAGAGAAGGGGCAATGTTACTATCCTTTTACCACACTTGTGCTTCAGAGTAGCACCATGTTCTTCATATAGAGAGTCTCCTATGCTTTCACTTTCATATACTAGTGGGAATTTTCATTATAGAACTTGCCTTGTATATTCCAATGATGGGCTTCCTCAAATGCCCGAGGTCTTCATGAGCAAGCAAGTTGGATGCACACCCACTTAGTTTCAGTTTGAGCTTTCATACACTTATAGCTCTAGTCCATCCGTTGCATGGCAATCCCTACTCACTCACATTGATATCTATTGATGGGCATCTCCATAGCCCGTTGATACGCCTAGTTGATGTGAGACTTTCTCCCTTTTTGTCTTCTCCACATAACCTCCACCATCATATTCTATTCCACCTATAGTGCTATATCCATGGCTCACGCTCATGTATTGCGTGAAAGTTGAAAAAGTTTGAGATTATTAAAGTATGAAACAATTGCTTGGCTTGTCATAGGGGTTGTGCATGATTAAATACTTTGTGTGATGAAGATAGAGCAACAGCCAGACTATATGATTTTGTAGGGATAACTTTCTTTGGCCATGTTGTTTTGAAAAGACATGTATTGGTACGCTCGAAGTATTATTGTTTTTATGTCAAATGATAGACTATTGCTTTGAATCACTCATGTCTTAATATTCATGCCATGATTAGACATATGATCAAGACTATGCTAGGTAGCATTCCACATCAAAAAATATCTTTTTTATCATTTACCTACTCGAGGACGAGCAGGAATTAAGCTTGGGGATACTGATACGTCTCCGTCGTATCTATAATTTTTGATTGTTCCATGCCAATATTCTTCAACGTTCATATACTTTTGGCAACTTTTTATACTATTTTTTGGGACTAACATATTGATCCAGTGCCCAGTGCCAGTTCCCAATCTGTTGCATGTTTTTTGTTTCACAGAAACCCAATATCAAATGGAGTCCAAACGGGATAAAAACGGACAGATATTTTTTTTGGAATATTTATGATTTTTGGGAAGTGAAATCAACGCGAAACGGTGTCCGGGGTGGTCACGAAGTAGGGGGGCGCGCCCTAC
>NC_041383.1:712449895-712513526 GCF_002162155.2 Triticum dicoccoides
CCTCGTGGTCCACCTGTAAGGCGGTTGACGCTCTTCTTTTGGAACAAGAAAGCTAATTTTATGACAAAGATCTGGGCGAAAGATTCACCCCAATCGGAATTACGGATCTCCAGATATAAAGGAAACTGTGAAGGGGTAGAATCAGGGAACGCAGAAACAAAGAGATAGATCCAATCTCGGAGGGGCTCTCGCCCCTCCCAAGCCATGGGAGTCAAGGACCAGAGGGGAAACCCTTCTCCCATCTAGGGAGAAGGTCAAGGAAGAAGAAGGAGGAGGGGGGGCTCTCTCCCCCTTGCTTCCGGTGGTGCCGGAACACCGCCGGGGGCCATCATCATCATCGCGATCTTCACCAACACCTCCATCATCTTCACCAACATATCCATCACCTTCCCCCCTCTATCTATAGTGGTCCACTCTCCCGCAACCTGTTGTACTCTCTACTTGAACATGGTGCTTTATGCTTCATATTATTATCCAATGATGTGTTGCCATCCTATGATGTTTGAGTAGATTTTCGTTGTCCTATCGGTGATTGATGAATTGCTATGATTGGTTTGAGTTGCATGTTTTATTATTGGTGCTATCCTATTGTGCCCTCCGTGTCACGCAAGCGTGAAGGATTCCCACTGTAGGGTTTGCAATATGTTTATGATTTGCTTATGGTGGGTGGCGTGAGTGACAGAAGCACAGACCCGAGTTAGTAGGTTGTTTGCGTATGGGATAAAAGGGGACTTGATACTTTAATGCTATGGTTGGGTTTTACCTTAATGAATCTTTAGTAGTTGCGGATGCTTGCTAGAGTTTCAATCATAAGTGCATATGATCCAAGTAGAGAAAGTATGTTATCTTATGCCTCTCCCTCAATAGAATTGCAATAGTGATTACCGGTCTAATAACGTCGTCAATTGCTTAGGGACAATTCCACAACTCCTACCACCACTTTTCCACACTCGCTATATTTACTCTTTATTGCTTCTTTATCTTAACAGCCCCTAGTTTATGTTTACATGCTCTTTATTATCTTGCAAACCTATCCTTTCACACCTACAAAGTACTTCTAGTTTCATACTTGTTCTAGGTAAAGCGAACTTCAAGCGTGCGTAGAGTCGTATCTGTGGCCGATAGGACTTGAGAGAGTATTTGTTCTACCTTTAGCTCCTCGTTGGGTTCAACACTCTTACTTATCGAAAGAGTCTACAACTATCCCGTATACTTGCGGGTTATCAAAACTCTCTTTTTAACCCGGAACTTTCCCGAAACTTCCGGCCCCCAGAACTTCCAGGCTTCCCGGAACTTCCGTCCCTGCAGAAAACAACCAGTATACCGAAAGTAAAACATGCTTAATTTTCATACGAACTCCGATTTTGATGATCTTGGGCTTGTTTTGAAGCTATGGAAAAACCCCAGGTCCTCACACAGAGAACCATCCAAGATCAACCAAAATTGAGGATGCCAGATATGCAAAGGTGTTATCATATATTTGGGAAACCTATTTGGCTTTGGATTTTGTTTGGTATATAGGATAGGAGTGGAATTGTGTAAAGGAGATGTTGACTTGAGCAAATCCATCATGAAACCCATTAATCCCCTCTTAATAGTGCGGGATCCCTATAACTCAAGAATCATAAAAGACCTATACTACATAGCTATAGAGAATCCATTATTGAGTGTATGTGTTTCTTCGGTGGTCATCATTCCACAACACTAACGTCAAAGTAACTAATACCTTTGACTCAAGCCTTTCACTTGAGCTTGATGTTGATGTTTATTCTTGCCTCAAGTTGAAGGCAAGACATTGGTGAAGTCTTCAAGTAGCTCCCCCATACACAATGCGGGAAGCTTTTCTTTGTATTCATCTTCATGTGTCCATCACATGATCATGTGCAAGCTTCAAGCATGTAATTCTCCAGACTGCCTATCTTGAACTTGCCCTTGTAACCATGATCATCATCACTTGATGTCATCCTCTCATGGGCACTTGAAATCTTTCTCTTGATGTAGGTCCATGAGAATCACCTAACCCACACAGACATAGAAAACACATAGAATGGGTTAGTACATAAAGCGCAATTGACAAATTCTAACCATACCACAAGACCTCATGTGTCACATGATTTGCGCTTGTGTGTTGACCATCTTTGAATTCAATCTTCGATCTTCATCTTGGTCAACATTTATCTTTGCTCCATGATTAATCTTGATGCACAACTATATGTATATGGCATTCATTCCGAATCCGTTCAATCTCCTTGCATCACCCATGGAACAAACCTTCCTATATAACTTGATTTCATTGTTTATTCATAGGAATTGTCATTCATTATCAAGTCTCAATGCATATATTTATGTTGATGGATTTCATCCATCAATTCAGCTAATATTCTTCATGCATTGCAAATGGAAATTTCCTTCAAATGTATATCTCAATGCAAACATTAGTCCATTAGGATTGTCATTTAATTACCAAAACCATACATGGGGACTATATGTACTTTCACCAATATATCAATCTTTATTTCCCGACCATTTCGAGACTCCTCGTCATGTCCATGATCATATCTGGGACTCTGAACTACCTTCGGTACATCAAAGCACATAAACTCATAATACCGATCGTCACCAAACTTTAAGCTTGCGGACCCTACAGGTTCGAGAACTATGTAGACATGACCGAGATAGGTCTTCGGCCAAATAAATAATAGCGGAACCTGGATGCTCATATTGGCTCCCACATATTCTACGAAGATCTTTATCGGTCAAACCGCATAACAACATATGTTGTTCCCTCTGTCAATGGTATGTTACTTGCCCGAGATTCGATCGTCGGTATCTCAATACCTAGTTCCGACAAGTCTCTTTACTCGTTCCACAATGCATCATCCCGCAACTAACTCATTAGTCACATTGCTTGCAAGGCTTATAGTGATGTGCATTACCGAGAGGGCCCAGAGATACCTCTACAACAATCGTAGCGACAAATCCTAATCTCGATCTATGCCAGCTCAACAAACACCATCGGAGACACCTGTAGAGCACCTTTATAATCACCCAGTTATGTTGTGACGTTTGGTAGCACACAAAGTGTTCCTCCGGTATTCGGGAGTTGCATAATCTCATAGTCATAGGAACATGTATAAGTCATGAAGAAAGCAATAGCAACATACTAAACGATCAAGTACTAAGCTAACGGAACGGGTAAAGTCAATCACATCATTCTCTAAAGGTGTGATCCCATTTATCAAATGATAACTCATGTCTATGGCTAGGAAACTTAACCATCTTTGATTAACGAGCTAGTCAAGTAGAGGCATACTAGTGACACTCTGTTTGTCTATGTATTCACACATGTACTAAGTTTCCGGTTAATACAGTTCTAGCATGAATAATAAACATTTATCATGATATAAGGAAATATATAAATAACAACTTTATTATTGCCTCTAGGGTATATTTCCTTCAAACTAGGGTTTAAGCTTCTGTCACTCTAGCAACCCATCATCTAATAACTACTCCACAATGCATTGCCTTAGGCCCAAATATGGTGAAGTGTCATGTAGTGGACGTTCACATGACACCCCTAAGGGAATCAAAACATACATATTATCAAAATATCGAACACATATCAAGTTCACATAATTACTTGCAACATGATTTCTCCCGTGACCTCAAGAACAAAGGTAGCTACTCACAAGTGATAAACATGTTCATGATCAAAGGGGTATTAAATAGCATAATGGATCTGAACATATAATCTTCCACCAAATAAACCATATAGTGATCAACTACAAGATGTAATCAACACTACTAGTCACCCATAGGTACCAATCTGAGGTTCCGGTACAAAGATTGAACACAAGAGATGAACTAGGGTTTGAGAGGAGTTGGTGCTGGTGAAGATGTTGATGAAGATTGGCCTCCCCAAGATGAGAGGGTTGTTGTTGATGATGATGATGACTATGATTTGCCCCTCCGGGAGGGAAGTTCCCCCGGTGGAATCGCTCCACCGGAGGGCAAAAGTGCTCCTGCCCAAGTTCCGCCTCGAGACGGCGACGCTCCATCCCGAAAGTCCTCTCCTTATTTTTTTTCTAGGTCAAAATGACTTATATACTAGAAGATGGGCACCAGAGGTGGGCTGAGGAGGGCACAACCGACTAGGGCGCGTCTGGGCTCCCTAGCGCGCCCAGGTGGGTTGTGCTCACCTGGTGGGCCCCCTCTGGTAGTTATTTGCTCCAATAATTCTTACTTATTCCATTAAAATTCCTCGTGAAGTTTCAGCTCATTTGGTGTTGTGTAGAATAGGTAGCCTAACGTAGCTTTTTCAGGTCCAGATTTCCAGGTGCCGGAATTCTCCCTCTTTGTGTGAACCTTGCATATTATGAGAGAAAAGGCATTAGAATTACTCCAAAAAGCATTATTATGCATAAAAACATTATAAATAACAGTAGGTAAACATGATGCAAAACGGAAGTATCAATTTACAGGAGGAATCTCCTAGTACTTTGCTTCTGGCCCTCAAAACGAGTTATGAAGAGGAGAAGGCAGCAATCCTGCCAGAACCACTCCATGATTGGACTCATCTCCGTCTTGAGGATTTAAATTCCATTAGTGAGTACAATCATGCGGTTCATAAGATATGTTCTGAACTGTGCTTTTGTGAGAAGGAACCTACTGATGCGGAGAAGATAGAGAAGACTTTGTCTACTGTGCTCCCATCAGATAGGATCCTCCAACAGCAATACCGTGCTCGTAACTATGTTATCTATTCCGGGCTTATCCAAATGTTACTTCAGGCTGAAAAGCATGATGAGCTACTCACTAAGAATGGATCTCAGTGCCTAGTTGGGGCACAACCTTTACTTGAAGTTCGTCTGAATGTCGCAAATAGACATAAGTTTAATAGTATTTTTCGGGGTAAACAATCCAATTTCAAGCATAAGCGAAAGCGCAATGGTAATAGGAGACCCATAAACCCAGGAAAGAAAAGGCACTACAAAGCCCAAGTTTGATAAATCTAAGCTTTGCAACAAGTGTGGATGCTACATACATCCTACTGACAAGTGCCAAATGCCCAAGCATCTATTATGATGTACCAGCAATCTCAGGGACATAGAGCACCTCAAGGGAAAAAGGTTTGAATCCAACTTCAACCTTCGTCTGCATAGTGCCAATGGAGATGGTTGTTCGCACGATGTTCCTCCTGGACCGAGCAACTCCATGATTCCCCTTCCGCCTGAGGATCCTGCTAACACAGAGAACAGGTTGCTTGAGTACACTGCAAACGATGTGTTTGGCGATTTTGACTAGTCCCTCAATCTCCTTAGTGATCTACTTAATTATGTCCATTTGTGATGATTGTAATAAGAACATAAGTTTGTTGTTGTTGTCTTTATATTATATTGTATCAACACATTTGATATAATAAGATTGTATTCTATGCATTAACATGAGGTTTTATTATTGAAAATTCTTTGTTTTATATAGTTCTCTACGGGGACAATCCGATGGAAGAGGAATTATGCCTTGTAGATAATGGTACCACAAACTCTATAGTAAGGGAGATGAAATATTTTCAAACTCTGAAAAAGATGAATGGAGGACATGCCATATTTACCCTCCCAAGTGGTACACAAGTGACAATTGAGGATGTTGTATTATATCCCGATTCTTCACGTACTCTGATTAGTTATCGAGATACCCATAAAAATGGTTTTCATCGAGATATCCATAAAATGGTTTTCACATTGAAACCCATGAAGACAACAAAGAGTAGTATCTACTCTTTACCAAAGATCACAGATATGGCAAAAAGGTACATGAGAAAATTCTTTCTCTATCGTCTGGTTTGTATCATACGCACATGAAACCTGTAGAACATGTTGCATATGCACTAATTTTCCATAATGTTAACGCATTCCAAACCTGGCATGATTGCCTAGGCCATCCCGGAATTGGGATGATGAGAAAAAATACTAGCAATTCCATTGGTCATAATTTTCTTGAGTAAAAATTTCCTCAATCTTCAGATTTTGTGTGCACATCTTGTGCCACGGGAAAGCTAATTTTTAGGCCCTCGCATCTCAAAATACAAGTTGAACCACTTTAGTTTCTTGAATGTATTAAAGGAGACATTTGGGGTCCCATTCAACCATTATCTTGACCTTTCAGGTACTTCCTGGTTCTCATTGACGCATCTCACATGTGTGTCTTTTATCCACACGAAACCATGCAATTTCCAATATAATGAGGCAAGTCATTAAGTTGCAAGCCCATTATCCAGAAAGTCAAATTAAGTCAATTCGAATGGACAATGGTGCAGAATTCTCCTCACGTGCTTTCAATGATTATTGCATGGCTTTGGGGATTGAAGTTCAGCACTATGTTCCATATGTCCATACACAAAATGGTTTGGTTGAATCATTCATAAGAGGATCAAACTCATTGCAAGACCTTTGTTGATGAATTGAAACTTGCCAACCTCTTGAGGGTCATGCTATTTTACACGCTGCTGACTTGATGCAATTGAGGCCAACTGCATATCACAGTACTTCCCCTCTACAATTGGTACGTGGAAACCCTCCTAGTATTTCCCATTTGTGTAAGTTTAGATGTGCTGCATACATCCCGATCTCACCACCACAACGGACATCTATGGGCTCACATAGGAAACCAGGGATCTATGTGGGATACAAATCGCCGTAGATTATCAAGTACTTGAAACCCCTTACTAGGGATCTATTCAAAACCCATCACGTTGATTGCATATTTAATGAGGAGCATTTTCCGGCATTAGGGGGAGATTTCAAGTACCAGAAAGAATGCCCAGAACTTGATTTGAATGCTCAATACATTTCATCCTCTGATCCACATACCCAAGAGAGCGAACTCCAAGTTCAAATAATCATTAATTTGTAACATCTTGCAAATAATATGCCAGATTCATTTACTGATCTAAAAGGTGTTACAAAATCCTTAAATCCGGCAATAAATGCGTCTGAAAGAGTGGAGGTACCAATAAAAACTACCCAACTCCCTATTCCTAGAAAGAGGGGGAGTAGTACGGCCTCTGACCTGGAGCATGCTTCTAGCAAGCATCAAAGGAAATCAAGGAGAAAAACCTCAGTCAGTAAATGCAAGTCAACTCAACATTGACAAACATCTAATGGGTAGTATACACCCAGTGGAAGGGCAACCTCCACAACCCAACTTCAGTTTGTGCACACTAGCTGGGACATCGGAACACCCGGACTCACGTGTATTGGGCAATCACGAAGAGTCACTAGGGGTGCAGGAAATTTCCATCAACTATGTTGATTCTAGAGAATCATTTGACCGTAAGACTATGACTGTCAATATATATTTTGCTGAAAAGATTGCAGATACCCTTCTCACTGATCATGATCCAAGGACTATCGTTGAGTGCCAAAAGTGCTCCGATTGGCCTATATGGAAGGATGCAATCCAAGCAGACATTACCTTGCTTAACAAAAGAAAGGTATTCACTGAAGCAATACTGACACCTCCCAGTGTTTTCCCTGTGGGATTCAAATGGGTTTTTTATTCAGAAACGGAATAAGAACAATGAGGTGGTGAGATATAAAGCGAGGCTCGTAGCACAAGGTTTCACGCAGAAACCTGACATTGATTTCACTGAAACATATTCTCCAGTAATGAGTGGAACCACTTTCCTATATCTTATATCTTTGGCAATGTAAAATCATCTGCCTATGCAGTTGATGGATGTCGTGACCGCATATCTTTATGGATCACTAGATTCAGACATATATATATGAAGGTTCCTGAAGGAATCTCTGTCCTGAATAAAAGTGCAAATCACAACTTGTATTGTGTAAAGCTGAATAAGTCATGATATGGCTTAAGACAGCCGGGACGGATGTGGTACAACTGACTCAATGAGTTCCTTCTCTAGAAAGGTTACTCCAATAGTAGTGATTGCCCATGTTCCTTCATCAAGAAGTCCTCTGCAACATTTTGCATCATTTATGTGTGCGTTGATGATCTCAACATCATTAGCAACACACAAGACATTGATGAAGCACTCAATCACCTATGGAATTTGAGATGAAGGATTTGGGTAAAACCAAATTTTGCTTAGGTATTCAACTTGAGCACCTTCCCTCGGGAATCATGGTACACCAAGCTGCCTATATCTAGAAAATATTGGAGAAATTCAATATGGACAAATCCTACCCATCTAAAACTCCTATGGTGGTTCATTCTCTAGACATAGAGAAAGATCCATTCAGGCCAAGGGATGATAGAGAATAGGTATTGGGACCTGAACTTCCATACCTCAGTGCTGTTGGAGAGCTTATGTGTCTTGCAAATTGCACAAGACCTGATATTGCATTTGCAATGAATCTACTTGCTAGACACAACGCAGTTCCCACCAAACATCATTGGTCTGGAGTGAAGAATATCTTTTGATATCTCCAAGGCACAAAGAATCTTGGCCTATTTTTCCAAGTCCAGAGAAATCAGGACTCTGATATGATTGGATACGCAGATGTTGGCTATTTATCTGATCCCCATAATGTCAGATCACATACTGGCTTTGTGTTCCTACATGGTGGTACTTCTATATCATGGAAGTCTTCAAAACAAACTCTGATAGCAACATCTACCAATCATTCCAAAATAATTTCATTATTTGAAGCAACATGCGAATGTGTATGGCTTCGCAGAATGATAAACCACATACAACAGTCATGTGAAATTGGTTCGATAGAATCACCTACCATTATCTATGAAGATAATGCGGCCTGTGTGGCACAGATGCAAACATGATACATCAAGAGTAATATCACTAAGCATATTTCTCCTAACCGTTTTTTCCCATGATCTTGAGCAAAGTGGGTAAATAAACATTTTGCAAATTAAATCATGCAAAAATCTTGCTGATTTATTTATCAAGTCTCTACCAAATTCACATTCTAGAAATATGTTCATGGAATTGGTATGCGATGACTTCGGGACTTGCAAGCATTAGTGGGAGTCTCTTCTTGAGATATCCTTGTTCAAGACATCACATTATGCTATTTTCTCTTTGTGAGTTTATATTTCAGGTTCTCATCAAAGATCTTAATAAAGAATTTTGAAGAAGAATTCTGTTGAGATGATGACAACGCTTGGACAATGATGAGATGATTCTACATGATCAAGCATAGATTAGAGAAAGTGTTTTGATTAATTAGTACATGTAATCAGGAGCAAAATCTCCACTTTCCCAAATGGGCTGCAATTACGCCCGAAACAGATGCCTCTCGCGTCTCTCTCCGGAACCGATGCATCCTTTCCTAGCGTCGCGTCCCTCCGAATAGTATAAATTGTAATGGACTGTGATATTTGGCACACGTGTGCCACATAGCTAAAACTACCACACACCTTCTTTCTCCCCTCTAATTACATGCATAATTGCATTAGCGTGAATTGCTCTTCTTTCACGTGCATTTATTCCTCTAATTACATGCATGCGCTAGAAGACAAAAAAGCTAATGTCATCATAGATTCTTCTTATTTTGAAAATTCAAAATGTTTTGTAGCTCAAACCGTCGCTCCGATGCAAAAATCGTTTTCACATAAAAATTCTTCACGATGAGATCTTCAAAACTAGATCCCATGTTGGTATGTTTCGACGACTCTTTTTTCTGGGTCAAAAGTTACCACGTCTTGACTATATAAGTTACCACATCTGTGGTATGCAACTTATTGTGCTATTTCCACATAAGTTACCAGGACATAAACATGGTTGTCCCACCTTCTCCACATGCACATGCATGTATGCATTAGAGGACAAAAAAGGTGATGTCATCATAGATTCCGAAAATTCAAAATGTTTTGTGTCTCAAACCATCGGTCCGATGCAAAAACCGTTTTCACATAAAAGATTCGTGATGACAAAATCTTCGAAACTAGATCTCATATTGGTATATTCTGATGACTTTTTCGGGGTCAAAAGTTACTACGTCTCAGCTACATAAGTTATCACGCTTGTGGTATGCAAATTATCGTGCTATTTCATCATACGTTATCGGGGTTATATTTTTCAACAACTTTCCCCCCTTGATCAAAAGTTACCCTGGTGTTTGTACTTAAATTATCAGATATGCGATTCATACATTACTGTGCTATTTTCACATAAGTTATCGGGGGATGTTTTTCAACAACTTTTCCTCTTTGCTCAAAAGTTATCGCAGTGTTTGTACATAAGTTGTCGGGTATGCTATTTGTATATTACCATGTTGTTTTGATATAAGTTACCGGGTTATGTTTTTTCAACAACTTTTTTCCTCTTTAGTCAAAGTTACCGTGGTGTTTGTACGTAAGTTAATGGGTATGGGTTCATATATTACCATGGTATTTTCACATGTTATCAGAGGATGCTTTACAACCCCCTAGTCAAGTTACCACGGTATTTGTACATAAGGTATAGAGTATGTGGTTTGTATATTAATTACTGATACGTCTCCAACGTATCTATAATTTTTCATTGTTCCATGCTATTATATTACCCCTTTTGGATGTTTATGGGCTTTATTTTACACATTTATATCATTTTTGGGACTAACCTACTAACCGGAGGCCCAGCCCATATTGCTGTTTTTTTGCCAACTTCAGTATTTCGAAGAAAAGGAATATCAAAAGGAGTCCAAACAGAATGAAACCTTCGGGAGCGTGATTTTTGGAACGAACGTGATCTAGAGGACTTTGAGTGCAAGCCAAGAAGCTGTCGAGGCTCCCACGAGATAGGAGGGCCCCCCCTTGTAGGGCGTGCCCCCTGTATCGTGGGCCCCTCGGGCGGCCACCGACGTACTTCTTCCTCCTATATATACCTACATACCCCGAAAACATCCAGGAGAAGGACAAAACACAATTTCCACCATCGTAACCTTCTGTATCCGCGAGATCTCATCTTGGAGCCTTCGCCGGCACTCTGCCGGAGGGGGAATCGACCATGGAGGGCTTCTACATCAACATCCTTGCCCCTCCGATGAGTTGTGAGTAGTTTACCACAGACCTACGGGTCCATAGTTATTAGCTAGATGGCTTCTTCTCTCTTTTTGGATCTCAATACAATGTTCTCCCCCTCTCTTGTGGAGATCTCTTCGATGTAAACTCTTTTTGCGGTGTGTTTGTCGAGATCCGATGAATTGTGGGTTTATGATCAAGTTTATCTATGAATAATATTTGAATCTTCTCTGAATTCTTTTATGTATGGTTGAGTTATCTTTGTAAGTCTCTTCGAATTATCAGTTTGGTTTGGCCTACTAGATTGATCTTTCTTGCCATGGGAGAAGTGCTTACCTTTGGGTTCAATCTTGCGGTGCCCTTACCCAGTGACAGAAAGGGTTGCAAGGCATGTATTGTATTGTTGCCATCGAGGATAACAAGATGGGGTTTATATCATATTGCTTGAGTTTATCCCTCTACATCATGTCATCTTGCTTAATGCGTTACTCTGTTCTTATGAACTTAATACTCTAGATGCAGGCAGGAGACGGTCGATGTGTGGAGTAATAGTAGTAGATGCAGGCAGGAGTCGGTCTACTTGTTATGGACGTGATGCCTATATACATGATCATGCCTAGATAATCTCATAACTATGCGCTTTTCTATCAATTGCTCGGCAGTAATTTGTTCACCCACCGTAATACTTATGCTATTTTGAGAGAAGCCTCTAGTGAAACCTATGGCCCCGGGGTCTATCTCTTATCATATTTGCTTTCAGTTTACTTTTATTTGCATCTTTACTTTTTGCATCTATATTATAAAATACCAAAAATATATTTATCTTATCTTACTATCTTTATCAGATCTCACTTTCGCAAGTGGCCGTGAAGGGATTGACAACCCCTTTATTGCGTTGGTTGCGAGTTCTTTGTGTGTTTGTGTAGGCGCGTGGGACTTTTGAGGAGCCTCCTACTGGATTGATACCTTGGTTCTCAAAAACTGAGGGAAATACTTACACTACTATCGCTGCATCACCCTCTCCTCTTCGAGGAAAATCAACGCAAGCTCAAGACGTAGCAAGAAGGATTTCTGGCGCCGTTGCCGGGGAGGTCTTCGCTCAAGTCAAGACATACCAAGTACCCATCACAAACCCATCTCCCTCGCATTTACATTATTTGCCATTTGCCTCTCATTTTCCTCTCCCCCACTTCACCCTTGCCATTTTATTCGCCCTCTCTTTCCCAATCTCCTCTTCTCTTTTCGCTTGCCTTTTTCTATTTGCTTGTGTGTTGGATTACTTATTACCATGGCGCAAGATAATACCAAATTGTGTGATTTCTCGAATACCAATAATAATGATTTCCTTAGTACTCCGATTGCTCCTCTTAATGATGTTGAGTCTTGTGAAATCAATACTGCTTTGCCGAATCTTGTTATGAAAGATCAATTCGCCGGCCTTCCTAGTGAAGATGCCGCTACTCATCTAAATTTTTTGTTGATTTGTGTGATATGCAAAAGAAGAAATATATGGATAACAATATTGTCAAATTGAAGTTATTTCCGTTTTCACTTAGAGATCGTGCTAAAGTTTGGTTTTCGTCTTTGCCTGAAAATAGTATTGATTCTTGGAACAAGTGCAAAGATGCTTTTATCTCTAAGTATTTTCCTCCCGCTAAGATTATCACTCTTAGGAATGATATTATGAATTTTAAACAACTTGATCATGAGCATGTTGCCCAATCTTGGGAAATAATGAAATTGATGCTTCGCAATTGCCCTACTCATGGTTTGAATTTATGGATGATCATACAAAAAATTTATGCCGGATTGAACTTTGCTTCTAGAAATCTCTTAGATTCGTCCACGGGAGGCACGTTTATGGAAATCACGTTAGGATATGCTACAAAACTTCTTGATAATATTATGGCTAATTATTCTCAATGGCACACTGAAAGATCTTCTAGTAAAAAAGTGCATGCTATAGAAGAAATCAATGTTTTGAGTGGAAAGATGGATGAACTTATGAAATTGTTTGCTACTAAAAATACTCCTCTTGATCCCAATGATATGCCTTTGTCTTCTTTGATTGAGAATAATAATGAATCTATGGATGTGAATTTTGTTGGTAGGAATAGTTTTGGAAACAATGCTTATAGAGGAAACTTTAATGCTAGACCGTTCCCTAGTAATTCCTCTAATAATTATGGAAATTCCTATAGTAATTCTTATGGTAATTTTAATAAGATGCCCTCTAATTTTGAGAATAGTGTGAAAGAATTTATGATTTCTCGAAATAATTTTAATGCTTTGCTTGAAGAAAAATTGCTCAAAGTTGATGATTTGGCTAGGAACGTTGATAGACTTTCGCTTGATGTTGATTCTCTTAAACTTAGATATTCTCCTCCTAAGCATGATATCAGTGAGTCTCTCAAAGTAATGAGAATTTCCATTGATGAGTGCAAGGAAAGAACCGCTAGATTGCGTGCTAAAAAGATAGCTTTATAAAAGCGTGTTCTTCTAGTTTCCATGAAAATAATGATGAGGATCTTAAAGTTCTTGATGCGTCTCCTATTAGATCTATGTTTTGCAATATGAATTTTTATGATTATGGGACTGATGATGAATCAACTTTGCCTAGAAGGCGTCCGAAGAATTCGGAGTCTTTAGATCTTGATGCTAAATTTGGTAAAAGTGAGATTGGAGAGTCCTCAACTTCTAATAACATTGAACCTACTATCTCGGATTTCAAGGAATTTGATTATGATAATTGCTCTTTAAAAGGTTGTATTTCCTTGTTGCAATCCGTTGTTAATTCTCCTCGTGCTTATAGTCAAAATAAAGCTTTTACCAAACATATCCTTGATGCCTTGATGCAATCTTATGATGAAAACTTAATTTGGAAGTTTCTATACCTAGAAAACTTAATGATGAGTGGGAACCTACTATAAAGATTAGAATTAAAGATTATGAGTGTTTTGCTTTGTGTGATTTGGGTGCTAGTGTTTCCATGATTCCGAAAACTTTATGTGATATTCTAGGTTTTCATGATCTTGATGATTGCTCTTTAAATTTGCACCTTGTGGATTCCACCATTAAAAAGCCAATGGGAAGGATCAATGATGTTCTCATTGTTGCAAATAGAAATTTGGTGCCCGTAGATTTTATCGTTCTTGATATAGATTGCAATCTTTCTTGCCCTATTATTCTTGGTAGACCTTTTCTTAGAACGATTGGCGCGATTATTGATATGAAGGAAGGGAATATTAGATTCCAATTTCCATTAAAGAAAGGCATGGAGCACTTTCCAAGAAAGAAAGTCAAATTACCTTATGAATCTATCATGCGGGCTACTTATGAATTTAGTGCCAAAGATGGCACTCGTTAGATCTATCTTCGCTTTTATGCCTAGCTAGGGGCGTTAAACGATAGCGCTAGTTGGGAGGCAACCCAATTTTCTTTATGTTTTTTGTTTTTGCTCCTGTATAGTAATAAATCTTGCATCTACCTTCTGTTTAGATGTGTTTTTATCGTTTAATTAGTGTTTGTGCCAAGTAGAACCTATAGGATAACCTACTATGATAGTTGATTTGATTCTGCGGAAAAACAGAAACTTTGCACGCACGAATATAATTTTGTTAAATCACCGAAACGTGCTTTTGCATTGACTCTTTTTGATTCTGTTCAATAAACAAATTTTCCAGGACTTCCTATTTTTATAGGATTTTTAGAGTTACAGAAGTTTGCGTTAGTTACAGATTGCTACAGAATGTTCTGTTTTTGACAGATTCTGTTTTTCGTGTGTTGTTTGCTTATTTTGATGCATCTATGGCTAGTAAAATAGTTTATGAACCATAGTGAAGTTGGAATACAGTAGGTTTAACACCAAAATAAATAAAGAATGAGTTCATTGCAGTACCTTATGTGGTGGTTTTGTTTTCTTTCACTAACGGAGCTTATAAGATTTCATGTTGAGTTTTGTGTTGTGAAGTTTTCAAGTTTTGGGTAAAGCTTTTATGGACTATGGAATAAAGGGTGGCAAGAGCCTAAGCTTGGGGATGCCCATGGAACCCCAAGATATTCAAGAATAGCCAAAAGCCTAAGCTTGTGGATGCCCCGGGAAGGCATCCCCTCTTTCGTCTTCGTTCATTGGTAACTTTACTTGGAGCTATATTTTTATTCGCCACATGATATGTGTTTTGCTTAGAGCATCGTGTATTATATTAGTCTTTGCTTTTTAGTTTACCACAATCATCCTTGCTGTACACAACTTTTGGGAGAAGCCTATTTGATTAGAATTTGCTAGTATACTCTATGTGCTTCACTTATATCTTTTGAGCTTGATAGTTTTTGCTCTAGTGCTTCACTTATATCTTTTAGAGCACGGCGGTGTCTTAATTTTGAAGAAATTACTAGTCTATCATGCTTCACTTATATTATTTTGAGAGTCTTTTAGAACAGCATGGTATTTGCTATGGTTATAAAATTGGTCCTAGAATGGTAGGCATCCAAGTTGGGTATAATAAAAACTATCATAGGAAGTGAATTGGATGCTATGATCAATTTGATACTTGATAATTGTTTTGAGATATGGAGGTAGTGATATTAAAAGTCATGATAGTTGGGTGATTATCAATTTAAAGAATGCTTGTGTTGAAGTTAGCAAGTCCCGTAGCATACATGTATGGTTAAAGTTGTGTAACAAATTTGAAACATGAAGTGTACCTGGCTTGTGCATCCTTATGAGTGGCGGTCGGGGACGAGCGATGGTCTTTTCCTACCAATCTATCCCACTAGGAGCATGCGCGTAGTACTTGGTTTTTGATGACTTCTAAATTTTTGCAATAAGTATATGAGTTCTTTTGACTAATGTTGAGTCCATGGATTATACGCACTTTTACCTTTCCGCCTTTGCTAGCCTCTTCGGTACCGTGCATTGCCCTTTCTCACCTTGAGAGTTGGTGCAAACTTCGCCGGTGCATCCAAACCCCGTGATATGATACGCTCTATCACACATAAACCTCCCTATATATTCCTCAAAACAGCCACCATACCTACCTATTATGGCATTTTCATAGCCATTCCGAGATATATTGCCATGCAACTTTCCACCGTTCCGATTATCATCATCATGACATACTTTACTTTTCTCATATTACCATTGCATGATCATGTAGTTGACATCGTATTTGTGGCAAAGCCACCATGCATTATTTTTCATACATGTCACTCTTGATTCATTGCACCATCCCGATACACCGTCGGAGGCATTCATATAGAGTCATATCTTGTTCTAGTTTCGAGTTGTAATTCATTTATTGTAATCAATAGAAGTGTGATGATCATCATTATTAGAACATTGCCCAAAGAAAAAAAGAAAAAAAGAAAGGCCAAAAATAAG
Source organism: Triticum dicoccoides (assembly GCF_002162155.2). NCBI lineage: Eukaryota > Viridiplantae > Streptophyta > Magnoliopsida > Poales > Poaceae > Triticum > Triticum dicoccoides. The sequence goes on from NC_041383.1 coordinate 712,466,262, forward strand.
AAAAAAAGAAAGGCCCAAAGAAAAAAAAGAAAATAAATGAAAAGGGCAATGTTACTATCTCTTTTTCCACACTTGTGCTTCAAAGTAGCACCTTGTTCTTCATGTAGAGAGTCTCATATATTGTGCTTCAAAGTAGCACCATGTTTTTCATATAGTGAGTCTCATAAGTTGTCTTTTTCATACTAGTGGGAATTTTTCATTATAGAACTTGGCTTGTATATTCCTACGATGGGCTTCCTCAAATGCCCTAGGTCTTCGTGAGCAAGCAAGTTGGGTGCACACCCACTAGTTTTCTTTTGTTGAGCATTCATTTATAGCTCTAGTGCATCCGTTGCATGGCAATCCCTACTCCTCATGTTGACATCAATTGATGGGCATCTCCATAGCCCATTGATTATCCTCGTCAATGTGAGACTTTCTCCTTTTTTGTCTTCTCCACACAATCCCCATCATCATATTCTATTCCACCCATAGTGCTATATCCATGGCTCACGCTCATGTATTGCGTGAAGGTTGAAAAATTTTGAGATTATTTAAGTATGAAGCAATTGCTTGGCTTGTCATCGGGGGTATAGAAGTTGGGAACATCTTTGTGTGACGAAAATGAAGCATAGCCTAACTATATGATTTTGTAGGGATGAACTTTCTTTTGCCATGTTATTTTGAGAAGACATGATTACTTTGATTAGTATGCTTGAAATGTTACTATTTATTTTATCAATATGAACTTTTATTTTGAATCATTTGGATCTGAACATTCATGCCACAATAAAGAAAATTACATTGAGAATTATGCTAGGTAGAATTCCACATCAAAAATTTCTTTTTTATCATTTACCTACTTGAGGACGAGCAGGAATTAAGCTTGGGGATGCTTGATACGTCTCCAACGTATCTATACTTTTTTATTGTTCCATGCTATTATATTACCCCTTTTGGATGTTTATGGGCTTTATTTTACACATTTATATCATTTTTGGGAATAACCTACTAACCGGAGGCCCAGCACATATTGTTGTTTATTTTCCTATTTCAGTATTTTGAAGAAAAGGAATATCAAACGGAGTCCAAACAGAATGAAACCTTCGGGAGCATGATTTTTGGAACGAACGTGATCCAGAGGACTTGGAGTGCAAGCCAAGAAGCTGCCAAGGCTCCCACGAGATAGGAGGGCGACCCCCCCCCTGTAGGGTGCGCCCCTGTCTCGTGGGCCCCTCGGGCGGCCACCGACGTACTTCTTCCTCCTATATATACCTGCGTACCCTGAAAACATCCAGGAGCAGGACGAAACACAATTTCCACCATCGTAACCTTCTGTATCCGCGAGATCTCATCTTGGAGCCTTCGTCGGCACTCTGCCGGAGGGGGAATCGACCATGGAGGGCTTCTACATCAACATCCTTGCCCCTCCGATGAGTTGTGAGTAGTTTACCACAGACCTACGGGTCCATAGTTATTAGCTAGATGGCTTCTTCTCTCTTTTTGGATCTCAATACAATGTTCTCCCCCTCTCTTGTGGAGATCTATTCGATGTAAACTCTTTTTGCGGTGTGTTTGTCGAGATCCGATGAATTGTGGGTTTATGATCAAGTTTATCTATGAATGATATTTGAATCTTCTCCGAATTCTTTTATGTATGATTGAGTTATCTTTTCAAGTCTCTTCGAATTATCAGTTTGGTTTGGCCTACTAGATTGATCTTTCTTGCCATGGGAGAAGTGCTTAGCTTTGGGTTCAATCTTGCGGTGTCCTTACCCAGTGACAGAAAGGGTTGCAAGGCACGTATTGTATTGTTGCCACTGAGGATAACAAGATGGGGTTTATATCATATTGCTTGAGTTTATCCCTCTACATCATGTCATCTTGCTTAATGTGTTACTGTGTTCTTGTGAACTTAATACTCTAGATGCAGGCAGGAGTCGGTCAATGTGTGGAGTAATAGTAGTAGATGCAGGCATGAGTCGGTCTATTTGTTATGGACGTGATGCCTATATACATGATCATGCCTAGATAATCTCATAACTATGCGCTTTTCTATCAATTGCGCGACAGTAATTTGTTCACCCACCGTAATACTTATGCTATTTTGAAAGAAGCCTCTAGTGAAACCTATGGCCCCCGGGTCTATCTCTTATCATATTTTCTTCCAATTTACTTTTATTTGCATTTTTACTTTTTGCATCTATATTATAAAATACCAAAAATATATTTATCTTATCTTACTATCTTTATCAGATCTCACTTTCGCAAGTGGCCTGAAGGGATTGACAACCCCTCTATTGCGTTGGTTGCGAGTTCTTTGTGTGTTTGTGTAGGCGCGTGGGACTTCTGAGGAGCATCCTACTGGATTGATACCTTGGTTCTCAAAAACTGAGGGAAATACTTACGCTACTATCGCTGCATCACCCTCTCCTCTTCGAGAAAAACCAACGCAAGCTCAAGACGTAGCAATTATCGTCACATAAGTTATCCGGGGTATATTTTCCAACAAATTTATTTCTCTCATTGGTAAAAGTTAACGTGCTGCTTCTATGTAAGTTATCGAGTATGTGGTTCATATATCACCGAGCTATTTTCACATGAGTTATCGAAGGCGGGGGAGGGATAAGATGTTTTTAGTAACTTTTTTACCTTGTTGGCCAAAGTTAGCATACGTATGTAAGTTATCGAGTGTGTGATTCGTTTATTATTGTGCTATGTTCACATAAGTGACTGGGGTATGTTTTCAACAACCTTTTTCCCAACTTGGCCAAACTTACCTCAGTGTTTGTATGTAAGTTATAGGGTCTGCGGTGCTTAAAATATCATGCTATTTACACAAAAGTTACCGGGGGTATGTCTCATCAACCTTTTTTACATGGGTTGAAAAGTCACCATGGTGTTTTGGACATAAATTATCAGGTATGTGGTGCGTATATTACCATGCTATGTACACATCAGTTACCGGCGGTATGTTTTAGAATTTTTTTTGCTCGTGTCCAAATTACCACAGTGTTTTCACCTAAGTTATGAGGTCTGCGATGCGTATATTATCGTACTATTTACATAGAAGTTATCAAGGATACCTTTTCAACAACTTTTTTAACATGGTCAAAGTTACTGTGGTGTTTGTATCCAAGTTATCAGGACTCCGGTGTGTATGTTACCACACTATTTACATAGAAATTAACGGGGGTTCTTTTCAATAATTTTCTTCCCCGTTGTCAAAGTTATCATGGTGTTTTCACTTAAATTATCAGGTCTATGGTGCATATATTACCATGCTACTTACATAAAATTTACCGTGGGTATGCTTTTAGCAACTTTTTCCTCGGGTCCAAAATACCACGGTGTTTGCACCTAAGTTATCATGTCCGTGGGGCATATATTATCGTGCTATTTTCACAGAAGTCACAGGAGGTATGTTTTCAACAATTTTTCCCTCCGATTCAAAGTTACCGCGATTCTTATATGTAAGTTATGTAGTTTGTGGTGCGTATATTACCAATGCTATGTACACAAAAAGGTTACCGTAATTATGTTTTTCAACAACCTTTTTTTCATCGGGTCAAAATCATCGAGGTGATAATTCCTAAGTCACTTGAGAGATGGCCAGTAGCTCTACGCAGGAGATTATGACTTATGTCACTAGCACTACAAATGTTGCAGCAGATCAGTGATCTCGTATTGCTAAAACACAAGTTAATAAAAAATTCAACAAGACAAATGATATAGAGGACCTGAAAGTAGTGTATTGTGTAAAAACTAATTTTCATCTAGTACTGAATTTTCTCTCTTCATTTCAAATGCTAAATCATATAAAAATCAGCATCTTCTCTGTGAATCTGAATTGATATGACTGAACCTGAGTTTCCTCTCCGAATTTCAACCAACTACACTTGAGGCAACCTTGTAGCATTTGCAAACGGACTAATTAATCCATCTGGCACGGTGCAACAACTACTTTTACTTACTTATATCTACTACTACTACAGGAATTCAAACAACTGTCAACTAAGTAGATTAGCAGCAGTTTGAGTGCGTCGTTTTTCTACACAATTAGACAGTAGAAATTCTGGTTCAAGGAACATGGGTGTGTCCTTTTCTGCTTGTTCCCAGCCGGCCGGAGCGGGAGTGATGCTTGCGCATAGGGTTCATCCATCGACCACTTGCACGGCAGCTACTGTATTTTGCTGCAGTAAGTCCACATGGTGATTTGCTAGAAAAGCAGCACCAGTGCGACGGCCAGCGTCAGCGGCTACTTGGAGATGGTCATCGCTGGCGTGGCGGATGAGCCATGCCGCTGACACATTTGTGGGAGATAACGAGCCTCCATGCGGCCGATGACCACCGGCCACCGAAGCAGGTCAGAAACCCAGTCGTGCCCCTTCTCCCTTCTATTCCCAGCCATTCCTCTCTGTTCCTTTCTTTTCGCCCTCGTCTCCTCCTCGCATAGATCGCCCTGGTCGACCTCAGTCCCGAGACAGAGCCCTTGTGCCGCCACCTGCCGCCGCCGATTACCTCCGCCCTGTTGGAAACATGGTACAGCCCCACGTTCAGATGATGGATAACTACAGGAGCGAGTCTCCAGGCACCCACGCACACGCTCCCACGCACGTCGGCTTCGCCCTCGCTTGCACGTACGGCATGATCGCCACGTTCTGTTGTAACGATAACTCTCTCCTCCCTCTGTACTCCTCGTGTATATAAACACGCCCCCTGTACCTGAGTTGAATATAGATAGAGTTTATCCATCTTACTTGGTATCAGACGTCCACCGATTCCTCCCTTGCTTCCTCCATGAGCTTCCGACGTCCGCTCCGTCGCACTCGTTCTTTCGGGGACGCCGACGCGCCGTTCATCCTTCCGTGCGTCGCCCCCGAGCCAGCACCGGCCGCACCGGCGCCCGTCGCCCCTCCTGCGCGGCCTTTCACCGCGGCACCGGCCTCCCCAAACGCTCGCGCACTGCGCCAGCCCCCCGTCGCCGCGGCCCCTCCACTGCACGCCCTGCGGCCCAACCCTCATGCTCTCGCTCTCCCTCCACCCCAGGTTCCCGTCGCCCCTGCCCCATCCATGCATCATGTTAACATCTCTTCCTACATCCCGTTCAAGCTGTCCCTGGACTCCGGGAACTACTCGAAGTGGAGGCAGCTGCTCTGGTACGTCCTGTGCAAGTACCAGGCCGAAGACCACGTCCTAGAGGAAGCCGAACCACTGCATGAGAATGCGGTGTGGTGCAACGACGATATCACTATCGTCTTGTGGATCTACGCGACCATCTCCGACGACCTCTACGACACCATCCATTCACCGAAGAGCACCGCGTTCCACCTATGGCAGCAGCTGGAGATCTTCTTCCGCGACAACGTCGCCGGCCGCGCCATCCACATCGGCGCCGACTTCCGCGCCACCATCTAGGGCGACATGACGATCGCCCAGTACTGCCGTTATCTCCAACAACTTGCCGCGGGCATGGCCGACATGGGGGAACCGGTCACGGACCATTCTCTCACGCTGCAGCTGATCCGCGGCCTGAGCCGCCGTTTCCACGTGATGACCAGAGACACTCGCCGCGGTTGCCGTTTTCTGATTCTCAAACACGTACTACAATACCTTTTCAGATTATTCACTGTGATTTGTGGACCTCCCCGGTGTGTAGTTTTTCTGGCTACCAGTACTACCTCATCATACTCGACGACTACACGCACTACTCATGGGCCTTTCCCCTTCGTCACAAATCTGACACAGCCGCCACTCTTCAATGATTCTTTGCTTACGTGCATACCCAATACAACCTTCCCATTAAGTGTGTGCAATACGACAACGGAGGGGAATTCCTTTCTCACACCCTCCGCGACTACCTCTCTCAACTTGGCGTCTCCTTCCGCCTCTCCTGCCCACACACATCCCCGCAGAATGGCAAGGCTGAACGCCTTCTCCGCACGACTAACGATGTTCTCCGCACACTCCTCGTTCATTCCCACATGCCACCCGAATATCATGTCGCGAACCATCTCATCAACCGGAGACCCTCCTCTGCCGTCAACCATCTAACCCCATACTTCCTTCTCGGCGGCCGCCACCCAACCTACGATCACCTTCGCATCTTCGGCTGTTTGTGCTTTCCCAATCTCACTCATTCTGCCCCACACAAACTCGCCCCGCGCTCCACTCCTTGCGTTTTTTAGGATATCCCCTTGAGCATAAAGGCTATCGTTGCCTTGACCTACGCTCGCGGCGCGTTTACATCTCTCGCCACGTGATTTTTGACGAGTGTGTCTTCCCGTTTGCTGCGCCTCCCACACCACCCGCTACGCCCCACCGTGCCACAAACGATCCAGTTCCCCACCTCATGCATCCCCAGATCCTACCTACCTCGAACTGGGCGGCACCTGCGGCCCCGGGATCCGCGCGTATCCAGCCGATCCTTCCTCCCGTGCACCGGCCCACCACTCGCCAGCCTGCGCCCCAGCTGGCACCCACGCCCCGCGCGCCCGTCTCCCCGCGTACGCCGCCACCCGTCCCACCTAACCCCACCGCGGGCCCTGCTCCTGCCTCCCCCGCACCAGCCGACACCGCGGGTCCCCTGCCTGCCGCCAGTCCCATCCATGCAGCCCCCTCCCCTGGTTCCGCGCCCACCACTCGCCCGCAGCCAACCCCACGTCGCCTGCCCGCCCGCGCGATTCCCGTACGCCCACCCAAGAATTTGCACCCCATGCATACACGTGCCAAATCTGGTTTCTTTCTCCCAAAGCAACACGCCAACCTCACCGTTGCCAAACCCATCAGCCCCATCCCCTCCTCTTACCGTGTAGCACTCAAGGACCCGAACTGGGCTGCTGCCATGCTCGAGGAATATAATGCGTTGTTGCGGGATGACACTTGGTCGTTGGTTTCCCATCCTGCAGGGTGCAAATGTGGTGAGCGGCAAATGGATCTTTCGGCACAAATTCAACACCGATGGGACGTTGGCGCGGTACAAGGCCCGGTGGGTGCTCCGTGGCTTCACACAGCAGGCTGGGGTGGACTACGGCGAGACTTTCAGTCCCGGTGTCAAACCCGCCACGATCCGCGTCGTCCTTAGTCTTACCGCCGGCAGCTCGTGGCCCATCCACCAGCTCGACGTCAAGAATGCCTTCCTCCATGGGCACCTCGCTGAGACGGTCTACCGCACTCAACCAGCCGGCTTCGTCGACACTGCGCGGCCGCGGGACGTGTGTCGTCTCAACCGCTCCCTGTACGGCCTCAAGCGGGCCCTGCGTGCCTGGTTTGCCCGCTTCACCTCGTACCTTCTCAGCCTCGGCTTCGCGGCGTCCAAGGCGGATTCCTCCTTGTTCTCTCTCCACCGCGGCAATGACACGGCGTACTTACTTCTGTATGTCGACGACATAATTCTCACTGCCAGCACCGCCACGTTCCTCGAGTCCATCATCTCCGCGCTCCATCGCGAGTTCTCCATGACAGACATGGGCTCTCTACACCACTTCCTGGGGATTAATGTCCACCACACCACCGATGGTCTCCACCTCTCCCAGGAGCAACATGCCCTGGAAATACTTGAGCGCGCAGGGATGCTAAACTGCAAACCCGTCTCCACTCCAGTAGACACCACTTCCAAGCTCTCCACTGCCGCTGGCCCCGCTTTCCATGACCCGTCGCTCTATCGTAGCCTCGCGGGCGCGCTCCAGTACCTTACTCTCACACGCCCGGACTTGTCCTACGCCGTCCAACAGTGCTGCTTATTCATGCACGACCCACGGGAGGCTCACTACCGGATGGTCAAGCGGATCCTCCGCTATGTTCGTGGGACTGCTCACCTCGGCCTGCACTTCTTCCGCTCCGCCAACAGCGACCTGACGGCTTATTCGGACGTCGACTGGGCGGGGTGCCCTGACACCCGCAAGTCTACGTCCGGCTTCGCGGTCTACCTCGGCAACAACCTCGTCAGCTGGTCCTCCAAGCGGCAGAACACGGTCTCCCGCTCGAGCGCGGAGGCTGAGTACCGGGGCATCGCCAACGCCGTCGCCGAAGCTTGTTGGTTGCGGCAGCTGCTCACCGAGCTGCGCCGTCCGCCGACGCGCGCCACCGTGGTCTACTGCGACAACATCAGCGCCATGTACATGTCCAGCAACCCCGTCCAGCACCAGCGCACGAAGCACGTGGAGATCGACCTTCATTTCGTCCGGGAGCGTGTCTCTCTCGGCGAAGTGCGCGTGCTGCATGTGCCGACCTCCTCCCAGTTCGCCGACATCTTCACAAAGGGGCTCCCTACGCGTGTGTTCATGGACTTTCGATCCAGCCTCAACGTTGGCGAGCACCCTGTTTCGGCTGCAGGGGGTGTTGGAAACATGGTACAGCCCCACGTTCAGATGATGGATAACTACAGGAGCGAGTCTCCAGGCGCCCACGCCCACGCTCCCACGCACGTCGGCTTCGCCCTCGCTTGCACGTACGGCGTGATCGCCACGTTCTGTTGTAACGATAACTCTCTCCTCCCTCTGTACTCTTCGTGTATATAAACACGCCCCTGTACCTGAGTTGAATATAGATAGAGTTTATCCATCTTACTCGCCCGTCCTCGACCAAATTCAGCCGGCCCCACGACGCTGGCGACCGGATCTGCCGTCCAGACCCAAGCCTTCCCCGCTGGAAGTCGCCAGCACCGTCGCCTACATCCTCGTCCAGAGGAGACGCGTGCCCGCACCGCCGTGTTGACCAGTTTTCCACCGCTCGTGTAGATAGATCCGGTGGGGGTGGGTGCGCGTGATCGGATCTAACGGTGCTGGATGCGTGTGGCAGTTTTGCAATCTGCCACACGGTTACCACTTACATATTTCGAATTGTAATTTGCAACTTCCGATCAATAGAAGTTTCCATTCTCAATTCAAACAAGTTATACGTGCTCTAAGATGCACGATGTCCTCACATAGCCAATTAGCCATAGGCTGGTGGGAGTCCTGGTCTTCGCTCTACGTCATTAAGTATAATTATTGAATCTGGAATGACGAGCTCCGGTTATAATAGTTCAACTAACTAGACTTGCAAGTTGCCTCAAAAAGAAAAAGGGAAAAGAAAAACAGACTTGCAAGTTGACCTGAGCTGGTCAACCCAGCAGATGATTAGCACCTTACATAGACACAAACACGCCGAGATCTATTCCCGACTTAGCCAAGTGATCAGAAGAGAGCAAGTTAAGGGAGAACAAGCCATGGCGGAGACTGCGATCACGGCTGTGCTCTCCAAGTTCGGGGAGCTCGCGGCGAGTGAGGCCAAGTTGCTGGCTCAGGTGGGGGACGACATGATGCTGCTGCGCGACCGGCTGGAGTGGCTTCAGGCCTTCATCCGCGACGCCGACCGGAAGCGCCGGAGTGGCACCGACGGGCTCACCCGCGTCTGGGTGCGCCAAACACGCGATGTCGCCTTCCAAGTCGAGGACGCGCTCGATGAGTTCTTCCACGAGGTGCCTCCCCTGCTTTTGATCAGTTTTATCAATTTATTCATTTGTTTTTCTGGATGTTCCCCTAAAAGAAAAAAATCACAATTTTTTTCTTCTAGAATACACAAAAAAAAATCAGATGAAGAATTTGTAGCAAGTGATTCTGTGGACTAGCTGCTAGTAGGATGCCCGTGCGGGTTTGCTATCGAACGACAAATGTGCAGGCATATAAATGAATTCGAGTGAGTGAAATCTTGTGTTCACATGAGATGCACATCACTCTAATACTGTGCTAGTATTTCTAACCAGTGGCGGAGCTTGAAACAAAAAGCAGGGCGGGCTGGGCAGGCTAAGCTGAAGCAAATTGTCTCTAGGCTGGTGTTTCACATCCTGATCTAGGTAAACAGTAAGAAGAAATGCTCCTAAGTTGGACGGGCCATGGCCTGGTTTTGCCCCAAGATAGTTCCGCCAGTGTTTCTAACCATTAGATTTGACTTGATCCATCCTTTACGCCTCCCTTCTCCGCCATGGCCTACTCCATTCCGATCACTCACATACCAGCGCGCGAACTATTTCAGCTTTATGGCACGGAACAATTGCATCAGCTTTCAAGAATTGCTCGAGCAATGAGAGTATGAGACCAATGGGCCGACCTCGGCAGAGTAGCCTCACAAGTCAGAAGCTAGAGCATCTTCAACAGACGCGCTATGGAGCGGCACATAATTTTTTTTTTACAGTGCCAAAATAGCCCTTTTACGCGCCGGACCACACAATTGCTTCACCGGGCGCTAAAATTTTTTAGCGCGCCAGAGCGCAGCTTCAGCAGGCACGGCAAAATAGGGCGTGCGAGCCCAACACAAACAACATTTTTGCATTTAATGTGAAACAAAGAAGATCAAACAAACACAAAATAAATCGTCAAAAAATAGTTTAATTATTATTACAACTCAAACAAATAATTAAACTTCAATACAACAAATAGTTTATGACCAATACAACAAATAAATAGTACAACATCATGCATTTTGTCGCCCATTCCATGCCCACCACTCCTCGACTAGATCCTTTTGAAGTTCATCATGCGTTTCGGTACGTTGAATGACATGATAGGAGGCAACAAAGGGGGCCACCCTCTCAACCCTCCTCCGCACTCGCATAGGACGTTCCAACAACTCATACTGAGAATAGTCCAAATCTTGCCCACGCTCGTTCTCAGTGTTCATGTTATGCATGATCACACAATCGTTCATGATGTACCAAAGGATATTTTGATCCCAAAATCTAGCCGGTCCTCTCACAATAGCAAATTGAGCTTGCAAAATCCCAAAAGCTCTCTCCACATCTTTCCTAGCCGCCGCCTGAGCATTGTAGAAATCAACATTTTTCTTACCTTCCGGTTTTTTTAATGGCTTCACAAATGTTTGCCACCTTGGATAGATGCCATCCGCAAGATAGTAGCCATAGCTGTATGTATGACCATTTGCTACAAACTGCACCGGTGGCAGTTCATCATTTGCAATACTATTCACGAGTGGTGACTGTTGAACAACATTGATGTCGTTCAAAGATCCTGGCATTCGAAAAAAGCATGCCAAATTCCAGTCTCCTGATCGGCCACCGCTTTAAGTATTATAATGAAACCTTTTCTCTGACCGTGGAATTGTTCATGACATGCCTTAGGACAGTTCTTCCAACTCCGATGCAGAAAATTTATTGAGCCAATCATACCTGGGAACTCGCGAGCTTTATTCATCTCCAAAAGCCTTGCGTCGTCTTCAGCATTGGGAGTTCTCAAATATTCCGGACCAAACACTTGCACGATTCCAACCGCGAAGCGCTTGACACACATGATGGCTTCACTCTCACCCATGGCCAAGTGATCATCAACTAGATCCGCCGGAATACCGTATGCCAACATACGCAAAGCGGCGGTCACCTTTTGAAAGGTGCTATGCCCAAGTTCTCCAGCGGTGTTCCTCCTTTGCTGAAAAAAACCGATCATGGCTCGCCAGTCTCTCTGCAATGTGTTTGAACAACTCGATGCTCATCCTAAAACGGCGCCGAAAGTAGGACTCGGGGTATATGGGAATCTCTGCAAAATAGTTCCTCATCAATCTGTTGTCGACATCGATCCTTTCCCCCCACAATTTCTGACGACCAAAAGCCAAACCACCGTGCTTCGGCTTTTTGTTGATGTGCATAGCTAGGACCATTGCGAGGTCCTCTCCTCTTGAAGATCAAATCCTTCATCGAAAGAATCGTGGGATGAACTCATCTACAAATTTGAATTCAAACTAAAATTTAACACTACAGACAAAAAACTACAAATTCATTTACAAAAATGAAGTTTAGTACCAATATATACCTTGCAAGCGTTTTGTCAAATCCCTTGTGGGCGTCGAGCTGCAAACCCCCTCCGGACGCTGTTCGTCGGCGGAACGGGGTGCTCGAGGGGAGCGCCGACGGGTTGCCGGAGAGGAGGGAGAAGTCACGGCGCGAGTGAATATTTCAGATCCAGCGGTTGGTGGACATTCGCGCGGGCGAGTCGCCACGGTAACAAACGGTGGAAGAAAACAGCGCGAGATGCAGTTCTGTTCCATGCGGGGAGTGGTTAAAAGCCGTTTCTTCAGGCGCGTGGCTTATTTAGCGACCCTGTCGGAGATGCTCAACGCCAACCGGCCTTGGACGCCCCAAGCAAGCCAACCTACGGCAGCTCTCCCCACGCGCCCACCAGACCCAGCTCTATGCTGCTCCGCCGCCGGAAAGATTGGTCGCCCGGATCTGGACTCCTGCCTGCTCCGGGGCGGGCCAGATCCGCCCTACCTACTCCGAGCAGCACCACGGGGTGCCATCCCTCGCTGCCGGCCGGAGATGAGGCCCGACCCCGCCGTCTGCCGCCCGAGACACCGCCCCCGACGGACCTCCCCCGCTCTAACAAGCAGGTGTATCAACCTAGAACTCAGCTAGATCAAGGCTAATAGACAGCAAAACAGGTAAGCTTTCTCCATCAACAAGCATTTGTGGTTTTCTACTCAAGGTCTGCAGCCATGCGCATCTCTGGGAGACTTCATTTGCTACTTGCTCCAAGAGCTTTACCCCCTACTTTCAGCACCTCGCCTTTTTCAAATTGAGCCAATGGCCAACCAGATGAGTGAGTACGAAAGGATTAGTAATAGCCCAAGCAGGCGCCATTTCTAACATGCCAAATGGTCAAAAGTACAGCTGCCAGCCTGCCACACGTACATCAGCAAGGATTTCTCCTGCTTAGGAACCGTTTGAAAGTTAATAGAGCATTTCATGATATTCCAGATTAGTCTAGCTACAGAGCATTTCATGATATTCCAGATTAGTCTAGCTACAGAGCATCTCAAGAACAAATGATCGATACTTTTTAACTTGTCCACAAAGTTGACAATTATCATCCCTGCCCTTGAGTATGCTTTTCTTCAGAATAGGCCACATAAATTTTCTAATTTTCACACTGGAGAAGCAACAAAAGTGTCTCTCCAGCTGCGGGGGAAGATTGACCAGCAACCTTTAAGTATGTTTTACTGTAATATTAGATTGGTCAGTCAAGACCATGTCAACACACAAAAGTTTAATCGACTCAAATAACTGCAAGGAGTCTCCCCACGGAGTTCTTCGAAATTGTATGCTATCTAGCCATTATTTAATGCATCAACAAACGGGGTATTTTACTGAAACATATACCATATAGCCTAGGATAAGCTTGTATGAGAGGTCTATCCCCTGTCCACCAATCTTCCCAGAAGCGAGTATTCATCCCATTGCCAACAATGTCGCGGCATAGGGGGTAAAATAATTTCTTAACATCCATTAAATTCTCCAGAACTAGGAGTCCCCATTTTGTGTTTCCACCCTAGTAGCACATTGGTTTTCAATATATTTATTCCTCAAAACAGATTGACAGATGCCATTAGGGTTTTCATAGCCATTTAGCTAAAAGTGCTTTACTCAAAAGATAGGTTCCAAATTCCTAAACCGCCCCGATTCTTAGGTTAAAATACCTCAGACCATCTAACTAGATGGTAATTTTTCTTTTCATGATTTTCCTGCCAAAGGAGTCTAGATATGAAGAAATCCATTCTTTGTCTATTACCATCAAGAAGTCTGTACAAGGACATCATATGCAACAAGATCGTATAAGAATCAATCTGCCCCTATACAACATTTTTCCTTGCCAACACTTACAAAAAAAAATATCAACTTTATCCTCTACAGATTTCCATGATTTGTTTGAAATTCTAGCTTCATGTACATGGATGCCAAGATATTTCGTTGGAAGTTAGAAAATAGTTCTATATTCTGAAGCTTTTCCCTTAGCATCTCCTAACAGAAATAATTCATTTTAATGGAAGTATATCTTGAGTCCTGGCATTTGTTAAAGGATCACACAAAATAAACTTCAAGTTATGAGCACTACTAAAATTATCCTTCAATAGAGAGATAGTGTCATCAACACACGGGAAGCATGTTGACATCACCATCAACTGTATCATCGAAGAGACCTTTAAGTAAACCAGAATCTCTATCATTATCAAGCAACATAGCAAGAGCATCAGCTGCTAATCAAATAATGAGGAAACAAAGAATCCCGCAGTCTCAGCCCTTTGCATGTAGGGAAATATGGTCCAATAGAATCATTCACCTTAATACATGCATACCCTCCTCCCATTATTTTCATAACTAAGCACCCCATTTGTCATGGAAGTGTTTCAGTCTGAGCATTTGATAAACGAAGGGCCATTTTATTTTATCATAGCTTTTTCAGCGTCCACCTTGGAGGCTTGGACTTGGACTCATAGCATTCTCTTTTGGGGTGTATAGAATTGAGGGTTTCATGTAAAATTAAAACCCCTTCCATAATATATCTCCCTCTAACAAAGGTTATTTCTATGGGAGAGATGACTTTAGCAGTTACAACATCAGTTTGTTCGTTACCAGATCTTGAAACTCACATTGAGCAGACATATTGGTCTAAACTTCTAAATCTCTTTAGCATCTAAGGGACCAGAGTGACCTAGCCATGATTCAATCTTGGTCTAAAACTTTCAAAATAGAACCCTCGTCCTGGTATTCTTGGTCGTTTTGAACCCTATCACTATCTAGTAATAAGAACAATTTCGACCATGCTTACAACTTCACATGTTCTTGTTTTCAGACAAATTTCCCTGGTTCTATTGAAATGAAAAGAATGAAAATAAAGACATGATGTTGCCTATTACTTTGTTTTATAGCATATAATACCACAATTTTGTCTGCATATAGTGGTAGCAGTGTGGGATATCCTCAAAAACCATGCTCAACTGTGTGAGAGCGAGCCTTCTAGTTGGCAATACTGGTAGCAGTGTGGTACTCGTATTGGATAGTGAGTACGAAGAAGTAGCATGGCATGCTAATAGCATGAACAAAGACGGTGTCAACAAAATCCACCTGTTGAGCCGTGTAGATGAAAAACAGAGCGGACAGTTGTTCCGTTCGAGGGCCTTCAGGAAACAAGAATACAGTGAGAGTGAACACATGGGCATATACGACAGGATCATGTCGCACTGGAGGTCCTTCAGGAAAGAAGAGTCCAACGAAGAGGGAAACACGAGGATGTATGACAAGATCGTTTACGATATAACAGGGGGTTACCCTCTGGCTATAGTGGTTCTCGCTGGACTGCTCCGATTCAAAGAGAAGCCAGGGCAGTGGGAAGCAGTGCTGCAACAGCTTAGGCCTGGACCAGGAACGGAGGAGAAACAGGACAGCAGAGGCAACCAGATAACTGAAGATGTACAGGGGAAGTGTATCGAGTGGCAGACAGGCCCTGCAACACAAGCTAACACGTCCACAACAACGACGATTGAGAGGGTCTTCTGGGCAAGCTTTGAAGACCTTCCCAACGACCTTAAGTCATGCTTCCTCTACTTTGCGGCTTTCCCCAAGAACATTGTTCAGTACGCCAGTCAGATGGTGCAGATGTGGATGGCGGAGGGTTTCATCAAGCCACAGAAGGGCAAGAGTATGGAGGAGCTGGGTCATGACTACCTCAAGGAAATGGTCTTGAGATGCCTTGTTCAAATTGAAGATACGAATGCCGCCGGTGGCATAGAGGGGGTCAGGGTTCAGAGGAACCTCCACGGGTTCCTGCATTCAGAGGCCCGCGAGGCTGGCTTCGTCGAGGTCCATGACATGCATGATGCCTTTGTTCCATCGTCGGTGCGCCGCCTCTCTTTCATGAGCTTTGGTGGTAGGTATACCACGGTCACCAACAAATTCCCTAAGCTGCGTTCCTTCATATGTCGGGTCGAGGAGGAAGATGAGCAGAGCGATGACAGCCAAGGTGTGGACATGAAGCATCGTTGGCATGACATGAGGTTTCTGCGCAGGTCCAAGTTCATGCGCCTCATCTCCTTAAAGGGACTGAGACTTAACAAGTTGCCTGATGACATTGGCTGCATGGTCCACCTGCGGTACCTTCGTGTTGACAGCAAAGACCTTAAGGATCTCCCGTCCAGCATGAAGAGGCTGACCAATCTGCAGACACTGGACATAAGGGGCACTCAGGTGGAGGAGATTCACATTTCCTTGTGGACGATGAAGACACTGCGGCATGTGCTCGCAGACAACCTCAAGCTTCCACCCGTCCAGGTCTTTCCCATCAGAAAAGAACTGGATGAGCTGCAGACAGTGCATGGTGTGAAGCCCCACCACCAAGGGGAATGGGACCAGCTCAACTGCCCGCTGCTCAAGATGACAAAGCTCCGGTCGCTGGCGCTGGAGCTGCAAGGCTTGGAGGATGCTAAGCACGGGGCCGCACTCAAGGCTGCTCTCGGGAGGATGCATCTCCTTGGCCACTTGAAGCTGAAAGGCGACGAGATCCCTCCGTGTGTCTTCACTGAGCAGGGCCTTCAGTATCTTCAGACGGTGGAGCTGGAGGGTCCGGTGCAATGGCCGCCTGCCGACGCGTTTAATGAGCTTCGCATCCCCCGACCAAACCTTGTTCAGCTCAGCCTCACGGATACGAATGATGCGCCGCAAGACATCCAAGAGGAACTCAGAAAGGCAGGCTTTAACCGCTCCACATCCAGGCTCAGGACAGTTTATCGGCTTCCGTACCTATAAGGAGAAAAGACTTGTGGCAAAACCTGGATGGAGCGGAAGAGTGGTATGGTTCTTATATACCCAGTTAAATGGTTTTAATTCATGATACAGAATGATTGCATTGTGTTGTGATGACCTGTTTGATTGGGATCTCTGGTTGTTCATGTTCTGTTCGTTGCTGCTGTAATCGTGAACTATCAACAGAAACAACAGCAAAATCAACATTCACTCAAATTCTCGAGTAGCTCCATCTGAATATTCCATACTAGCATGCTATTGTCAGGCTGCTAGCCTGCTATGAAACATTTGAAAATAGTAAGAAAAAAAATTAAAACTATTCACATAGTCTGTTTCGTATCTGCTAGATTATTCAGAGTCTTATGAAAATCTCCAGCCATTTTAACAGCAACAAGCTATTTTTGCATTACTCATACTCATCGTTTTTGTACTAATGTTAGTCATGCTTTGGCCAATTTTGGTAGGTTGCACCGCCGAACTATGGTTTGGCTAGGCTCTGGACCAAATGAGGTCTTGGAACTTGTACAACGAGATTGTAACTTGTGATTCTGAGTAATTCAAGAGTTTATTTGCAAAAAGAAAAAAAGATAAAATAACCTCCAGTGGCACCGACTACAGGTTATACATTCTGACAATTTCGATAGAAGTTTTGACATGGACAAAGCCTAATTAACCCAGCACCCACTTAAATCAGGATACCATCACCCTCATTCTTTCTGCATAATCCTACCCTTACAGTTTGAACTTGTCAAAAGTACCCAGTAGCATAAACTACAAGCACAATGCCCGCCGACGACTAACAACGACCAAAAATTTGCAGCAAGTCCAGCCTGCCTTGCTGCTCAGTTGGGCTTTTCCTCCTGGCACTTGGAGCAGGTACATGTGAACCCGTAGTCCGCGAGCTCCGCCTGCCGCTCCTCGTACGGAAGATCCTCGTCGATGTAGGAGATGGTGATCTGCAGCGGTGCAACAGTACTTCAGCAAGTGGCACAACAGTTGGGCCAGAGATATGATTTTTCTCTCGTTGAATGATTAGCACTAGGACTAGAAATGACATTACCTCTTCGCCCTTGCTGATAGGCCCCAGAGCGATTATCACGGCATGACCGTCATTATCCTGCGGCGGTAGTTCAGCAGCTACTTATCAGCATTGCTGACGGGCAGTTTTGTAGGAAAATGGGTGAATCAGCTGAAGGGGGAAATATACATCACCTCATCCCTTTTAAATGCTTTAGCATTTGGACAGCACGAGTGATTCATACAGCTTTGAAGAGGAAAGAACGCCGTCCCTGGCAGCAAAAAATTCACAAGGAAACAACTTTTTTTTAGTGTTGTGCAGATAGAAAAAGGCACATAGCAGTACTCTCAAAGGAATAACTTGAGAGGAAGAAGTCGCACATACCATCACAAGGAACTGCATAGTCATCATCTAAAGCATCTAGCAATGGCGCTGTGGCCTTCTCAGCTTCCTCCTGGGGTACATTGCATTTCAGGTTAAGAAACCCATGTCAGAGCAAGAGTAACATCTTTACATGACAGAAATAAGGCAACCATCAAACAAACCTTCTTATCATCTGGAAGATCATCAATGTGTATGAAATAGTCTTCAACAGGCGATGCAACGACCAAATCACTGGAATGAAAAAGGTGGAAGAATGCGGCACCGGCATTTGTTTCAGGCAGGGAGAAAAACAATGACAGAGTATATACGTTCGTCAAAATGAAATAGGGAAAGTATATTTACTTACAGATTGTTCAGCTCAAACATGCCAATTATATGGCCATACACCTCAAGGGAAAACACTAGAGCAAGTTAAGGTAACTCGAATGACAACGATAACTACTCATTGTATGAAAGTTTGAAACAAGTCTGGTAACTGCCAAAAAAGGATACATGGTGCACACTCAGCATCGAAGATCGCATCCTTGAGAAGCTTTAGTGACTGCAAATACAGAAGCCATGATCAGCCTACCAGTGGCTGAAACAAGATCTATAGAGACTAAAACAGGGCATCTTTCAATGCAAATTTGTCCACTTATTGCATGTCATCAATGTACGGTTTTTCAAGTAATAGGTCTGACATAGTTACCGTAAATGCTAGATCCCTTATTTCCTGTCTAAATGAATCTTCATCGGAAGCATCAACATCCTCAGGCAAAGCAACATAATCCCACCATCTGCAATCACAAGATATTTTTGCACAAATCAGGGTAGTTATAAAGTAGCATTAATTCGGTAGTTCTATGGAGCTCAAAACATATATACCAGTGTACCCAAAACAAGGAAGAAGAAATGACACATCTAACCATAGGTATCCCAGTGTAACCCAAAACGAAGGAGAAAAAAATGACACATCCAGCCATAGGTATCTTATCTTATTGATTGTTACAGATACTGTTACCATCAAATTATGCTAACACCATGAAAAAAGAACCTTCAAAAGTCATGCTTAACACTAGTTGCACAATTAGACAAAACTGCTAATTAGTCCCACTAAGAATAACTGGTCATCCCGTAAAAAAAACAAGTGGTCATCAGAAGAGAAGCAATTACTTTGAAGTCATGCCCTTACCTCTTTTTGAAGCCCATAGAAAGTGGTTTCCAGGCTTCCATAAGCAAAGAAAAGTTTGATTCAGCTGATTTGTTTTGGAAGTCATTCTGTCTTTTGAGTTTCTTGTACCTCAACATGGTGAAAGTGATAGCCTGGCACATAAAAAGCATGAACTCATATGCATGAGAATCAGGAAACCTTAGATGAGTTGCAGTTGGTACACAAGGGAGTGCAGTTATTCTTTTGTTTGTTCTATCTGGTACAATTGATGTAGCTAGTCACTGTCTTGTGCAATAAGGTTCTAAATATGAGAAAATTGCAGTTTGAATATTTTTTTAGACAAACACTAATGGCATTTATATCAACTCAAATTTGACGTCAAAAGCTTTGCAATAGATGCTGGTCTTCCAATGCATAACAAAAATAACTCCCCTAGAATGTTAGAAACTGAGAAAGTAACATGGTCATTTCTGTCAAATTTTGGTGCTTAATTTGACAACCAAGAAACTAAAATGAACATCTATGTCACTAAAATAAGAAAATAATAAAAGTTTCCAAAACATATTAAAGATTTTCTATCACATACCTTGGCGGCAACCAAGAAAATATCATTGGTTTCTGAAAATAAAGGGTGGGTATTATCAGATAACAGCTTCAGGACCTCAATCGCAACCATCATTGATCATGAATGAATTGATATAGCATAGATGCAATGAATGATGAACATACCACTATGATGATACAGATTCAAAGGGTACTGCAGGCTTACCATTAGCATGCTCTACAAATTTGTGAAGAGCAGATCTTCGGGGTGGTTCAGTGTTGGGGCCAGCACAGAGCAAAGAATGGTAGGATTCCCAGTCAGAATCTGCACATGATTGGCTACACAAAAATGAACAAGTTAAAGTTTTCTCAAATGCTTTCTTGTAATAACAAGTTACTCAATGAACAATGAAAACAGAGTTATATGGTCTATAGATGCAAGTTATACATGATGCAATCAGGTTCGAATTTTAACATGATCGACAGTTAGAAAATATGATGAAAAATTGGATATCAGACACTTAATAGTCAAAAGATGTATGCCTCAAAAAAGAAAGGTGAATTTGCAAAGCTATTATGAACTCAAACCTGCAGTAGCGTTCTTCCTCGCATCCTTGACAAGCAACAATTTCTGGTAAAGCGAAGTGGTCTGAGAAAGGCAGTGACACATCGCCAGTTATAAGTGATTCTATGACCTCTTCTGGCAAAGTACTACTCTTTTCCTTTGTTACACCAGAAGAGCAAGTGCTTGATCCCACATCACTTCCATGACAGTGCCTCTCACTGCTGCAGCCAATGCTTGAAGCAATGCTTTGAAAATACAGTCTATGTCCAATCTGGAACTCTACAGAACCAATGAAGCGGAAGCAATAACTACACACGACGCAGTCAATCTGCAACAGAACACATAAAATGGATGTAATACTTCCAGGGAGGAACAGTCCGCATAAAAAATGAACAAAGAGTGTCACTGGATCAATCTCAATAGCAAGCACACCTTGTTAAGACTGTGTTGTGCACCAACCAATATTTGATCCTTCAGAATAAGGTCTCCTTCAGCAAAATCCTTGTTTGCACAAACACCTGCAAGAACACGTCGGTTAATACATCTTAGCAGTATACAAGCATCATGTTGCAGGATTGCTAGCCCATAGGCCACACGGTAAGTATTTATTCAGCAGCGGTACCTTTCCCATGATTGCCTTTGTAGTTGACTCTTATGCCGTCATGTTTCTTGGACTGTATGAGCTCCTCATAGTATTCCTGAAAAGTGAAAACATGGTTATGTTGTCGAATGTGAGCCACAAACCATCAGCAATACTTGATTTAAATGACAAGGTGGAGCAGAAAAATAAACATAAAAACCACACCCATAAAAACATAGCATAAGATTTGCTTCTGCAACTTTGTTGGCCTCAACGACTAACCCACCGGCTTATAAGTTGTAACTGCCACACGGCAAGGAGCACAGAATATTATTTCGATTCCATCATAATATTAACATCACACTGAACTGAATTGATTACACACACTAACAACTACTGGAATGCTAAAAAAACAGGCACCTTGGATCTTAAATTTGCACCTCGGTGAAGAAAATACTTAAATCAAGGGGCTAATATTGCAAGTTAATCAAGAACCACACATTTGGACTCAGTCTCGTGTTCCTCTGAAACATTAAGATACTCCTATATTAGTAAGTTCGAGCTAAACCACGAATAACACATTTAAGATAGTTCCATTCTATACTTAACATCAGACAGAACTGAATTCATTACACGCAGTAATTACTGGAATGCTAAAAAAAGAGGCACCTTGGACCTTAAATTCACACCTCAGTGAACAAATATTTTCAAATCAGAGGGTTAATGTTGCACACTAATTGAGAACCACGCATTTCGGCTCTCATGTCTCTACGAAAAAGTAAGATCCTCCTATGTTAGCAGGACTGGATAAAACCAGAGACCACAAATATCACCACCCAAACAGCGCTCCCTGACCGAAATTCCCGACATTGGCACCACGGAATAGCCCAATCCGAGCCTTTCCACCGAAAATTCATACACCGCGACAGAACTAGGCACAATTAACAAGTCCTCAGGCAGCCAGACGCACTAGAGACCAGACCGACAAACAGGGAGAAGGGGCGGAGGGGAGAGTACCTGGGCGGACTGGGGAGGCGGGGCGGCGAGGAGCTGGGCGATCTGGGGGGCGAACTCCCTGTCCAGGTCGCACGGGCTGGCGCCGCTGCGTCTGCCGCTCCGAGCCATGCCGCCGGCGTCTGGCTGGTGGTTCCTGCGGCTGCGGCCGGTCCTGCCGCCGCCGGTTGCTGCTGCCCCCCTCTCTCTTGCAGTTGGCTCCTGGGGTTTTGTGGGTTTTGTACTACCGGTAGGTTTCGTTGGGGCCAAGATTGGTGTTTGGGCAGCGAAGGCGTAAAGTAGGTTTCGTTGGGGACAAGTTTGGTGTTCAGCAAGGAATACGCTTTCCACTGTGGAAAGAGTGAGACGCATTCGGCATCTGGTGTACTGCTGGTCCAAAGTGAAGTGTATCCTGAGAGCGAAGTTTTGGCGGACAGGCTCATTGGAGCCTTTTTTTAATGGGAAATGTTGGGTTCGGCGCACCGGCTGAACGCTCGGTCGGTCGCCTCGCTCGCGTCGCTAGGCACCCAGGCCCACCACCCACAAAGCTTATCTCTCTATCCCCACCGCTTTCATCTTATCCCCTCGTAGTCTCTGGAGACAACACGAAGACGTCTTCGTGCTGCTCGTCCTTGAATCCCCTCGTCCACAATCTCTCTTCCCTCTCCTTTGTGTGCTCTCTCCAGGAATTCACACACAATCCTCATGAAATTGAGCTTGTTTTTGTTGCTTCTCTACTCCCCGCAACATTTCCACCATAGATCCATGAGAGGGGATGAGTTCGTTGGTGTCTTTTGTTTTTTCATTCATGGCCTGCGCAGTTGCCATGGATCCCACGAGGTTGAGCTCAAATACATGTGGGACACACACCCTCTCCTCCTGGGAAAGGAGGTTGATGTTCTCTCTTGCCGTTCATCTTTTGGAGCTGCCAGCAATGGGCACGACGACCGCGCTGCTAGATCAGGCACCGCTGCATCACCATGGTGCGCGACGGCGGCGACCGGCGCCTGCTGAGGAAGCGATGTGGGAACCAGCACGCCTCGTAGCTGGAACCAGCCAACTGGGAAGCTGCAACCGGCATCCCCTGATGCTGGAAGGTGGAAGCAGTGTCCCCTGATGCTTGAACCGGATGCGCCTTCACCACGCGATGCGTTTTTGGCTGGAAGCAATGTTTGTTTTTGCTGGTACTGGCTTTTTCTTTTGCTACAATCGGCGCAGGTGTTCTTTTGCTGCAAGGTTGTTTTTGCTGGAACTAGCATTACTTCTTGCTGAAACGGGCTAATTCATTTGCTAGGATTCACTACTGAAGTTTTTTGTTGCTCAGAATTTTGCTGGAACCATGTTTAGTTTTTGCTGGAACCGACAAATCTTTTTGCTTCAACGAGTACTAAAGTTTTTTGTTGCTCAGATTTTTGCTGGAACCATGATTAATATTAATTGGACCAGACAAATCATTTTGCTTCAACGAGTACTGGAGACTTTTGTTTGGTGTCGACTTTGCTGGAACTGGCTGATTCGTTTGCTACAATCCACTACCGAAGTTTTTTGCTGCTTAGATTTTTGCTGGAACCACGATTAATTTTTGCTGGAACGGACAAATCTTTTTGCTTCAACCAGTACAGGAGATTTTTGTTTGGTTTCGATTTTTGCTGGAACCACCATTAAGTTTGCTGGAACCGGCAAATGTTTTTGCTTCAACCAAGTAATAAATTTTTTGTTGTTTTAGATTTTTTTTTCCATGGCAGTGTAAGTCGATGAGCCGGCGACGGGGGCATCGGGGATGTTACAACCATGTCGACCGTGCTGTGGAACCCGCCTATGTTCGAGCTGCAACCATGCCGAGCGGAGGCAGCCGAGGCGAGTGGCACGAGCGGCCGGTGAGCGCGGTGGCACGAATGACCGGCAAGCATGAGAAGCCGAGGACAAGTGCGGGCGGCTGGTGGGCGCGTGTGGAGTCCGGCCGAGAAGCACGCCTAACTACCTTTTTCCTGCATGTTTGACTTTTGGGGACGAAGAAAAAAACTATATCGTACGGTTAAAAATGGCTGTATCGTACGCTCGACAACCGACCGGCCTAAATTTGGGCCGGCGCCGGCGCGCCTAGCGCCGTCCTTTTTTAATGTTCGAAAGAGATATTTCCGAGTTTTTTTTTAAAAAAAATCATGTGAACCTCTACGTATTTGTGACAGGTCCATGAATTTTCGTTCAACAATATTGTGTTTTACGAGCAACAATAAAATCTCGACCCAACCGAAAA
The DNA here is from genome assembly GCF_002162155.2 of Triticum dicoccoides. Classification (NCBI taxonomy): domain Eukaryota; kingdom Viridiplantae; phylum Streptophyta; class Magnoliopsida; order Poales; family Poaceae; genus Triticum; species Triticum dicoccoides. Next base: position 712,490,295 of record NC_041383.1, read on the forward strand.
AAAGCCGGCCCATTTCCCTTTTTTTTGCGGGAAAAACAGAGAGCTTTATTCATATGAAAGCATTCTTGGGACAATCAGCCAATAGGCTAGTCACCAAAAAGCTAGGAGTCTCCTCAAGCCAGCTCTCGATCACATTCAAAGTGCAAGCACGCTTTGCACAAAGATGCGCCGGGAGGTTAGCTGGCCTGTTTACATGTTGAATAATAAATGAAGTAAAATTATTACATAGCTCTCCTATCTCTAACAATAAAGGAGCCACAATTGAACGAGAATTGTGGTGAGTGTTCCAGAGCGTCATCATCTCCAAGCAATCAACTTCCATTACCACGTGCGAGAATCCTCGAAGAGAAGCGAAATGAACTCCATCTCGTAGTGATAAACCCTCCATAATCAAGGGATCAGATATGCCCAAGTATGGCTTGCACCATGCTCCCAGGAGCGTCGAAGAGGATCGAGCCACCCCTCCCGCACCGCCCCTGCCATCTGGTATGTTTAAGGCACCGTCCATAGTGATCTTGACGACACCATCATCTGGTGGTCTCCAACCGAATCCAGGCAGGATCATCGCGTCTCATCGTGGTAGATGAAGGAGGGCGATTGCTTCCTTGGTGGCCCTGATCGTTGATGTAGGATCCCTCCCCTCCTCGCCGTGCTTAATCCGGTTCTGGGAGTGCCATATAGACCACATTATCGTGGTGATCTTGGCGCGGTCATCATCTGTAAACCTAGGATCACATGTGATATCCCGCGCCCATGAATCTAGATGAAGACGAGGCAATCTGAGACTAAACCAAGCACACGCTTCTTCCCAGAAGCGTTTTTCATGTGAACAATGTATGAGTGCATGCTCCAGATATTCATCCATAGTCAGACAAACTTTGCATCGACGAATCTCTGCAATATGTCGATAGTTGAGAGTGGCCTCATCTGGGAGAATTCCACGTAGAACCCTCCACCAGAACACTCTAACTTTCGGGATGACATTCAATTTCCATAGGGATTTCCACAACTGTGTATCATCCTATGAGGTTCCGGTATCCGTCCCTTCCTCTAGAGCAACACACTCTTTCTGAGTCACGAGAGCACGGTACGCCGTCTTCACAGTGTAGTTCCCCGATCTTTCGAATGCCCATGCAAGAAAATCATCTCCTCCTCCTTGCCGAATAGGGATGTTCAATATTGCTTCAGCATCAGGAGCAATGAAAGTATATCAAACAAGCTCTTGCCTCCATGACTAGTTAGATGGATTGATAAGCTCAGACACACGCTTAATGGTGGTATTGTTGGAGAACGTAGTAATTTCAAAAAAATTCCTACGCACATGCAAGATCATGGTGATGCATAGCAACGAGAGGGGGAGTGTATCTTCATACCCTTGAAGATCGCTAAGCGGAAGCGTTTATCAACGCGGTTGATGTAGTCGTACGTCTTCACGATCCGACCGATCCAAGTACCGAACGCACGACACCTCTGAGTTCTGCACACGTTCAGCTCGATGACGTCCTCGCCTTCTCGATCCAGCAAGACGGGCAAAGTAGTAGATGAGTTCCGGCAGCACGACGGCGTGGTGACGGTGTTGGTGAAGAACAATCTCCGCAGGGCTTCGCCTAAGCACTAAGGAAACTATGACGGAGGATAAACTAGAGGGGACGGGGTTGCCGGCACACGGCTTGGTGTTTCTTGATGTGTATTGGGTGCTAGCCCTACCCCTCTATTTATATGTTGAGCCTTGGGGTCGAAACTTGGAGTAAAAGCCTCCACAAAGTCGGTTTCACCCGAAAGGCAAGAGTCCTTCTCGGACTCTAGGGCCAGACGCCAGGGTTCCCGGCGTCTGGACCCAGATGCCAGGGACCCTGGCGTCTGGCCCCTGGACTCCGCAAAACTTCCTTTTGCGCTTTCCAAAAACCTTGTGGGCTTTCCCCTTTGGCCCAAATAACGTGTTCTCATACCCAAACATTTCGGGAAACATCCGGAACCTCTTCCGGTGAATTCCGGAACCCTTCCGGAGATCAAACACTATTATCCCATATATCAAACTTTATCTCTGGACCATTCCGGAGTTCCTCATCATGTCCATGATCTCATCCGGGACTCCGAACAACATTCGGTTACCAACATACATAACTCATATAATACTATATCGTCAATGAAACGTTAAGCGTGCGGACCCTACGGGTTCGAGAACTATGTAGACATGACCGAGACACGTTTTCGGTCAATAACCAATGGCGGGACCTGGATGCCCATATTGGCTCCCACATATTCTACGAAGATCTTTATCGGTCAAACCGCATAACAACATACGTTGTTCCCTTTGTCATCGGTATGTTACTTGCCCGAGATTCGATCGTCGGTATCCCAATACCTTGTTCAATCTCATTACCGACAAGTCTCTTTACTCGTTCCGTAATACATCATCTCACAACTAAGTCATTAGTTGTAATGCTTGCAAGGCTTAAGTGATGTGTATTACCGAGAGGGCCCAGAGATACCTCTCCGACAATCGGAGTGACAAATCCTAATCTCGAAATATGCCAACCCAACAAGTACCTTCGGAGACACCTGTAGAGCACCTTTATAATCACCCAGTTACGTTGTGACGTTTGGTAGCACACAAAGTGTTCCTCTGGTAAACAGGAGTTGCATAATCTCATAGTCATAGGAACATGTATAAGTCATGAAGAAAGCAATAGCAGAATACTTAAACGATCAAGTGCTAAGCTAACAGAATGGGTCAAGTCAATCACATCATTCTTCTAATGATGTGATCCCGTTAATCAAATGACCACTGATGTCTATGGTTAGGAAACTTAACCATCTTTGATTAACGAGCTAGTCAAGTAGAGGCATACAAGTGACACTATGTTTGTCTATGTATTCACACATGTATTATGTTTCCGGTTAATACAATTCTCGCATGAATAATAAACATTTATCATGAAATAATGAAATAAATAATAACTTTATTATTGCCTCTAGGGCATATTTCCTTCAATCTCCCACTTGCACTAGAGTCAATAATCTAGTTCACATCGCCATGTGATTTAACACCAATATTCACATCTGTATGTGATTAATACCCATAGTTCACATCGTCATGTGATCAACACCCAAAGGGTTTACTAGAGTCAATAATCTAGTTCACATCGCTATGTGATTAACACCCAAAGAGTACTAAGGTATGATTATGTTTTGCTCGTGAGAGAAGTTTAGTCAACGGGGCTGTCACATTCAGAGCCGTATGTATTTTGCAAATATTCTATGTTTACAATGCTCTGCACGGAGCTACTCTAGCTAATTGCTCCCACTTTCAATATGTATCCAGATTGAGACTTAGAGTCATCTGGATTGGTGTAAAAGCTTGCATCGATGTAACTCTTTACGACGAACTCTTTTATCACCTCCATAATCGAGAAACATCTCCTTAGTCCTCACTAAGGATATTCTTGATCGCTGTCCAGTGATCTACTCTTAGATCAAAATTGTATTCCTATGCCAAACTCAGAGCAAGGTATACAATAGGTCCGGCACACAGCATAGCATACTTTATAGAACCTATGACTGAGGCATAGGGAATGACTTTTCATTCTCTTTCTATTTTCTGCCATGGTCGGGTTTTGAGTCTTACTCAACTTCATACCTTTACATCACAGGAAAGAACTCTTTCTTTGTTTGTTCCATTTTGAACTACTTCAAAATCTTCTCAAGGTATGTACTAATTGAAAAACTTATCAAGCGTCTTGATCTATCTCAATAGATTTTTATGCTCAATATGTAAGTAGCTTTACTGAGGTCTTTCTTCGAAAAACTCCTTTCAAATACTCCTTTATGCTTTCCAGAAAATTCTACATCATTTCCGATCAACAATATGTCATTCACATATACTTATCAGAAAGGTTGTAGTGCTCCCACTCACTTTCTTGTAAATACAGGCCTTTCCAAAAGTCTGTATAAAACCATATGCTTTGATCAACTCATCAAAGCGTATATTCCAACTCCGAGATGCTTGCACCAGTCCATTGATGGTTTGCTGGAGCTTGCACATTTTGTTAGCACCTTTAGGATTAACAAAACCTTCTGGTTGCATCATATACAACTTTCCTTTAAAAAATCCATTAAGGAATGAAGTTTTGACATCCATTTGCCAGATTTCATAAAATGTGGCAATTGCTAACATGATTCGGACAAACTTTAAGCATCGATATGAGTGAGAAAATCTCATTGTATTCAACAACTTGAACTTGTCGAAAAACCTTTTTGCGACAAGTCAAGCTTTGTAGATAGTAACACTACTATCAGTGTATGTCTTCCTCTTGAAGATCCATTTATTTTCTATGGCTTGCCGATCATCGGGCAAGCCCACCAAAGTCCATACTTTGTTCTCATACATGGATCATATCTCAGGTTTTATGGCCTCAAGCCATTTCGCGGAATCTGGGCTCATCATCGCTTCCTCATAGTTCGTAGGTTCATCATGGTCTAGTAACATGACTTCCAGAACACGATTACCATACCACTCTGGTGCGGATCTTACTCTGGAAGACCTACGAGGTTTGGTAGCAACTTGATCTGAAGTTTCATGATCATCATCATTAACTTCCTCACTAATTGGTGTAGGAATCACTGGAACTGATTTCTGTGATGAACTACTTTCCAATAAGGGAGAAGGTACAATTACCTCATCAAGTTCTACTTTCCTCCCACTCACTTCTTTCGAGAGAAACTCCTTTTCTAGAAAGGATCCATCTTAGCAATGAATAACTTGCCTTCGGATTTGTGATAGAAGGTGTACCCAATAGTTACCTTGGGTATTCTATGAATACGCACTTCTCTGATTTGGGTTCGAGCTTATCAGGTGAAAACTTTTTCACATAAGCATCGCAGCCCCAAACTTTAATAAACGACAACTTTGGTTTCATGCCAAACCATAGTTCATAAGGCGTCATCTCAACGGATTTTGATGGTGCCCTATTTAAAGTGAATGCAGCTGTCTCTAATGCATAACCCCAAAACAATAGTGGTAAATCGGTAAGAGACATCATAGATTGCACTATATCCAATAAAGTACGGTTATGACGTTCGGACACACCATAATGTTGTGGTGTTCCATGTGGCATGAGCTGTGAAACTATTCCACATTGTTTTATATGAAGGCCAAACTCGTAACTCAAATATTCTTCTCCGCGATCAGATCGTAGAAACTTTATTTTCTTGTTACGATGATTCTCCACTTCACTCTGAAATTCTTTGAACTTTTCAAATGTTTCAGACTTGTGTTTCATTAAGTAGATATACTCATATCTGCTCAAATCATCTTGTGAAGGTCAGAAAAATAACGATACCTACCACGAGCATCAACACTCATTGGACCGCATACATCGGTATGTATTATTTCCAATAAGTCACTAGCTCGTTCCATTGTTCCGGAGAACGGAGTTTTAGTCATATTGCCCAAAAGGCATGGTTCTCAAGCATCAAATGATTCATAATCAAGTGATTCCAAAAGTCCATTTTTATGGAGTTTCTTCACGCGCTTTACACCGATATGACCTAAACGACAGTGCCACAAATATGTTGCACTATCATTATCAACTTTGCATTTATTTGGCATCAATATTATGAATATGTGTATCACTACGATCGAGATCCAACGAACTATTTTCATTGGGTGTATGACCATTGAAGGTTTTATTCATGTAAACAGAACAACAATTATTCTCTGACTTTAAATGAATAACCGTATTGCAATAAACATGATCAAATCATATTCATGCTCAACGCAAATGCCAAATAACACTTATTTAGGTTCAACACTAATCCCGAAAGTATAGGGAGTGTGCGATGATGATCATATCAATCTTGGAAGTACTTCCAACACACATCGTCACCTCACCCTCAACTAGTTTCTGTTTATTCTGCAACTCCCGTTTCGAGTGACTACTCTTAGCAACTGAACCAGTATCAAATACCAAGGGGTTGCTATAAACACTAGTAAAGTACACATCAATAACATGTATATCAAATATACCTATGTTCACTTTGCCATCCTTCTTATCCGCCAAATACTTGGGGTAGTTCCACTTCCAGTGACCAGTCCCTTTGCAGTAGAATCACTTAGTCTTAGGCTTAGGTCCAGACTTAGGCTTCTTCACTTGAGCAGCAACTTGCTTGCTGTTCTTCTTGAAGTTCCCCTTCTTCCCTTTGTCCTTTTTCTTGAAACTACTGTCCACCATCAACACTTTGATGTTTTTCTTTGATTTCTACCTTCGCCGATTTTTTGCCTCGCGAAGAGCTTGGGAATTGTTTTCATCATCCCTTGCATATTATAGTTCATCACGAAGTTCTACTAACTTGGTGGTGGTGACTAGAGAATTCTGTCAATCACTATCTTATCTGGAAGATTAACTCCCACTTGATTCAAGCGATTGTAGTACCCAGACAATCTGAGCACATGCTCACTAGTTGAGCGATTCTCCTCCATCTTTTAGCTATAGAACTTGTTGGAGACTTCATATCTCTCAACTCGGGTATTTGCTTGAAATATTAACTTCAACTCCTGGAACATCTCATATGGTCCATGACGTTCAAAACGTCTTTGAAGTCCCGATTCTAAGCCATAAAGCATGGTGCACAAAACTATCAAGTAGTTATCATATTGAGCTAGCCAAATGTTCATAATGTCTGCATCTGCTCCTGCAATAGGTCTGTCACCTAGCGGTGTATCAAGGACATAATTCTTCTATGCAGCAATGAGGATAAACCTCAGATCACGGATCCAATCCGCATCATTGCTACTAACATCTTTCAACACAATTTTCTCTAGGAACACATTAAAATTCAACGGAACAACAGCACGGGCCATCTATCTACAGTCAACATAGACAAGCAAGATACTATCAGGTACTAAGTTCATGATAAGTTTAAGTTCAATTAATCATATTACTTAAGAACTCCCACTTAGAAAGACATCTCTCTAATCTTTTAAGTGATTACGTGATCCATATCAACTACACCATGTCCGATCATCACGTGAGATGGAGTAGTTTCAACGGTGAACATCAATATGTTGATCATATCTACTATATGATTCACGCTCGACCTTTCGGTCTCCGTGTTCCGAGGCCATATCTGTTATATGCTAGGCTCGTCAAGTTTAACCTGAGTATTCCGCGTGCGCAACTGTTTTGCACCCGTTGTATTTGAACGTAGAGCCTATCACACCCGATCATCACGTGGTGTCTCAGCACGAAGAACTTTCGCAACGGTGCATACTCAGGGAGAACACTTCTTGATAATTTTAGTGAGAGATCATCTTAAAATGCTACCATCAATCAAAGCAAGATAAGATGCATAAAGGATAAACATCACATGCAATCAATATAAGTGATATGATATGGCCATCATCATCTTGTGCTTGTGATCTCCATCTCCGAAGCACCTCCATGATCACCATCGTCACCGGCGTGACACCTTGATCTCCATCGTAGCATCATTGTCGTTTACGCCGTATATTGCTTCTACGACTATCGCTACCGCTTAGTGATAAAGTAAAGCAATTACAGGGCGTTTGCATTTCATACAATAAAGCGACAACCATATGGCTCCTGCCAGTTGCCGATAACTTTGGTTACAAAACATGATCATCTCATACAATAAAATATAGCATCACGTCTTGACCATATCACATCACAACATGCCCTGAAAAAACAAGTTAGACGTCCTCTACTTTGTTGTTGCAAGTTTTACGTGGCTGCTACGGGCTTAGCAAGAACCGTTCTTACCTACGCATCAAAACCACAACGATAGTTTGTCAAGTTGGTGCTGTTTTAACCTTCGCAAGGACTAGGCGTAGCCACACTCGGTTCAACTAAAGTGAGAGAGACAAACACCCACCAGTCACCTTTAAGAACGAGTGCTCGTAATGGTGAAACCAGTCTCGCGTAAGCGTACGCGTAATGTCGGTCTGGGCTGCTTCATCTCACAATACCGCTGAACCAAAGTATGACATGCTGGTAAGCAGTATGACTTATATCGCCCATAACTCACTTGTATTCTACTCGTGCACATGACATCTACGCATAAAACCTGGCTCTGATACCACTGTTGGAGAACGTAGTAATTTTAAAAAAATTCCTACACACACGCAAGAACATGGTGATGCATAGCAATGAGAGGGGGAGTGTATCTTCATACCCTTGAAGATCGCTAAGCGGAAGTGTTTATCAACGCGGTTGATGTAGTCGTACGTCTTCACGATCCGACCGATCCAAGTACCGAACGCACGGCACCTCCGAGTTCTGCACACATTCAGCTCGATGACGTCCTCGCCTTCTCGATCCAGAAAGACGAGTGAAGTAGTAGATGAGTTCCGGCAGCACGACGGCGTGGTGACTGTGTTGGTGAAGAACAATCTCCACAGGACTTTGCCTAAGCACTACGAAAACTATGACGGAGGATAAACTAGAGGGGACGGGGTTGCCGGCACACGGCTTGGTGTTTCTTGATGTGTCTTGGGTGCTAGCCCTGCCCCTCTATTTATATGTTGAGCCTTGGGGTCGAAACTTGGAGTAAAAGCCTTCGCAAAGTCGGTTTCACCCGAAAGGCAAGAGTCCTTCTCGGACTCCAGGGCCAGACGCCAGGGTTCCCGACATTTGGACCCAGACGCTAGGGACCCTGGCGTCTGGCCCCTGGACTCCGCAAAACTTCCTTTTGCTCTTTCCAAAAACCTTGTGGGCTTTCCCCTTTGGCCCAAATAACGTGTTCTCGTACCCAAACATTTCGGGAAACATCCGGAACCTCTTCCGGTGAATTTCGGAACCCTTCCGGAGATCAAACACTATTATCCCATATATCAAACTTTATCTCCGGACCATTCCAGAGTTCCTCGTCATGTCCATGATCTCATCCGGGACTCCGAACAACATTCGATTACCAACATACATAACTCATATAATACTATATCGTCAACGAAATGTTAAGCGTGCGGACCCTACAGGTTCATGAACTATGTAGACATGACCGAGACACGTTTTCGGTCAATAACCAATAGTGGGACCTGGATGCCCATATTGGCTCCCACATATTCTACGAAGATCTTTATCGGTTAAACCGCATAACAACATACGTTGTTCCCTTTGTCATCGGTATGTTACTTGCCCGAGATTTGATCGTCGGTATCCCAATACCTAGTTCAATCTCGTTACCGACAAGTCTCTTTACTCATTCCGTAATACATCATCTCACAACTAACTCATTAGTTGTAATGCTTGCAAGGCTTAAGTGATGTGTATTATCGAGAGGGCCCAGAGATACCTCTCCGACAATCGGAGTGACAAATCCTAATCTCGAAATACGCCAACCCAACAAGTACCTTCAGAGACACCTGTAGAGCACCTTTATAATCACCCAGTTACGTTGTGACGTTTGGTAGCACACAAAGTGTTCCTCTGGTAAACGGGAGTTGCATAATCTCATAGTCATAGGAACATGTATAAGTCATGAAGAAAGCAATAGCAAAATACTTAAACGATCAAGTGCTAAGCTAACAGAATGGGTCAAGTCAATCACATCATTCTTCTAATGATGTGATCCCGTTAATCAAATGACAACTCATGTCTATGGTTAGGAAACTTAACCATCTTTGATTAACGAGCTAGTCAAGTAGAGGCATACTAGTGACACTATGTTTGTCTATGTATTCACACATGTATTATGTTTCCGGTTAATACAATTCTAGCATGAATAATAAACATTTATCATGAAATAAGGAAATAAATAATAACTTTATTATTGCCTCTAGGGCATATTTCCTTCAGGTATGCCTTGGCCGCAAAATAGGAGACATAGATATTGTACCTGGTATCCATTTGTCATTCCAGACCGATATGGAGGAGCCGTCGCCCACACGAGAGATCAGTCTGGATTGAAGGCCTTCCCTCCCTGCCATGATCGCCCTCCAAATGGCCGACGCCGACTTGGGTATAGTAGCATACGTGAAGTCAGTGTCAGGGAAGTAGCGGCCCTTCAGAACTCTTGCACAAAGGGAATTCGGGTTGGTGAGGAAGCGCCACCCGTGTTTGCCCAACATAGCAAGATTAAAAAGATGCGGGTCTCGGAAACCCATCCCACCCTTACACTTGGGTGTGGCTAGCTCCTTCCAGGACACCCAATGCAACGACTTCTTGTCAAGAGAGCTACTCCAAAAATATTTAGCCATTGGTGAAGTAAGACTCTTACAAACTTTTTTGGTCAGTAGGAAAGTACTCACTGGATAGGTAGGAATAGATTGAACAACCGATTTGAGTAGAGTCTCTCGGCCTGCACATGCCTATAATTTTTCTGACCAGCCTTGGATTTTCCCGTGAGCCCTTTCGCTGATATGAACAAATGTACCATTGGTGATCCGACCAACAGCAGTAGGGAGCCCCAGGGATTTCTCACTGAAAGCTTGCACATGAATATTTAGAGTTGCTTTCAGAACCCGTCTCAATGAATTAGGAGTGTTAGTACTGAAATATGTTGAACTTTTATCACGATTAACACTTTGGCACGAAGCCTCTCCATAAATCCTGAGAATTTCATTCAGTCCAAGATCACTTGGATTACTTGCATTGATGAAAATAAGACTATCATCTACAAATAATAAATGAGTAACTCATGGTGATCTGTAACTCACCCTCAGGCCTCTATCAATAGTTACTCCATTGTAATATTTTAACAATGAGGAAAAACCTTCTGCACATAGCAGAAAAAGATATGGTGAAACTGGGTCACCTTGTCCCATAAGTATTTGTCTTTCCTGTGTGTGTCACGTATGAAGCTATATTGTTATGAAAATTTTCTTGAACGTGTTATACATGTATTTATGTGTGTATAATTTCTATTTTTTGTGAAGTGGAAATATGGTATTTAAATATTGGGATCACTAGAGCCCTCCGTTGGCACTTTTCAAAGTTCCTAACCTCTACTCGAGTCTGTTTGGGCTTGCTTTACTCCATCAAAATCAGTTTCAATTCATTAGATTCACTTCAAAGCAGATTCACGTCAGAGTTGCAGCTTCATCAGAGAGTAGTTTATTATGTTTAGCTTCCAGCTACCTCTATCTTTACAAATAAGAAATTTGTGTGTGAAAGGTCTATTGGGGCTGCATGGCATGGGAAAAACTGAAATGGTATCCTCTTACTGATGGTAGTGGTGGGTAGTTTTCCCCCAACTCCATGAAGACTTTTTGAATTAGAGTTTTTGGAGCACCACCACTCAAGAGCTTCATGAAAAACAAGCAGTTGTACCTCAGATTCTAGTGTTTTTGTGGAGCGGGACATCATAAAGCTACCCTGTTTGGCTTGTACTTTTGAGAGTAAAGCTGAATTTTCATGAGCGGGGCGTTCCCAAATAGGCTTAATATATTGTTTATGCGCTACAAAATAAGTCAAAACTATGTCTTCATGAATCAAAATTAGTTAAAACAAAGGGCGGGAGTAAGTCTATAAATCATTTTATTGTGAAAAAGCCAATGGTCATATATTAAAGTCGACCAACGCTTATAAGCACTGCTGCACTGGCGAAGCACGCCGAAACATTAAAAGAGCATAGGTAAAACTGGGCTTTTGAGAGAGAAAATATATGTGTTTCCTTCAGCTTGGTCTGCCTTGGCCTGCCAGAGTAATTTTTTTGTAGTTCCTCCATTGCTTATAAGGACATCCTTACATGGTGTGCTACTTTTCTATGCAATGTTGGCAAATAGGCACATGCACTACAAAAAAAAATACACTTCCGTGATGATACGTGTTTGTCACAGTAGGTCAGGTTTTCTGTCATGCATGTACATCCATGATGATTTTATGACAAAATCAAGATAGTCATACCTGTGCTATCGTAGAAGTGTTCCATGACATTACCAAAATTATCATCACGGAAGTGTCCACTTCCATGACGATAAATCGTGCGTCATAGAAGTGCTTTCGTCAAGGGTGACCGACACGTGGCATCCACCGTAACGGAACGCCGTTAAGCTATCAGGTCCGGTTTTGGATCCGATAACCCGTTAGCAGCGGGGACCAATGTGAAATTTCCACGTGTAAAATTCTGATTGGCCGGAGGGAACACCTGTCAGCTTGTCAGTGGGCCAGATGTCGCCCGTCCATTGGAGGAGACATGCCTATGATACGTCGACATGTGTCTGGGCCCAATAGAGGCCCATATAGGTTAAAAAGGCCGGCCCAGTCAAAGGCCCGTAGTACTTACTCAGGTACTAGTGGGCCATCCCAATGATGACCTGCTTAATAAAGGCCCATTTACGGCCCAAAGCCAGATCTAGCCCGTTAATTGTTCACCGAATATTTGGGCCCATTTACGGCCCAAAGCCAGATCTGGCCTGTTAATTGTTCGCCGAATATTTGGGCCCAATTACAGCCCAGTGACTTCCGGCCTATTAGAGGCCCGATGTAGACATGGGCCCATTTCAGCCCGGCGTGACTTTCGGCCTGGGAATGGCCCGTGCTGCCCATGGGACATATATGGTCCGATGGGACATCAGGCCCACTAACGGCCCGTGATAAAGGTGGCAACAGTTAAGCCCAATGTGACTTTGGGCCTGTTAAAGGCCTGTCGCATAATTCGGCCCGTTGATGCCTGTACTAAGCTTTCGGCCTCTTAAAGGCCCATGATATCAGTGGGCCAACTAAGGCCCGAGATATGTTTCGGTCTGATAACGACCTGTGATATAACTGGGCCCAAAAAGGCCTAGTCTACATTTCAACCTGCTGAAGGCCCGTCGACGACTAGTGAAAATTGAGGCCGAACATGCATTTCGGCCTGCTAAAGGCTCATGGTTTCATCTGGGCCGTAACAGGCCAGTACAATATTCAGCTTGTTAATGGCCCAACGCTACCTGGGTCAAACTAAGCGCTGGGTCCACAAAAGGTCCAACTAAAATATAGGTCGGTGTAAGTTGTGGGCTTGGCGCAAAGTGTGAAGGCCCCAATCATTCGGGCCCAAGAAAGATGCAGGCCGGCCCAATTGTGGCCCACTAAAAACCAGGCCCGTTAGAGCGAATATTTCGGCCCGGTCGAATATAACAGTTTTTTTCAGATAGCGAATGATGGCAGTAACTAGTTGGAATTAAGAACAAACCTACTCTATACAATAAAGAAATTACGTCATAGTAACTAAGAATAGACCTACACTATAAAATAAAGGGTTTATGGTATATTACATCCACTGGCATCAAAGTTCGCCACCAGTGATCATAAAGCGCATTAAAGAAGCAGATTACAAAAACTGGGCACCATTGTAGTGTAACAAAATAATACTAACCGAGACCACTTCCAAGACAGTTCAAGAAAGGTTAGCCTTGCGTGGGAACTGTTGCGCAAGCTGCTGAGCAAGGCTATGAGACCGTCCTAGAATGTCGGTCATAGCTTCTAGGTGTAGCTGTTTAGCGATGAGGTTCTCATTGGTGTTCTCCGCAATCTTTCTTAGAGATAGGACTTCAAGTCGAAGTTGAGTTGCGGAATGCCTAAACTTGGGACTGAAGAAGTCGAACTGATTCAGACAACGAATTATGTGAGCTTGTCTGACTGCTAGTCTCAAGTAACTTGAACACTGCATCAAGACAAGACTTTGGGGTTGTCTCGCTATCTTCAAGATGTTTTACCTTCTTTGCTGCAATATATGTTGGGTTTGTCTCATAGCCTTCAGCAGACTTGTGCATGCCATCAGGCATATCGCCCTGAAACAAAGCAGAGAGATGACAGGTTTTGCACGTGTATAAACAAAGATGATAACTGTGTTGTCAATTCCATCCAATTTCAAATTAGAAAATAAAGAGTAAGTTTAAAATATCAATAGCATAATTTGGCATTGTTCATAATGCGGGGAGCTTCACTACACTATTGGATTACCATGTCAACATAACAAGCATAGATGAAGGGCAAAGAAAATCATTGTATCTATTTTGGTTAATGTGCATGGCATGTTGTTCATATCATCAGCCACATAGTAAGATAAAACAGGAGATGACAAGGTGCAAACATGGGCTGCTTCACCACACACTAGATTATAGATCCACAAAACAAGCATACATATAGGGAGTATTGAGTAATATGCATGGTATGAATAAGGAATTTGGTTTTACAAGTACACCTTAGAACTTACGGTTCTTGCGAACATGCATTTTGGTAGAAACAGCAAACTAAACAGCAGTAAATTAAACGATAGGGAGTATGAGAAAATTAAACAACAGTTGAGGATAAAGGCTTTAGAAGGACTGACTTACATTAACAGTTAACACCGGCTTTATAATGCCCTTCTCCATGTCAAGGGAAGGATAACTCAAGAATTTCAGCACAGAATCTTCTTCATAAGCATTGCCTGTACTCTACATTTTGTAGAGAGTAATTATGGATATGATAATACTGGAAGGGATAGAGGATAATGAAGATAAGATGCAGATTGATGCTACATAGTCAACTACCAATCCCTGGAAGTACAAGCGTTACAGGACAAAATGTAGTGATAAGAGCAATGGGCTACACTTCTGCACTGGCATTGTCTGTGTATTCTACTTTTTGGTAAGATTAAATATAGATCTGATCTTTTTTAGTAAATGGTGGGCGAGGGAGATAAGATGCAGAATGCTACACAATGAACCAATCCCTCTTCCCATAATACAAGAGTGTTTTGAACATTGGTGTACTGTACAAAACGTTCTTATATTATGGGACAAAGGGAGTAGCTGTTAATGTAAGTACAGTGATAGACGACGTTCAGTCCTTATAAGAGGACTGCAGAGCTAAACCTCTTCAAAAGCATTGGGTTGATTCTAAATTTATGTAAGAGTCCATATGGATCTTATAATGTCCACCAAATGGATGATAACGAGGCTAACATGTGCAGTGATGCTACATAATCAAACAACTATGAAAGTAAGTATGGTCATACAGGGTAAGAGGTACTCACAAGAGCAATGCAGTGTGCAGTATAGTTGCGAGATTCTGTGGTCCCTTGAGAATGAATGTTCTTTTGCTAACAGTTTTCGTACAAGTGAGATGTTAAGGCAAATGCAGAAATGTAGTTCAAATTGTGATGTGATATCATAGACAGTACCTTACGCTGCAGCCAAGACCAATGTGTAACAAGATTATTCTAGTCACCGTCGGATAAATGTAGCAATGAAGACTTTACAGAAATTTCGTTTAGAGGCTTGCCATCGAAGTGTGCTTGCCTCAGGTAGGAACGATACTTCATCAATGAGTGCTTGAAAAGCGCAACCAACCCTTGCTCATCTTCACAATCCAGTTTGGTCCTCGCCTATTTAAAAGAATGAAATCTTGTGTCTTCTGTCAGCAGAAACATATGCAGTAATGACCATGAATAATATTTGTACATTACTTACGCGTAAGTTGCAGAGGAAGACTGGAAATTGTTCTGTGTCTGCGGTATAATCTTTCCATGAAGGAAAGATGCGCACAAAGTTCCTGACAACAATATAAGCTTTGTCTTCTAAACTGGGAAGAAATGGAACATGGGTCCTATTTGCTGCAATTGGGGCTCTCTCTGGTTCGAAAAGGGATTTGACAACTGGATTTGGTGTACTCTTTGCTGGAATGGGGGTTTTGCATCAAAGAGCTGGTGCTATGTCAACTGGCATAATCATACTATTTGCTGCAGTTGGGGTCTGCTGAGTTCGGGCATCAGAAATGACCAGTGTAGTAGGGCTAGAGTCTGCTAGAGTTGGGGTGTTTTGTGGGTCAGGTGATATTGCAACTACACCTAATGGGCTATTTGATTTATCAGGTGCCACTACCTTTTTCAAATACTTTGCTTGTGCTCCTCCATGATCAGCAATCGCCCTCTTCCTTTTGAACGTCTGATACACAAGAACAACATTTGAATGGATAAATATGGTATGATGACAGATGGAATATGTACTGAAAATGGATAGGCAGGGCGTATTCACATACATGATGTGTAAACTAAGCTAATGGCAGTTCAACAAAGTAGAAGCAATGCAAAACATCAGTTGCAAGATGTGTGCGACCAATATAACCTTGGAAAGTTAGAGCAAGCACCTTGATGGGGGAATAAGATAGGGCATCTTCCTCTGACTCCTCCACTAGGGAGCTACATTGACTTAGGTCTCCCTCTAGCTCAAAATCATTGTTAGGATCATATTCTGAGCATGAATCTGTAGGTGGAGAGCGTTTGCATTGCATTGCATCTAGACTTGATTTTAGTCCCTTAATGCCAAGTTTGATAGCCATGGCATTGTTCTGCTTTATACTTTTTCACGCGCGCAAGCTCATAATCATTATGATGCTGTTCAGAATCTGAGATTCATGAAAACACAAAAAGTAGTCAGATTATCTATGGAATGCATTGCGGATTCAACTCGAAGAGTGTCTCCCTATAAACCCCTGCATATGCAAAGTTCACCCCCAACCGTGCTGACCAAACCACACACAAAAATATAAACCCCTTATGTCTCTATAACAGGCAGACACACATTTCAAAACTGAAGTAGGAACATTAGAATCATATGAAATTCGTATTTGAACAAATAAACTAAGGAATTATGAGTGGCATAATGTTTAGCTTCAAGGGTGGAGTGTTGGTAGTGTGACACAAAGCAAGTAGGCAGATTGTATTCCATGTAAAAGATCGAAGCCTATGTAAAAGCTGGAAATGACAGTTTCTTTCTATACAATGCAGTGTTCGTTGCCCACACATGATGGAAGAGATCACATAGAGAAATACTATTCACTCATGTCTACGGTTCCAGCATTTAGAAACAGGGTGATCCACCCTAAAAGAATATTGACAACAAATATGACAAGGCAAGCATAGATGTAGTGAATTAATCATTTACTTGTAAGCTTACTAGGACAAGTATGCAGAATTGTAACTGCAGTAAGAGACCGTCCAAAATCTGAATCAAGAAGTTTGTCTAGCACTTATTGTTTGCAACAAATCGACGTGAATAATTGGATATTATATCGAATGAGTAAGAAAGACAAGTAAAATTGTCAACAAACCTGGCTTGCAGTAGTAATCTGGGTCAATGTCACTACGACCAACAATCCAAAATGACTAGTGTCTATTCCTAGGGCCGGAATTTTGAAAACCCTGTGAACTTTACAGGTACTAAAGATTACTGAAATACATCTGAACCATTAAGTGTAGGTAGCACTGAGCACACAACAAACCCGGATGACAGTCCTGCCTAATGAGTAATGAATCAATTAGAAAATGGGTGATGAGGAGTGGCTGCTGAGTGTTGAGGACGTACCTCATGATAAATCGGGCTGGCTTAGTGGGTGCTGCATGCCTAAGCCCTAAACGGACCGGGAAGGTAGGCACGGCGGCACGCCCGAGCAGCGGTGATGCTATTGGGGGAGCGGCTCCTGACCTCCTGTTAGTCCGGCATCTCCTCCTAGAGTCATGTTGTCCGGGGACGGCAAGTCACCGGCGAGGCAGGTGGCTGGGGGCAAGTAGAGATCGGAAGCGCGCAGCAGAACAGAGGGGAATCGGGGCCTGGGACAACCCAAAATCCCAGGGTGGGCTGGCCCACCATGGGCACCCTATAGAGATACACACCCGAGCGGCGAACATGCATTTTCAAAACTAATTTAGGAACATTTAGCTGACCAATTAAACGAATCTGTTTTAATAATATCAGATTCGTATTTGAATAAATAAGCTTGTTTAGCTTGATGGGTGGAGCAGTGCTATTATGACACGAAGCACATATTATGATAGTATAGTGATCCTAAAAGGGGGAAACTCTAAGCATATTGTTTTTAGCAAAAGAGGGTTTCCCGTCCAATTTCTATTAAAGAAACCACCACAAAACCAACATGATCAATTAAACCCTAAGCATGATCAATTAAACCGTATTATGACTGTGTCATGGCAGATTTGAAGCTGCAAACTGGAGAAATGATATTTAGCATCCATTTTTGCTTCGAACTAAGAACTAAATTCTAAGAGCTGAAAAGAAAGTAGAGTAACCAAGTTAAGATCTATTTTCTGGTTGAGATCAAAAAGTTGAGGAGATATGAAGTACCACCTCTCTTGCGGTGTCGTGTAGGCATCGGAGGTGCGATGGCTGTCGGTGGCGTTGAAGCAGATCTGCGGCGGTAGACGGGTGCATCGGGGGATAAGTCCAATTGCGGTGGAAGAGAAGGTCGTGTGAGCGGCCCCGACAAAGAGGTCGCCGACGCCGATGAAGTGAGAGGACGCGATGCAAGGCTCTTGGTCCGTCTCCGTGGATGAGAAACGTCCATCTCTAGCAGTGGACGACACGGTCTTGGTAGGTGCTCCGGCATGGTGGAGGACGGTGGCAATGGGTGTGGTGGAGGACGGCGGCGATGGATGGGGTGGAGGACTGTGACGATGGATGGGGTGGTGGACGGAGGCTGGTGTGGGGATGGTGTTCTAGCGCAGACAGTGTATGAATGGGAAAATGGAGGGAGAGGTATGGGGAACCATGTTTTTGGGACACGCCTGTCTGAAATAAGGGAAAGTTATGAACTTAGCCCCCGTTTAAAATTTGGACGTCTCGTCGGTTGGGGATACGACAGTAATCTCGCATCTTGCCAATATTTGCCCAGAGCGATTTTGGGCGAGGAGAGGGTGGTTGGCATCCATGGTTGACGCCCACGGTGTATGAACATGGCTGACAAGTAGGGCAGTTGTGTCACGTCTGAGTGAAGTTACAAACCTGCCCCTATTGAAAATATTTGCCTACATCGATTTCGGCCGAGTCGAGTTTGTTTTGCTGCCCACCGTGTATGAATGGGGAAATGGAGGGAGAAACAAAGGTCTTTCAGACGAGTTTGAATCAAATGTGTTTGGCGCCCATGTTTGGCGCCCACCATGTCGGAATGGGCTCAGAGGCGGCCGTGTCATGTCTAATTGAAGTTACTAACATACCCCTATTTAGAGCAGTGGAAATCGGGCCGATGGATTGTCCGTGTAATGGGTAGACAGTAATTTCCATCTCCCAAACACTTGGCTTCGGGCAGCCGACGTGGGAGTGGACATTTTGCCGTTTCTTTCGAATTTTGGGACAATAAGCATCCACGTTTACTCTGGAAACTAAATTCGAATCCATTTTGTATTCCTATACGAATCTTTATAAATCATTCTATGTGTTTTTATATATCTTCAAAAGGATGACAAAGATGTATTCCACTGTCATATATGAATATGGTTTACAAATGCTGATACTCAAATTCAGAAGCTAGAATCCAGTTTAGGGTGAATTCAAATATTTGGAACACTTCATGTCCAACTCAAATGTCACGTGCAACATTATGTGTACTCCCATTTAGATATGTACACAAGCGATGTATCAAGATTCAAATACCGAGTCAATCAACCAATAATGTACAGAACTAACAGACATATAAACACTTATAGAGTATATGGATCAATAATATCAACTAACATACATAAGCCACAATCGCTGTACTTTTTTTCTACAACAACATACTTTTTTTAGCCAAGCTACTACATCATCTTGGCCCTTTCCGATGCATGCCACTTATGGTCCATCTATACTACTATTATTGTTGAATGCACATTCAGCCTGATTGACATATTTGTAGGTCTGGGACAACAATCAAAATGAAATGTCTCCGAGTCTTATCAATTAATACAGAGTTGTGCTCAAATAAAATTACAAACCAAAAACCAAAAAACAAAAAACAATTATTACATGATCTCTAAAATAAATGGTTTGATTGATTACATGAACAAACAACACAAAGGTTATTCAACGATGGAAAGAACATTTCACCTATGATTTACCAAGTGGGAATTTAATTTCCTTTTTTCCTTCAGGACCTTAACAATGTGGTCAGTCTCAGCTTGCTTCGTTTTGAAATCCACCAAATATTTAATGGTTGTCTTGAGTACTACTTGTGATTGTGCTGTTTGCTTCCTCAAAATGTCAACTTCATCTCTAAGTGCAGAAGTAGAATCTCTTTCTATCACTAGTTTAGCCTCTAGAGCATCAGTAGTTGGCAATTCATAATGCACGATTGGGCCGGTGCCACCGCCGTGGGATGATACAACGTCCATGGGGACCTCGCTCTTTGATCTTGGGCTAACCTGTTTTGCCATTAAAGTTTCGATTGGATTCAGAAAAGTTGAAGTTAGCAAAATATCTCAACTGGGAGTTATTACAGCAAACTAGTTAAACAAACAAGGAATTAAAGAGTTTCAATTGGATGTTGAAAAGTAGTTATTAATATCATTGTAACCCGTTGTTGCAGCAGCAAAGTAGTTAAACAAACAAGTAGCTATTTAAGTTCAGGCAAACAGGCAATTCTTAATAGTAAGTATCAAACACATAGATAGGCGCAGTCTATAATACGATTAACAGGCTGTGGCATTATGTAATAAGTAGCAAACTAAATTAAGCCAAGCAACGTAATTGAACAATTTTGCAATAAATGTCTAACTAAAATTCTGAGAAACAGGTAACTGAACTTACGCTAGCTCTTTGTACAGGCACACTGCAACTTCTTTTTCGCTTACAAGGTTGTACGAAGGAGTCCATGGCATCAATTGCTTGGATACACGGTGCCAATACTTCTTTCTTCCCACACTGCATTGGTAAGTAGAATGGTTAATCTGGTAAGATGGTGCGTCCTTGATATGTTATATGAGGACGTGTAGTCAGACTAGTTGTAGCCACACACATCACACTAGCTTTTTCTATATATTTCATGCGATTACTTTTGGCATATCGAGATCTAAGCAATCTACAATAGGATGAAAAGACTGGCATCCTTCACATTATTGGCGAATTCGGTTCATAGAAACAAGCAATTCAACCATTCTGTGGGTAAATCAAAAGCGCCACTAGAATATTTTTCACTACCCCAATCATGCACACAAAAAGGGGCGACACCACCATAGGGGCTGGTATGGGCGACCATCTTGGGTGGCTGGAAAGTGTGCACCTAATTTGTGTCATCTAGGTTGGCCCAGACTAGTTTTGTTCGTCCCAACGCACGAGTAGACAATGTAAAAAATGAAGAAAAATGTTTCAATTTGGATGGGCCAATAACATAAGTGCAAGGCAGGCCCTATAGCAGGCTCGCGGCCCAAACGAGCGCCTCCCATATCGATCGACAACAGGAAAAATCCCAATTCATTCACTCCAGCCTCTAGTCTAGTTCGCTCCTAACCTAGCCGCCGCTGGATAGACCGACACATCACTTCCTCGCGCCCTTGTTGGAGGGCGGCCGCCGGGCTTCAAGCGAATGGAAGGACAAGAAGATTAAGATCCAACCCTGGGTGTAGCCTGCATGGGAGGCAGCAGCGGCAGCACGGGCCTGGCGTCGAGCTTGCGCAAACGGACAGTCGCAGCTTGCAAGAGTAGCATGCACAACAAGCAGGTACATGACATCCCTCATTATATCTAATTCAACTCTTCAATTTCTGGCCAATAGTTAAACCTGACGATATTGTAAAACTGTTTGTATGTAGGGAATCTATGAGGAAATGAAATCAATTTCACTTATTTTATAACTCCACCAATCAATACTGAACTGACTGAATCCGATGTATCTAATCAAGTTTTCGGTGCAAACATAAAAGCTCATGTTGTTCTTGAGCCTGAAGTGTCTAATGAACAGACTGCTAATGAAGGATTTGATGCAAAATTTTACATGCTCCTGGTGATGAACATATAGTGTCTAATGAGGGATCTAATGCAAGCATTTTGAGAGCTCCCATTGAAGGATTTAGTGTCTAATGATGATCTGCTATGTTGAGAGAGACATAGAGATTTGCAGGCATTGATGACAAGCAAATTATAGTGCATTTTCATGGCTTGAGGAAACGTCGAGGCCATCTACCAGAAAGTCCCCGTATCATGACAACGTAGCATGAATACTTTTCTAATATGTTGTTTGAAACTATTGGCATACTTGTGCAGGATAGATATATTGATATGCAGTTTGCACACTGGTTATAGGTGCAATTACACGTCGACATTTTTAGCCAGAGAACGAATAATTCAAGCAGGTACAGACCATGTTTGTAGTCCTAGTACACCATGTTGCATTTTGTGTTTTTTGGTGCTTGCATCATTTAGTGTTTATAATCTGAACTACTTTGGATCATTAGCTGGTTTTCAAAGTGCTTGTAGCTTCACATTTCTCAAGTTATGTTGATTTCTGGAGTGCAAGTGCCTTCGTATTTTATAAGTTAAATGTTTGCCTCTGGTAACTTGAATTCGTGGATCTGCCACTGCACACAAATCATACACGAATGCCAGTACGAATTAAATGAAATGCAGGGACTTATGCTAGCTCATTGTATAGGCTCACTACAGCTCTGCATGCGCTTGGGATGTTCCATGTGCAAGTCCATGTTACCACTTGCTTGGATGTGCAGGCCTTGTGCTCCTTGCATCCCCCTTTGCATTTTTGACACAGCGAATGGTTGATCAAATAAGAGGAATTAACCTTGCTATTGTACAGGAGGACAGATACTTACAAGGTTATACGGGTGTGCAGGTTGTGTACCAGATCCCGTAGCGCTGTCATGCTTCGCTAAAAAATGGTTTTGCTTGTTTCAGATGATATCTCCGGAAGAAATAAGAGTTAAAGTTGGAGTTGCATAGGCGTGTAAGCTAAGAGAGCAGTGAAAGGATATCCAAACATCATGGGAACAGTGCACAAGGGAGTGATGTGTGGATACCTAGTTCGGGACGACGTTTGGGCATGCTCGCCTAGCTAGAGTGCGGGTCACTTCAGAGCCATTGAGGGTGATGCATTGGCATTGGCTGACCACACACGAATGCAGATCTTGAGTGGCAGCGGAGTGCTACGATGTGGTGGACGAGACCGTGGGTGAAGCCCCAACGGCCTCGAGGGGCGGAGATGCGACGATGTTCTCGGTGAAGTAGCCCCGGTGAGCTGGGAGACGGCATCGGTGAAGCGCACCTGATGCGGTGGACCACCCGGTGCGGTGGATGAGGGCGTAGATGAGGTAGCTCCGATGCAGTGGTGAAGCGCGACCGTCGTCTTTGTCGTCGTCGTCCGGCACAAAGGTGGGGAAAGAGACGATACGAGGGGCGATTCGAACTTTGCTTGGGTTGGCGATGAATTAGGGATTTGAGCAATCTGGGCGCGGAAGGGGATGGTGGAGAAGGGAGATTTTGCAGGGCTGGAATTGGGGTTGCCAGATATTTCAATCCGAAACGTGGAAGCG
>NC_041383.1:712513701-712514269 GCF_002162155.2 Triticum dicoccoides
CCGACACACGCGACCACCACGACACGACCCTGGTCTGCCTGGTGCGCCTACATTTGAGAATGCAAACAAATCTTCTTTCATTTGTAAACGAATCTGTATGTATTACCATGCCCGTGTTTTCCTTGCAATTAGTCATTCGAAATGAGATACTATAAATTAATTAATGATGAGTTATTTGAAAAAAAATCGAAACGGTATCCACGCTAACGTGGATTAGAGTGTGTCACATAGTTAGTTATTTGAATTAGAGTGTGTGTCACATAGCGATCTCCAATTCTAACGTGGATTTCGCATTTCACTGTATCCATGCTACTTTTTTAATACAAATTCATATCTATATGATCAACGCCATGGTAGTGAGAAAACTTCTGGATGGATTCAAACATATGGCCTACAAAATAGCACAACAAATCGAGTCAATGTCAACTTTTCGAAACCTAGTATGGCACGAATTCAAAATAATTACCCATATGCATGGTCCTCACCTCAAATTTTACAATATACACCGAATTGAAATATCGATATTAAGTCTCGCACTATCTACATTCAAATGTTATTTTTAGCCCCC
>NC_041383.1:712514488-712572976 GCF_002162155.2 Triticum dicoccoides
AACCACCTTAGGAAGCTATCGGTTTCCAACACACGTTCATTCTTTCTCTCCATGTTTCAATCTCCAACTCTCTCAACTACACAACCCCCTTTTTCCACTCTGTTACCAAATGTATTTACCTCACACACCCGCCATTGCACCCCATGCCGAGCTCTCTCTCTCTCTCTCTCTCTCTCTCTCTCCCTCTCCCTCTCACCCTCTCGCGCTAAATACATGCATTGCCTATCTAGCCCCCCAACCTCTCGTGCGCACGCATGCACGTTGTCTATCTAGGATACTCCCTCAAGACTATCTCACTCTTCCTTCCGCACGGCGGGCCACACTCGCTCAATCTCGCTCTCTTTATCTGAGTCTCGTTTAACCTCATTTTCTTTCACACACAAATGATATATCTCCCTGTTCTGGCCTCGATTGACACACTCTATACTCTCTCACGCAGATTGTCTATCTAGGTCAGTCCATCCAAGCCGCCCCCACTCTTTCGACCTCA
This sequence comes from Triticum dicoccoides, assembly GCF_002162155.2. NCBI lineage: Eukaryota > Viridiplantae > Streptophyta > Magnoliopsida > Poales > Poaceae > Triticum > Triticum dicoccoides. The sequence continues at coordinate 712,514,979 of NC_041383.1, forward strand.
TGGCGGGCCATGCTCACTCAATCTCTCTCTCTCTCCCTCTCTCTCTCTCTTTGCATGTCTCGATTGACTTCGCTCTTTCTCGGACAAAAATGATATATCACCATGTTTGAGCCCAATTCGACCTATTCACATTGTATACTCTCTCACGCACATTGTCTATCTAGGTCACTCTCTCCAACCCGTCTCACTCTTTTGATGGCACGACGACCCTATGTGATCGATTGACCTTGCATCCTCCCACGCACAAAATATATCTACGCGTCTGTGACTAGATCATCTCTCAAGCTCTATCTTATAGACCTCACCCTTGCCAAAAGCTCAATCGGACAATATCTCTCTAGAGCATATATATTTGTTCAATGAATGTCGGACCACACTCACTTTGGCTCTCTATCTATATGTCTCTCGATTGACCTCGCTTTCTCACGCCGTATCTTCCACACATTGAAGCTACCTCTCCATCCCTCGCAAAGCCGGAGCTATTTACATTGCGAGGGGCACTCCAACCTTGGATTAATTTGTGTAGGCATTTATTCTGGTAGGTTTAGATTATATTTTTGTAGCATTCGGCTCACAACTACTCCAAACACCGTTGCAACCCCCGCACCTCCCCTAGTTGATTTCCCTCTAGCTCGGTCATCGCTCTCTCGCATGTCCTTTCTCGCCTTCAACGTTGCACCATGGTATTATTGCAAAAAACTCTGTTGTTCTCTTTAATTATTATAAATAAGCTACAAAACTACACACCGATAGTCCACTTGGAATGGAACAAATTCCGACCCACAAATTAAAGGGCTACAAACTACACACCGAGGGGCCCACATGTCATGAAACAAATTTGGACCCATATACAAATTAAAAAAATAAAGGACGAGGGTCGAACATGCGACCAGGGCCTTCAAGCCGCACGTCAATAGGTAACATACGTAGAACAACAATGTTTGTTGTCCCTCCTTTGTTCACATAATGCTTTTATATTACCACAGCCTATTTAATGGATAACATGTAATATTATTTTTAGTACTATTCGCCTTCACTTACTGGTGGGTTTCATGTGTGCTCTCTCTCTCCTCCCCTTCTGCGTTTAGACGCACGAGCAAACACGAAGAACTCGCAGGCGATGTTACCGTTGACCATATCTGGACACGTTCACAAGTTATGGCACTACGTGCAATGCACGTTAATTTGGAAGTATATTAAGTGCATGCGGATATTAAGTAGGATATTATTTGCGTGTTATTATGTGATTAGCACTATTTTTGGCATGAAATTAACTACACGCTGAACGTGTTGAGCGCTCGACATTGAAGCAGTCTAGGTCGTTGGATGACAAGGAATACATGTGGCTTGATGACGTTTTATATTTAATTTGATACGGTTCTAGCAGAACATTCAATCGATCAAACCATAGATTTCGTTCAGTCTGACTCTGACTTTAAATTATACGATGATCAATCTAAAGTAAACGGAAATGATAAACGTTCGGATTTTAAAGCATGGCAATCCGAACATTTTTCATGACAAATTTAGATTATGCGGCGGCGGCGGCGGCGTCTTGCGGTGGGAAACGGCTCCTCTGCCGTGCTCTGTGTGTCGTGGGGCCACTGACCGACGGCGATGATGGCGTCTTGCGCCGTTATTGGCGTACTCCTAGACGTTGGCCTAGCTTCAAGGAAGGCCAAAATATTCTAGACTTTGGAGCGAGTCAACTGGCGGGAGGAGGCGACTAGCATTGGTGCAAGGAAGCGGCAACAGCGGCCATCCATGTCGCTGAGGGGGGCACTGGCACCCGTGCGGGGACAGGCGCTGTCAATGGCGCGACAGAGACATTCATGTGCATGGGCGCGCACGTCAGTGCATGTGCAGGCGCATGCGCTGGCAGGTGCACGGGCACCGGCACCGGCGTGCGCGTCAGTGCACGCGCAGGCGCAAGCGCTGGCAGGTGCAAGGGTGTGTGAAAGTCGGCGGGAACCTCATGCAACCCCGTGGCATCAAGCTCGGCGACAATGTGCGGCTCCCATCCCATCAATGCCACGGGGATGGGCGCTGCCGCAGTCGGCGCGACGGGAGTCGGAATGGGAGCGGGGACAGACGCGGCGTCTTCCCGCAAGGCCAGTTCAAGCTCGTCCCAAAGCGCCTTATGTTCTTGAGACTCCGGCTGGGTGTCTTCCTCAGGAAACTGGAAGACTAAGGGAAGACCATTGTGATGCGGCATGGCATACGTTTAGGTCAGGCTGGTTGGAGGTAGACGTCGGGAGAATCGGAGAGGAAGAGAGAAGATTGTAGCAATACCGGGTAGTGTGGGGTTGATTTTAAACTGCGGCTACGGCGACATTAAAAGTGGGAGCAGTTGGGACGAAGGTGGGTGGCGGAGCCTGGTCAAAGGGCTCGCCTCCCGGTGAGCCTACATAGCGGTCTGCTCGCACACCTCCCTATCAGCCGGCGCGGCGGTCTACTCGCACGCCTCCCGTCGACTCACATGCTTGCTTGGACGGCACCTTCCGATGAGAAGCGGGACTCGTGGCGGCACGTAAACGCCCATGATTTCAATAGTGAAAGCATTCGCCTTAATGTGACAGGTCTTTGTTCCAAAATACCTTGGCTCTTCATTTGTGCAACTTGTCATAAGTAGCTTGTCTCAAATTGAAGAAAAAATTACGAAGTAATATTTGTTGGGGAACGTTGCAGAAAATTAAAATTTTTCCTACGGTTTCACCAAGATCCATCTATGAGTTCATCTAAGCAACGAGTCAAGGGAGTGAGTTTGCATCTACATACCACTTGTAGATCGAGTGCGGAAGCGTTCAAGGGGATGGTGATGATGGAGTCGTACTCGCCGTGATTCGGATCACCGATGACCAAGTGCTGAACGGATAGCACCTCCGCGTTCAACACACGTACGGTACGGACGACGTCTCCTCCGTCCTGATCCAGCAAGGAGGAAGGAGAGGTTGAGGAAGACAGCTTCAACGGCAGCACGACGGCGTGGTGTTGTTGGTGCAGCAGTACTCCGACAGGGCTTCGCCAAGCACGTACGGAGGAGGAGAGGTGTTGGGGAGGGGAGGGGCTGCGCCTTGGCTTAGGTGTTCAGCCCTCCCCTCACCCCTCTATTTATAGGGGAAGGGGCAAGGGGGGCCGGCCCCTCTAGATGGGATCTAGAGGGGGGCAGCGGCCAGGGAGGGGGGACTTGCCCCCCAAGCAAGGGGGGCGCCCCCTCTAGGGTTCCCCCCCCAACCCTAGGCGCATGGGCCCAAGGGGGGGGGCGCCCAGCCCTCCAGGGGCTGGCTCTTGCCCCACGCAGCCCATGTGGCCCCCCCGGGAGGGGTGGCCCCTCCCGGTGGACCCCGGGAACCCTTCCGGTGGCCCCGGTACAATACCGATATGCCCCCGAAACCTTCCGGTGTCCATATGACAGCTTCCCATATATAAATCTTTACATCCGGACCATTCCGGAACTCCTCGTGACGTCCGGGATCTCATCTGGGACTCCAAACAACATTCGGTAATCACATACAAGTCTTCCTAATAACCCTAGCGTCACCGAACCTTAAGTGTGTAGACCCTACGGGTTCGGGAGACATGCAGACATGACCGAGACGGCTCTCAGGTCAAGAACCAACAGCGGGAACTGGATACCCATGTTGGCTCCCACATGCTCCTCGATGATGTCATCGGATGAACCACGATGTCGAGGATTCAAGCAACCCCGTATACTATTCCTTTTGTCAATCGGTACGTTACAAGCCCGAGACTCGATCGTCGGTATCCCAATACCTTGTTCAGTCTCGTTACTGGCAAGTCACTTTACTCGTACCGTAATGCATGATCCCGTGACCAAACACTTGGTCACTTTGAGCTCATTATGATGATGCATTACCGAGTGGGCCCAGAGATACCTCTCCGTCATACGGAGTGACAAATCCCAGTCTCGATCCGTGTCAACCCAACAGACACTTTCGGAGATACCTGTAGTGCACCTTTATAGTCACCTAGTTACGTTGTGACGTTTGGTACACCCAAAGCACTCTTACGGTATCCGGGAGTTACACGATCTCATGGTCTAAGGAAGAGATACTTGACATTGAAAAAGCTCTAGCAAACGAACTACACGATCTTGTGCTATGCTTAGGATTGGGTCTTGTCCATCACATCATTCTCCTAATTATGTGATCCCATTATCAATGACATCCAATGTCCATAGCCAGGAAACCATGACTATCAGTTGATCAACGAGCTAGTCAACTAGAGGCTTACTAGGGACATATTATGGTCTATGTATTCACACGTGTATTACAATTTCCGGATAATACAGTTATAGCATGAATAAAAGACAATCATCATGAACAAAGAAATATAATAATAACACTTTTATTATTGCCTCTAGGGCATATTTCCAACAATATTTGTGCCATATCACGTGACCATGCTCAGTTTCAAGAATTTATGGTCACCTTTGGATTTATCTGAAATTTAAGATCCAGCATTCGAAACAATATCATAACCTACATCATGCAATAAATTTTCAAGCCATACATCTGTCCTGTTGTATTTCTTAAGAAAGGATTTGGTTAAACATTTTGCTTAGCTAGACTTCACACAAGTTATATATGCAGAGTAAAAGGATAATCCCTCCGTACCAGTGCATTGTCTGATATATTAACTCAAGTACAAGGCACGAACAAACGGGCTCAATTTTGTGCTCATCCTGGTGTAGTAGTAGTAGTACTAGGCAATGCAGTTAACGGGTGACCTTGGCGAGCGGCGACCGAGGAAATTGAACCGTGCTCGGCATGGTAGGTAACGTTGTCTAGTTACTAAAGCATCCCTCCATTGTTCATCGGTAGTCATTATGTACCGGGGACATGAGGGGAATTTCCTAGGGCTGGAATTCTGGCCGCCAGATATTTTGACTCGAAACGCGGAGGCTCGACTGGTTGGGGTTGCCTAATGTGCGTACCACACACGCCACCAGAAGGACACAAGCCCGGTTTTTTTATAGGATCAACACGAGCCAAGGTCTGGCCGGTACGCTATTGGGTCCTACCATTCAAGAATACAAAAGGAACATTTTAAATTGCCGAACAAATCTATGTGTATTACAATGCCCGTATTTTCCTTGCAAATACTAATCTCAACGTGGGAATTGATTTATGACGAGTTGTTGAATTAGAGAGAGTTTGTGATATAGTGATCTCAACGTGGATTTCACATTTCATGGTATCCCTAGTAAGTTTTTTTCAATGCAAATTCAAATTTAAAAGATGAACAATATGGAGGTGAGAAAACTTTGTATGTATCAAGCATATGACCACACACACACAAACAGAGAGACACACACGAACACAACAACAATCCAATAAGTATAGTGCATCTATTTTTCCAAATCATGCATGTATGACACGAATTTAAAAATACTCCTTCTGTTCCTAAATATTAGTCTTTTAAAGATTTCAACAAGTGACTACATACGGAGCAAAATGAGTGAATCTACACTCTAAAATATGTCTATATACATCCGTATGTGCCAGTCCATTTGAAATCTCTAAAAAGACTAATATTTAGGAACGAAGGGAGTAAAATGTAAGACATGCATGGTCCTCAATTCAATATTTAAAATGAATAGGAAACTGAAACATGAATATTAAGTCTAGCACTACAGTACATGCAAATGTTGTGTTTAGGCGGAGCTATGATTGTCGGGGGTCAACCCCTCGACCTTAGATAAAATTGTGAAGCTCTGTTTATGGTTGTTTAGATTATATTTGTGCCCACCCTCCCAACCACCGATTGGTTGTGCACCCCACCTCTCCTCCCCAAGAGAATATAATGTGCCCCCACACGTTAGATGCTATATGACGATACGAGTTGCTTGGAGCTGGTAGATCTGAGATATAGCAGCTCACATGATGTCTTAATATTTTTACAGGAAACCTTGATGAGTTTGAGAATTGTACACAATTTGTACAAAAACTACTCAGATGCCCCTGGATCCCATATCCAACGACCTCGAAGCTCGTATCACCATAGCATCTAAGATGAAGGAGGACATCATATTCTCCTGTATGTAAGAATATCATGTTCTACCACACCTTAGATGATTTGGTGATACAAGCTCTTCGGAGCCGTTGGATTTGTGACCCAACACCTCATCAGTGGTTCGAATGTTTTTTTTGTAGAAAAGCCCCCAAAGAGTTCGGCCACTGCTTACAAGCACAAAGACTGCTCAGATGCCATTGGATCTCAGATCAAACAACCTCGAAGCTCGTATCACCGTAGCATCCAAGCTGCGAGAGCACCTTATGTTTTCTCGCACGGGAGAATATGAGGTGCTCCTGCACCGTAGATTCTATGGTGATACGAGTTCACGGAGATCTAACGTCCCACATTAGGAGCTTTGAATGTTTTTGCAATATACGGTTGAGAGAGTTTGGGAATTGCGCAGAAAGTACAAGTACTACGCATGTGCCATCTGATCACTGATCATATGACCTAGATGCTCATATCACCATAGCGGGTAATTAAGCTACCGGGAGCACCTAATATGAGCAACAGGGAGCCGTTGGATCCAAGATGCAGCGGCACACACGAGGCCTGAATGTTTTATTTGCAAAAAAACCTTTGGAGAGTTTGGAAATTGCGCATAATTACAAAGACTACTCCCAAGCCATTGGATCTCACTTCCAACGGTGTAAAAACTCGTATCACCATAACATCTAAGCTGCGGGGTGGATGTGATATTCTATGCCGCTGTCATTTTTGTTTGTAAACTTGCAAAATATGTGTAACTCATGCCGTTACTTGTCTAACCGCGCAAACTTTTTGTTCACAAAAACCATCCTACGCTGAAATATCGGAACAACACATGGGGGTCCCACTTGTCATTAATCAAATTTGGACCTAAAACTAACAAATCCGAAAGACGAGATTCGAACTGGCAACCTGGACTACAAAGCGTAAGTCGATAGCCTGAAACAACAACGGTTGTTGGATTTGTCCCATAACTTGATTTTATATTGTATTACGTTGAGTAGATTAGAGGGAGTGCCTCATCAACACGTGCATGACCATTGACTCACTTACTGATGGGTCCTAGGTGTGTGATCTCTCTCTCCTCTCCATCGTTTAACCTTTGCACGGGCACACATGAAGAGCAGCGCTAGCTTGCCGTGGTGTTATTACAAATAAAAAAAGCTTGGAAAATAGAAGAATCGCCTAGAACAAGAGACGTTGTGGCTGGTCGAGACCGAGCTGACCACACCTATCCTCCGTGCCACATTAGCATGATGAAGTTGTGTGGCTAGTGGGGTCTTTTCGACCGACTGGCTGGGTCTCGAGGTCGAACCATAGGTACTACGTCTGATATAGTATATTTTACACGCACATTTTTCCTCCGTGCCGAGACATGGCACACCCTACCGCACGGTTTCGGGGTCCTCCTGGGTGGTGCACACATATATTCTTCCTGACGTGGGATGCCCTACCACGCATTTTCTGGGTCCTCCTTGGTCGTAGCACCGAAGAAAGTAAATGAGTCGTCAAATCATGAAAGACCACCTTTCCCGCTGAGTACATCAGTGAAGCATGGTGGCTAGCTAGTTGGGCTAGTTTGACCGATTAGCTAGGCCACCGCCATATTTTTTTCACCCCTTTTTTTATCTCCTTGCCGGCAGGTAAACTTAAATATCCACCACGGCGTTGCTCTGGTGTTTGGGTGCGGCAGGATTTTTAATATCTTTGATTGACGGGAGCAGGCGCAACAGGATTTTTAATTTTTTGATTGACGGGAGCAGGCGCGGCAGCAATTAGTCACGATGACTCTGCCTGTAAAACCCATTGCTCCCTAATGTGAAAAGTCGTCGACTGGTGTTTTACCATGGTGAAAACCAAAAGATTCCCGCTCCTCGGCTGGCTCCCTCCACCTCCCCGTAGATGGCATTGCCTTTCAGCCATTTCGCCCCCTTTGCTTCCTCTCCCCATTGCTTCTTCCTGGTGCCATGTCGGCGCAGCAGATCACGGAGTTTGAGGTGAGGCACCTGACACAGGAGCTCCAGGCCAAGGATCCGAAGCTCAGGGCCAAGGACGTGGAGCTCTGTGAGCTCAAGGAGGAGAGGAGTGCCATGCTCCTCCGTTATATGCGGGAGTTCATGGAGCTTCAAAAGCGGCTGGCGTCCACCACAAAGATGCTCGAGGCGTTGGAGGCGTTGCTAAAGAAAGCAGGAGATATGATAGGCCATCAGGGGAGCCGGCTGGAGCCTGAGCGGGCCGATCGTGTCGAGGTCCAGGATTGCCTCAGCCACTTGGTGAACCAAGTTGCCACACACATGTTGCGGTTGCGATATGCCTGCCGTCGTGCCAGCATGATGATGCCGGCCGTCGGGCTAAACCCGTTCAACCACCCGGTCGACTTCAATGAGCTGCGGCTTCCTGACCTGGTCTCCTTATTCACCTATATCTCCGAGGAGCTGAGCCGTCTCCGTGCGATGGTGGGGGCAGAGTTGGACAAGGAGGGGTTGCGGGCTGCCGTCACCATTGCCGGGAGAATCCTTTTAGGGCTTCGTCACCGGAATCCATTTGTGCCATTGGACGCCGTCTTTGATGAGCTAGCTCCCGTCGACCGGGAGCGGGCTCTGCGGGCGGTTGCACCCTGCATCACCAACGTCGTGCGCCTCTAGAAGCAGAGGGACTTCAGTGGTGTTTAGGCGCCCTCTACATGGGCATGTCCATGTCTTGGCGCAACATGACCGTTGGATCAAACTTAGACGATGCAGATCAGTCACTGTAGCACAAAGCATGTGGGTGTGTTTGGTTGCATCCTCATCTCAATATAGTTGTTTCCTCTTCGTGTATTTGTGTTAACCTACTAGTGTGGACTCATGCACCCTTCATGCACTCTGCCAAACACCCAAAAGTGGGTCCAGAAGGGAACTTTTGCTCCCATCCCGTGCACCCTTCATACACCCTGCCTAACACTATTCGTGCTTCATATGGTTCATGTTTCATGGAGTACTGTAGCACCATACTCTCCGTGTGTTGTAGACCTAGTTCTGTTAACATTGATATCACCGTTCATTCTCGACCGGACAGTCGAAAAAGTGGTACTATGTTACTACATTACTTTTCATATAGTTGACATGCGCACAACATCATTTGTTATCGTCATATCTTACTACACTAGCAACAAGATTATGTAGTTCTGACGTATGAACCACTGCACATGCCTAGTAGTAGGAGCACTGTGTATGTTCAAGTGGCTACCGTGTTTCGCACTCCTCCGTTGTAAGAGTGGAAACGTTTGTTGTAATCATTTTTTTCTTTAGAAAAACTGTGGACACGCTCTACCGTGCGGATCCTCCTCCAGCCATGCACTAAATTACTCACTTTCGCTGACGTGTGGGACAACCAGCATCGGGGTCCACCAGCCATGCACTAAATTACTCCGTAGTAGAGTGATGGTAGACTACCCGGTCGAAGCGCCACAGTAATGCCCAATGAGCCATCAAATCACAAAACCCCCTCCTTTCCAGCAGTAAGTTGGACGAACGAAGCAACCATCATTTCACTCTTCTCTCAGCTTCCTCTCTTGAAGAAAACCCCCACTGGCTTCGCTTCTCCCTCATCTCGTTCCTCATTTCACTCTTATCTCTCAGCTTCCTCTCTTGGATGGACGCTGGAGCACCGACCGACGTGATGTCTATGGCTGTGGCCAAAACCGTCGAGGCTCATGGTACGAAGAAGCGCAAGCACCCTGCCGAAACTACCGTAGACAAGCTCAAAGCCATCACCCTGTCCAAGCCCCCTCTCTGGGATCCCTCATTAAGCAAGTCCAGGTAATATCTCCTCTTGACGATCTTTTTCTCGATCTTGATCGTGTTTTTTCATCTAACACACAGTACTAGTACTAGTAGTACAACTTTCTAGGTGATCTTGCATGTGATTTTTGTTTGCCAAATGATGGTTCTAAATTCCTCTTTTGACCAAAACATGCGATAGGTTGAAACTGATTTCATATAGATTACTTTCAACTACTCTTTCTGTCCCAAAATTCTTGTATTAGATTTGTCTAGATACGGATGTATCTAATACTAAAATGTGACTTGATACATCTGTATCTAGACAAATCTAAGACAATAATTTTGGGACGGAGGGAGTACTTTATGAACATCAATGCTACCTTTTAAGAGGGTATATTTTCCTCAGTAACTTGTGTTATGAATATTGCAAGTAATCCCTCTGCTCTCATGCCCTTGAAGACATGTTCTAGTGTCTTTGTTCACTCATTTATGTGCGTATATTGATACATCTCCAACGTATCTACTTTTCCAAACACTTTTTCCCTTGTTTTGGACTCTAACTTGCATGATTTGAATGAAACTAACCCGGTCTGACGCTGTTAGCAGAACTGTCATGATGTTGTTTTATGTGTAGAAAACAAAAGTTCTCGGAATGTCCTGAAAATCCTTGAAGGCACTTTTTGGAAAATATAAAAAATACTGGAGAAAGAATCAACACCAGGGGGCCCACACCCTGTCCACGAGGGTGGGGGCGCGCCCACCCCCCTGGGCGCGCCCCCCTATCTCGTGGGCCCCCTGAGGCTCCGCCAACCTCAACTCCAACTCCATATATTCCGTATCACGGAGAAAAAAATCAGAGAGGAAGTTTCATCATGTTTTACGATACGAAGCCGCCGCCAACCCCTAATCTCTCTCGGGAGGGCTGATCTGGAGTCCGTTTGGGGCTCCGGAGAGGAGGATTCGTCACCGTCGTCATCATCAACCATCCTCCATCACCAATTTCATGATGCTCACCGCTGTGCGTGAGTAATTCCATCCTAGGCTTGCTGTACGGTGATGGGTTGGATGAGATTTACCATGTAATCAAGTTAGTTTTGTTAGGGTTTGATCCCTAGTATCCACTATGTTCTGAGATTGATGTTGCTATGACTTTGCTATGCTTAATGCTTGTCACTAGGGCCCGAGTGCCATGATTTCAGATCTGAACCTATTATGTTTTCATGAATATATGTGTGTTCTTGATCCTATCTTGCAAGTCTATAGTCACCTATTATGTGTTATGATCCGACAACCCCGAAGTGACAATAATCGGGATACTTCTCGGTGATGACCGTAGTTTGAGGAGTTCATGTATTCACTATGTGCTAATGCTTTGTTCCGGTTCTCTATTAAAAGGAGGCCTTAATATCCCTTAGTTTCCGCTAGGACCCTGATACGTCTCCAACGTATCTATAATTTTTGATTGTTCCATGCTATTATATTACCCCTTTTGGATGTTTATGGACTTTATTTTACACATTTATATCATTTTTGGGACTAACCTACTTACCGGAGGCCCAGCCCGTATTGCTGTTTTTTTGCCTATTTCAGTATTTCGAAGAAAAGGAATATCAAACGGAATGAAACCTTCAGGAGCGTGATTTTTGGAACGAACGTGATCCAGAGGACTTGGAGTGCAAGCCAAGAAACAGTCGAGGCTCCCACGAGATAGGAGGGCGCGCCCCCTTGTCTCGTGGGCCCCTCGGGCGTCCACCGACGTACTTCTTCCTCCTATATATACCTACATACCCCGAAAACATCCAGGGAGCAGACGAAACACAATTTCCACCGCCGTAACCTTTTGTATCCGCGAGATCCCATCTTGGAGCCTTCACCGGCGTTCTGCCGGAGGGGGAGTCGACCACAGAGGGCCTCTACATCAACATCCTTGCCCCTTCGATGAGTTGTGAGTAGTTTACCACAGACATACGGGTCCATAGTTATTAGCTAGATGGCTTCTTCTCTCTTTTTGGATCTCAATACAATGTTCTCCCCCTCTCTTGTGGAGATCTATTCGATGTAAACTCTTTTTGCGGGGTGTTTGTCGAGATCCGATGAATTGTGGGTTTATGATCAAGTTTATCTATGAATAATATTTGAATCTTCTCTGAATTCTTTTATGTATGATTGAGTTATCTTTGCAAGTGTCTTCGAATTATCAATTTGGTTTGGCCCACTAGATTGATCTTTCTTGCCATGGGAGAAGTGCTTAGCTTTGGGTTCAATCTTGCGGTGTCCTTACCCAGTGACAGAAAGGGTTGCAAGGCACGTATTGTATTGTTGCCATCGAGGATAAAAAGATGGGGTTTATATCATATTGCATGAGTTTATCCCTCTACATCATGTCATCTTGCTTAAGGCGTTACTCTGTTCTTATGAACTTAATACTCTAGATGCAGGTAGGAGTCGGTCGATGTGTGGAGTAATAGTAGTAGATGCAGGCAGGAGTTGGTCTACTTGTTATGGACGTGGTGCCTATATACATGATCATGCCTAGATAATCTCATAATTATTCGCTTTTCTATCAATTGCTCGACAATAATTTGTTCACCCACCGTAATACTTATGCTATCTCGAGAGAAGCCTCTAGTGAAACCTATGGCCCCCGGGTCTATCTCTTATCATATTTGCTTCCAATCTACTTTTATTTGCATCTTTACTTTTTGCATCTATATTATAAAATACCAAAAATATATTTATCTTATCATACTATCTCTATCAGATCTCACTTTTGCAAGTGGCCGTGAAGGGATTGACAACCCCTTTATCGTGTTGGTTGCGAGTTCTCAGTTTGTTTGTGTTGGTGCGTGGGACTTTTGAGGAGCCTCCTACTGGATTGATACCTTGGTTCTTAAAAACTGAGGGAAATACTTACGCTACTATTGCTGCATCACCCTCTCCTCTTCAAGGAAAACCAACGCAAGCTCAAGACGTAGCAAGAAGGATTTCTTGCGCCGTTGCCGGGGAGGTCTTCGCTCTAGTCAAGACATACCAAGTACCCATCACAAACCCATCTCCCTCGCATTTACATTATTTACCATTTGCCTCTCATTTTTCTCTCCCGCACTTCACCTTTGCCATTTTATTTGCCCTCCTTTTCCCAATCTCCTCCTTTCTTTTTGCTTGCCTTTTTCTGTTTGCTCGTGTGTCTGTTCGTTACCTCGTCATTATGGCTAGTCTTCATATCCTCATTATTACTCCCGAACATGAAATCCTCAATTTTAAACAAAGGGAGGGAGAAAATTTAAAGGATGCTAGGCATAGGATTTGCAATGCTCAAAATAGATCTACTAGGAAGCTTTCTACTTCCGTTCTTCTCCGCAATTTTTGTGTAGGCATCACTCCTTGGAATAGATGTGTTCTTGATACTGTCACCGGAGGTGAGTTTTTGAGTAGCCATACGTTTGATGCTTATAATGCTATGTTAGATTTGTTTGGCCCACCACCTCTTTTGGTTAATGGAACTATTTTAACCTTAGAACACGTTATGCAACGACTTGATATTATTGAAAATAAAATTGCCACTATTGAGTTGGTTGAAAATTTGGATAAAAAGATTCATAATCTTATCACTCAATATGAATCTAGGGTTGGAGTTACTTTGAAAAATCTTAAAGAGAAAGAACCTATAGTTAATGAAAAAATAGATCTTGATTCTGCTAGAATTGGTAAACTTGAGGATATAATTACCAACTTAGGTTCGGTGTTTTCTCCCATGAAAAACACTCCAAAACCCCCTACAAAAACTGCCAAGTTTATTTATGTTCCTAAAAAAATGGTGAAACTTCTAGTAAGGGAGATGCGGATCTCAAATCCATAAGTGTTCATCCCAATTGTCTTTCTATCGGTAAGGAACCTTTTGCTACAAACGAATTTCTTGAATTTTTGCCCAAAGGTTTAATCATTGCTAAAAAAGGAGAAACCCCTAAAGATTATAAGTTCTCTATTGAAGAATTTAGTGCCAAAGAAGGCACTCGTTACATATATCTTTGCTTTTATGCCTAGTTAGGGGCGTTAAACGATAACGCTAGTTGGGAGGCAACCCAATTTTCTTTATGTTTTTTTTTGCTCCTGTTTAGTAATAATTCTTGCATCTACTCTCTGTTTAGATGTGTTTTTATATTTTAATTAGTGTTTGTGCCAAGTAGAACCTATAGGATAACCTATGATGATAGTTGATTTGATTCTGCTGAAAAACAGAAAATTTGCGCTCACGAGAAAAAATTCAATAAATCACAGAAACGTGATTTTGCATTGATTCTTTTTGCTGATGATCAATAGACAAATTTTACAGTACGTCCTATTTTGGTAGGATTTTTAGAGTTCCAGAAGTTTGCGTTAGTTACAGATTTCTACAGACTGTTCTGTTTTTGACAGATTCTGTTTTTCGTGTGTTGTTTGCTTTTTGATGCATCTATGGCTAGTAAAATAGTTTATAAACCATAGAGAAGTTGGAATACAGTAGGTTTAACACCAAAATAAATAAAGAATGAGTTCATTGCAGTACCTTATGTGGTGGTTTTGTTTTCTTTCACTAACGAAGCTTATAAGATTTCCTGTTGAGTTTTGTGTTGTGAAGTTTTCAAGTTTTGGGTAAAGCTTTTATGGACTATGTAATAAGGAGTGGCAAGAGCCTAAGCTTGGGGATGCCCAAGGCACCCCAAGATACTCAAGAATAGCCAAAAGCCTAAGCTTGGGGATGCCCCGGAAAGGCATCCCCTCTTTCGTCTTCGTTCATTGGTAACTTTACTTGGAGCTATATTTTTATTCGTTACATGATATGTGTTTTGCTTGGAGCATCATGTATTATATTAGTCTTTGCTTTTTAGTTTGCCACAATCATCCTTGCTGTACACACCTTTTGGGAGAAGCCTATTTGATTAGAATTTGCTAGAATACTCTATGTGCTTCACTTATATCTTTTGAGCTTGATAGTTTTTGCTCTAGTGCTTCACTTATATCTTTTAGAGCACAGTGGTGTCTTAATTTTGTAGAAATTTCTAGTCTCTCGTGCTTCACTTATATTATTTTGAGAGTCTTTTAGAACAGCATGGTATTTGCTATGGTTATAATTTGGTCCTAGAATGATGAGCATCCAAGTTGGGTATAATAAAAACTATCATAGAAAAAGAATTGGATGCTATGATCAACTTGATGCTTGATAATTGTTTTGAGATATAAAGGTAGTAATGTTAGGGTTATGCTAGTGGGTAATTATGAAATTGAGAAATACTTTTGTTGAAGTTGGCAAGTCCCGTAGCGTGCACGTATGGTAAAAGTTGTGTGACAAATTTGTTGCATGAGGTGCTCTTTTGATTGTCTTCCTTATGAGTGGCAGTCGGGGACGAGCGATGGTCTTTTCCTACCAATCTATCCCTCTCGGGGCATGCGTAGTAGTACTTTTCTTCGAAGGCTAAGTAGACTTTTGCAATAAGTATATGAGTTCTTTTTTGACTAATGTGAGTCCATGGACATACACACACTCATCCTTTTACTTTGCTAGCCTTTATTATTACCGCGCAACTTTCGCCGGTATCATAAACCCTTTATTTACCTTCCTCAAAACAGCCACCATACCTACCTATTATGGCATTTCCATAGCCATTCCGAGATATATTGTCATGCAACTTTCCACTGTTCCGTTTATTATGACACGTCCCATTATTGTCATATTGCTCTTTTGCATGATCATGTAGTTTACATCGTATTTGTGGCAAGGCCACTTTCATAATTTTCATACGTGTCGCTCTTGATTCATTGCATATCCCGGTACACCGCCGGAGGCATTCATATAGAGTCATATCTTGTTCTAGCTTTGAGTTGTAATTCTTGAGTTATAAATCCATATAAGTGTGATGATCTTCATTATTAGAGCATTTTCCTAGTGAGAAAAGGATGATGAAGGCTATGATTCCCCCACAAGTCGGGATGAGACTTCGGACTTTACAAAAAGAAAAAAAAAAGATAAAATAAAAAAATGAGAAAGGCCAAAAAAAAGGAAGGCCAAAGAAAAGAAAAAAAGAAATAAAAAAAAGAAAAGAGAAAAAATAAAATGAGAGAAAAAGAGAGAAGGGACAATGCTACTATCTCTTTTTCCACACTTGTGCTTCAAAGTAGCACCATGATCTTCATGATAGAGAGTCTCCTATGTTGTCATTTTCATATACTAAGTGGGAATTTTTCATTATGGAACTTGTCTTGTATATTCCAATGATGGGCTTCCTCAAAATGCCATAGGTCTTCGTGACCAAGCAAGTTGGATGCACACCCACTTAGTTTCTTTTGTTGAGCTTTCATCTATTCATAGCTCTAGTGCATCCGTTGCATGGCAATCCCTACTCATTCACATTGATATCTATTAATGGGCATCTCCATATAGCCCTTTAATACGCCTAGTTGATGTGAGACTATCTTCTCCCTTTTTGTCCTCACAACCACCATATACCACCATAGTGCTATGTCCATGGCTTGCGCTCATGTATTGCGTAAGAGTTGAAAAAGCTGAAGCGCGTTAAAAAGTATAAAACAATTGCTCGGCTCGTCATCGGGGTTGTGCATGATGGGAGTATTTTTGTGTAATGAAAATGAAGCATGGCCTAACTATATGATTTTGTAGGGATATTCTTTCTTTGGTTATGCTATTTTGATAGGACATGATTATTTGTTAGTATGCTTCGAAGTATTATTATTTTTATGTTTTATAAGCTTTTATTTTGAATCATTTGGATCTGAACAGTCATGCCACAATAAAGAAAATTACATTGAGAATTATGCTAGGTAGCATTCCACATCAAAAATTTCTTTTTATCATTTACCTACTCGAGGACGACCAGGAATTAAGCTTGGGGATGATTGATACGTCTCCAACGTATCTATAATTTTTGATTGTTCCATGCTATTATATTACCCCTTTTGGATGTTTATGGGCTCTATTTTACACATTTATATCATTTTTGGGACTAACCTACTAACCGGAGGCCCATCCCGTATTGCTGTTTTTTTTGCCTATTTCAGTATTTCGAAGAAAAGGAATATCAAACGGAGTCCAAACAGAATGAAACCTTCGGGAGCATGATTTTTGGAACGAACGTGATCCACAGGACTTGGAGTGCAAGCCAAGAAGTAGCCGAGGCTCCCACGAGAAAGGAGGGCGCCCCCCTGTAGGGCGCGCCCCCTGTCTCGTGGGCCCCTCGGGCATCCACCGACGTACTTCTTCCTCCTATATATACCTACGTACCCCGAAAACATCCAGGGAGCAGATGAAACACAATTTCCACCGCCGTAACCTTTTGTATCCGCGAGATCCCATCTTGGAGCCTTCGTCGGTGTTCTGCCGGAGGGGGAGTCGACCATGGAGGGCCTCTACATCAACATCCTTGCCCCTTCGATGAGTTGTGAGTAGTTTACCACAGACCTACGGGTCCATAGTTATTAGCTAGATGGCTTCTTCTCTCTTTTTGGATCTCAATACAATGTTCTCCCCCTCTCTTGTGGAGATCTATTCGATGTAAACTCTTTTTGTGGTGTGTTTGTCGAGATCCGATGAATTGTGGGTTTATGATCAAGTTTATCTATGAATAATATTTGAATCTTCTCTGAATTCTTTTATGTATGATTGAGTTATCTTTGCAAGTCTCTTCGAATTATCAATTTGGTTTGGCCTACTAGATTGATCTTTCTTGCCATGGGAGAAGTGCTTAGCTTTGGGTTCAATCTTGCGGTGTCCTTACCCAGTGACAGAAAGGGTTGCAAGGCACATATTGTATTGTTGCCATCGAGGATAAAAAGATGGGGTTTATATCATATTGCATGAGTTTATCCCTCTACATCATGTCATCTTGCTTAAGGCGTTACTCTGTTCTTATGAACTTAATACTCTAGATGCAGGCAGGAGTCGGTCGATGTGTGGAGTAATAGTAGTAGATGCAGGCAGGAGTCGGTCTACTTGTTATGGACGTGATGCCTATATACATGATCATGCCTAGATAATCTCATAATTATTCGCTTTTCTATCAATTGCTCGACAGTATTTTGTTCACCCACCGTAATACTTATGCTATCTCGAGAGAAGCCTCTAGTGAAATCTATGGCCTCGGGTCTATCTCTTATCATATTATCTTCCAATCTACTTTTATTTGCATCTTTACTTTTTGCATCTATATTATAAAATACCAAAAATATATTTATCTTATCATACTATCTCTATCAGATCTAACTTTCGCAAGTGGCCATGAAGGGATTGACAACCCCTTTATCGCATTGGTTGCGAGTTCTCAGTTTGTTTGTGTAGGTGTGTGGGACTTTTGAGGAGCCTCCTACTGGATTGATACCTTGGTTCTCAAAAACTGAGGGAAATACTTATGCTACTATTGCTTCATCACCCTCTCCTCTTCGAGGAAAACCAATGCAAGCTCAAGATGTAGCAGACCCCGCTACCATGGGAGGGTAGGACAAAAGATGGCATGCAAGTTCTTTTACATAAGCATGTATGACTATTTACGGAATACATGCCTACATTACATCGATGAATTGGAGCTAGTTCTGTGTCACCCTATGTTATAGCTATTACATGTGGAATCACATCCGACATAATTATCCATCACTGATCCATTGCCTATGAGCTTTTCACATCTTGTCCTTCGCTTATTTACTTCTTCGTTGCTATTGTTACAATCACTACAAAACCCAAAAACATTACTTTTGCCACTGTTGCCTTTATTATCATATTACTTTGATACTAAATACTTTACTGCAAATACTAAGTTATCCAGGTGTGGTTGAATTGACAACTCAACTGCTAATACTCAAGAATATTCTTTGGATCCCCTTGTGTCGAATCAATAAATTTGGGTTGAATACTTTACCCTTGAAAGCTGTCGCGATCCCCTACACCTGTGGGTTATCAAGACTAATTTCTGGCGCCGTTGCCGGGGAGCATTGCTCTATTCTCTGAGTCACTTGGGATTTATATCTGTTGATCACTATGAGGAACTTGAAAGACGAAAGAACTAAGATTTTGCCCTCAGCTACGAGGGAAGGTAAGGAACTGCCATCTAGCTCTGCACTAGATTTTCCTTCTGTTATTAGTAAGCTTGTGACACCTAAACCTGTTACTGCTATGAATTCTGATATGTCGCATGTTATTAATGATGCCACTTCTGCTATGCATGATACTTATGATGAAACTACTTCTGTGCGTGATACTACTTTGCCATTAGGTGAATTTCTTGATGAAAAACTTGCTAGGGCTAGAGAGAATGAAATTATTGAAGATGCTATTATTGATGATAGTGATGATGAAAGTTCTCCAAATGATTATGAATTGCCTGTTGTTCCTGAGGGTTATGTTATGAATGAAGAAGCTGCTAGAGCTATCTTTGCTTGCAATGATAGATATGATCTTAAAAGGTTATTAGCTAAATGGAAGCAACAGTGTCTTAATGCTAGAATGAAACCTGACCCTGCTTTTGCTACTTCACATATCTGTGTTACTGATAAGGATTATGAATTCTCTGTTGATCCTGAAATAATTACTTTGGTTGAATATGATCCTTTGTATGGCCTTGAATCTGAAACTGTTGTGGCACATCTTACCAAGCTGAATGATATAGCCACCCTGTTTACTAATGATGAGAAGTCTCGGTATTATTATATCCTTAAGATATTTCCGTTCTCATGAAAGGGTGATTCTAAGACTTGGTTTAATTCTCTTGCTCCTGGTTGTGTGCGTAGTCCCCAGGATATGATTTATTACTTCTCTGCTAAATATTTCCCTGCTCATAAGAAACAAGCTGCCTTGCGAGAAATATATAATTTTGTGCAAATCGAAGAAGAGAGTCTCCCACAAGCTTGGGGGAGGCTTCTCCGATTACTTAATGCTTTGCCTGATCATCCTCTCAAGAAAAATGAAATACTTGATATCTTTTATAATGGACTAACCGATGCTTCCAAGGACTACTTGGATAGTTGTGCTGGTTGTGTTTTTAGGGAAAGAACAGTCGACGAAGCTAAATTACTATTGAATAAAATGTTGACTAATGAAAATAATTGGACTCTTCCTGAGCCAATTCCTGAGGCAATTCCTGAACCAACTGAGCCAACCCCTGAGCCTATTCCTAAACCCACTCCAAAGAAGAGAGGTGTTTTATTTCTCAGTCCTGAAGATATGCAAGAGGCAAACAAATCAATGAAAGAAAAAGGTATAAAAGCTGAAGATGTTAAGAATTTACCTCCTATTGAAGAAATCCATGGTCTTAATATACCGCATGTTGAAGAACCACATTGTCTTGATAACCCGACACAGGTAGTCAACAACAGGCTCACTTGGGACATGTTATGGTCTATGTATTCACACATGTATTACGGTTTCCAATTAATACAATTATAGCATGAACAATTGACAATTATCATGAACAAGGAAATACAATAATAACCATTTTATTATTGCCTCTAGGGCATATTTCCAACATCATCCTCTCAAGAAAAATGAAATACTTGATATCTTTTATAATGGACTAACCGATGCTTCCAAGGACTACTTGGATAGTTGTGCTGGTTGTGTTTTCAGGGAAAGAACAGTCGACGAAGCTGAATTACTATTAAATAATATGTTGACTAACGAAAATAATGGGACTCTTCCTGAGCCAATTCCTGAGGCAATTCCTGAACCAATTGAGCCAACTCCTGAGCCTATTCCGAAACCCACTCTGAAGAAGAGAGGTGTTTTATTTCTCAGTCCTGAAGATGTGCAAGAGGCAAAGAAATCAATGAAAGAAAAAGGTATTAAAGCTGAAGATGTTAAGAATTTACCACCTATTGAAGAAATACATGGTCTTAATATACCGCCTGTTGAAGAACCACATTGTCTTGATAACCCGACACAGGTTGTAAAGGTAAATTCTCTCTCTATAGATATGATAAAGTTGAAATTCCCTCTACTAAATTTCATAGCCCATGCTTAGATGAATTTGATGACTTTATGGCTAGACAAGAAAGTTTTAATGCTTATGTTGGTAGAGAGTTAAAGAATAATGCTTTCGAGATAGGACGTGTGAGCGATAATATGGCTAGAGTTAAAGGTGAACTCAAACTCATTAGCAAATATGCTTCTATGGTTGCTACTCAAGCTGAGCAAGTACTTTAAGCCCAAAATGATTTGCTTGATGAATTAAATAATAAAAATGATTTTGCTGTTAGAGTGGCTACTAGAACTAGTAGAATGACTCAGGAACCTTTGTATCCTGAGGGCCACCCTAAGAGAATCGAGCAAGATTCTCAGAGAAATAATTTAGAGGCACCTAGTTCTTCCAAAAAGAAGAAAAAGAAAAACGATAGGACTTTGCATGCTTCTAGTGAACCTGCTGTAGACACACCTGAGAATCCCAATGATATTTCTATTTCTGATGCTGAAACACAATCAGGTGATGAACATGAACCTAGTGATAATGTTAATGATAATGTTCATGTTGATGCTCAACCTAGCAAAAACAATGATGTAGAGATTGAACCTGTGGTTGATCTTGATAACCCATAATCAAAGAATCAACGTTATGATAAGAGAGATTTTGTTGTTAGGAGGCACGGTAAAGAAAGAGAACCATGGGTTCAGAACCCATGCCCTTTCCTCCTAAACCATCCAAGACAAAGGATGATGAGGATTTTGAGCGCTTTGCTGAAATGATTAGACCTATTTTCTTACGTATGCGCTTAACTGATATGCTTAAAAGTAAATCCTTATGCTAAGTATATGAAGGATATCATTACAAATAAAAGAAAGATACCGGAAGCTAAAATTTCCACCATGCTTGCTAATTACACTTTTAAGGGTGGAATACCAAAGAAACTTGGAGATCCGGGGGTACCAACTATACCATGCTCCATTAAAAGAAATTATGTTAGAACTGCTTTATGTGATCTTGGAGTCGGTGTTAGTGTTATGCCTCTCTCTTTATATCGTAGACTTGAATTGAATAAGTTGACACCTACTGAAATATCTTTGCAAATGGATGATAAATCAACTGCTATACCTGTCGGTATTTGTGAGGATGTGCCTGTTGTGGTTGCAAATGTCACTATCTTAACAGACTTTGTTATTCTTGATATTCCCGAGGATGATAGTATGACGATTATCCTTGGTAGACCTTTTTGAATACTGCAGGGGCTGTTATTGATTGCAATAAAGGCAATGTCACTTTTCATGTTAATGGTAATGAGCATACGATACACTTTTCGAGGAAACAATCTCAAGTTCATAGCATCAATTCTATTGGAAAAGTTCCAACTATTATTATTGGAGGTTTTGAATTCCCTCTTCCTACTGTTAAGAAAAAGTATGATATTCTTATTATTGGGGATTTTCATATCCCCGTTGAGGTAACCTAGTGTTATTTGAAATTTCTCCGGTTCCGTGTTATTCGGAATGAGTTCGTTAACAAGACTTGATCAACCTTGTTAGTGGATTCATTTTGATGATCATGAGATGGATGAAACTAGAAGGCACAACCTTCTGTACCCTCTTTTTATTTTCTGTTATTTAGAATAAATAAAGCAAAAACAAGTATTATTTGTCTGTTTTCTAAATTATTCGTGCAATAAAAAATATCCTAAAAATAAAAGTGCTCCAAATGCCCTGCAAATTTAGTATGAATTTTTATGGAATATTTGAGGATTTTAGGCACTGAAATCATTGCAGGAGGGGAAAGCACCAGGCCACGAGAGTGGAGGGCGCGCCCACCTACCCTGGGCGCGCCCCCTGTCTCGTGGGCCCTTGGCGCCCCCCTCCACCTATGCCAGCACCCACACACTCCATCTTCTTCCCAAAAAAATCCCCATCCAGCTCAAGCACGAGTTCTAGCTTATTTTGCTGCGATTTTCGATCTCCTTGCTCAAATCTCCATTCACAAAACTGTTTTGGGAGATTGTTGCTTGGTATGTGACTCCTCCATTGGTCCAATTAGTTTTTATTCTAGTGCTTTATTCATTGCAAATTTTTGCTGCATAGGTGACCATGTTATTAAGCTTGCATGTTAAATTTATGAGGTCCCAAGTAATTCTAATGCATGATATAGGCTCTAGGCACTTGTAGGAGTAGTTGCTACCAATCTTGTTTAGTTTTATTCACTTTTATTTTGAAGTTACTAAAATTTCAGAAATTTTTAGAAAATGTTAAGGAGACTTTTGAGGGGCTCTTCTAGCCAAGGCTCCCAGGAAAAGCAGGCTAAAGAGAAGGAAAAAGCCAAGTATAATCTTCCTCGCATAGCGGAGGTATGGCCGTGTGAATGGCCATGCGATAATTTCTTGAAAGAAGCTGGAATTCATGAAGATTTTTATTCTTTGATCAAGAATGTAGACCTCACCGATTTCCTCCACGACCGGATCGACCAGTATCTCTTACTCACCAATACTTTCGTGCAAAACTTTTATTATTACCCTAAGAAGTCGCCGCCTTCAGTATCATTTCATTTATATGATGAATTCAGGGAAATGTCTTTACGTAATTTTTGCATGGTATGTAGGATACCCTTTGAGGGAAAATTAGATGTACCCCATCGTAAGGATGTGGATGGCTTTGTTAACACTATCACTATAGGGGATCCAAGGAAGGGTTCCAATGCGAGAATCTCTAGCATACACTTTCCTGTTTTACGCTACTTTGCCATATTTGCTAGTAGATGCTTGATTGGTCGTGGAAATAGTGGAAACTTCAATGTTCCTGATATTATCATTCGTCACCATGCCTTGTTTGGAGATAATAGTTTTAGCATGGGTGTCGTTATTGTTAAACGGCTAAGCCTGAATCGTACAAAATACCCCATCTTTGGAGGTATCTATGCTTCACGCTTTGCTAGACATTTTGAGATACCTATTAGGCACCATGAGAAAGAGGAGACAAAATTGCCTCCTTACATTTTAGATTACAAGAGCATGGTAGCACATGAGTTTATTGTTGACAACAAAGATAAGATGCTCCTGTATAACCTGAGATTTAATAAGAAACACAATGAGACTATTATTTTGCTTGCGCCTCTATTGTTTGATTTGATTGCAGCTAATTTTCTTGTTACGTCGGAAGCAGTGTACGCTCATCGAGGCCAAGCATCCACTCCAGAACCTGAGCCTAAGCCAGAACTTGCACTGGACTCTTATCGTGCATCATCTTACCAGTGGAATCCGGAGGAGACGGCCAGCCAGTGGTATCCTGATTACACCCCTCAGTACACCGGGGAGAGTAGCCACGGTCCGTGGCATTAGACCAACTTAGGCCAAAAGCCTAAGCTTGGGGGAGTACGTATTTCTCACCGACTTTACATTCATGTTCACACACTATTCTAGTCGTCGGTGCTCATACTCTTTCATTGTATTACCCATGCTAGCTTAATTTCTTTTTCTATCTTTCTTCTTGTGTGTTTGATAAACCTTAAGAAAAACCAAAAAAATTAGTTAGTTTAATTTCCATGCTTATAGTAGAATTAAAATGAAAACCAAAAAAGATTTCTCATTCTTCTTCTTACTTGTTGGGAGCTTTCCCGTGTAAATAGTTTTCTTTTCTTTTCTTTTCTTTGGGGGTCGAGAGTAGAAGGCCATATTGAAAATGTTTAGTGGCTCTCATATGCATGATTGTTTATTTAACTTAGAGCCCATATTACCTTGTCTTCTCTCTCTTGAGTTGAATGCTTGCAGATTCCAGCTTAGTCTAATGCACGTGCACTATTATTATTAGACACATCGTTCGGTCGTGCAAGTGAAAGGCAATAATGATGATATATGATGGACTGATTGAGATGAGAAAAGCTGGTATGAACTCGACCTCTCTTGTTTTTGTAAATATGATGAGTTCATCGTTCCTGATTCAGCTTATTATGAAGTAAACATATTTGCAATGACATTTAGAGATTATAGCTGCTTGTACCATGCTTGATTAGCTATGAGTTATAATGGTTTACCTTGCGTGCCAACATGCTATTAGAATGATTATGATGTGGTATGATGGGATGGTATCCTCCTTTGAATGAATTGAGTGACTCAACTTGGCACATGTTCACGCATGTAGTTGAAACAAATCAACATAGCCTTCATGATATTTATGTTCATGGTAGATTATATCCTACTCATGCTTGTACTCGGTGTAAATTAATTTTAATGCATGTTTATGACCGTCGTCGCTCTCTCAGTTGGTCACTTCCTAGTCTTTTGCTAGCCTTCACCTGTACTAAGCGGGAATACTGCTTGTGCATCCAAACTCCCTAAACCCCAAAGTTGTTCCATATGAGTCCACCATACCTTCCTATATGCGGTATCTACCTGCCGTTCCAAGTAAATTTGTATGTGCCAAACTCCAAACCTTCAAATGAAATTCCGTTGTATGCTCTAGCAGCTCATGTTTCAACTAGGGCTGCCTATATCTTCCATGCTAGGTGGGTTATTCTCAAGAGGAGTGGACTCTGCTCCTCATTCACGAGAAAGGGCCGATAACCGGGATGCCTAGTCCCATGATCCAAAAAGATCAAAGCAAATCAAAATAATTAAACAAAACTCCCCCAGGGCTGTTGTTAGTTGGAGGCACTCGTTGTTTCGAGCAAGCCATGGATTGATGCTTGTTGGTGGTTGGGGGAGTATAAACTTTTACCATTCTATTTGGGAACTGCCTATAATGCATGTAGTATGGAAGATACAACCATCTCATAGCTGTTGCGTTGACAGTGAAAGTATGCCGCTCAAAATGTTATTCAATCTCTATTTTAAAATCGAGCTCTGGAACCTCTACAAACCCCTGCTTCCCTCTGCGAAGGGCCTATCTATTTACTTTAATGTTGAGTCATCACCTTCTTATTAAAAAGCACCCGCTGGAGAGCACACTGTCATTTGCATTCATTACTATTGATTTATATTGGGTATGACTTGACTGGATCTCTTTTACCATGAATTACAATGTTTAGTCAGTCCTTGATCTTTAAAGGTGCTCTGCATTTATGTTTTGCGGTCTCAGAAAGGGCTAGCGAGATACCATTTTGTTATATCATGTTGTGATTGTTCTGAGAAAGTGTTGTCATCCGAGTTTTATTATTATGGCTCGCTAGCTGATTATGCCATTGATATGAGTAATTGTGAGACCTAAGTGTTATGATGAGTATGGTTAGTTAATAATATTTGCTGGAACCTGAATGCTGGCTTTGCATGTTTACAACAACAAGAGCAAACAGAGTTTGTAAAAGTTTTTCTTTACCACTTTCAGTTTATCAACTGAATTGCTTGAGGACAAGCAAAGGTTTAAGCTTGGGGGAGTTGATACGTCTCCAACGTATCTACTTTTCCAAACACTTTTGCCCTTGTTTTGGACTCTAACTTGCATGATTTGAATGAAACTAACCCGGACTGACGTTGTTTTCAGCAGAACTGCCATGATGTTGTTTTATGTGTAGAAAACAAAAGTTCTCGGAATGTCCTGAAAATCCTCGGAGGCACTTTTTGGAAAATATAAAAAATACTGGAGAAAGAATCAAGTCCAGGGGGCCCACACCCTGTCCACGAGGGTGGGGGGCGCGCCCACCCCCCTGGGTGCGCCCCCTGTCTCATGGGCCCCCTGAGGCTCCGCCGACCTCAACTCCAACTCCATATATTCCATCTCGCAGAGAAAAAAATCAGAGAGGAAGTTTCATCGCGTTTTACGATACGGAGCCGCCGCCAAGCCCTAATCTCTCTCGGGAGGGCTGATCTGGAGTCCATTTGGGGCTCCGGAGAGAGGGATTCGTCGCCGTCGTCATCATCAACCATCCTCCACCACCAATTTTATGATGCTCACCGCAGTGCGTGAGTAATTCCATTGTAGGCTTGCTGGACGGTGATGGGTAGGATGAGATTTACCATGTAATCAATTTAGTTTTGTTAGGGTTTGATCCCCTAGTATCCACTATGTTCTAAGATTGATGTTGCTATGACTTTGCTATGCTTAATGCTTGTCACTAGGGCCCGAGTGCCATGATTTCAGATCTGAACCTATTATGTTTTCATGAATATATGTGTGTTCTTGATCCTATCTTGCAAGTCTATAGTCACCTATTATGTGTTATGATCCGACAACCCCGAAGTGACAATAATCAGGATACTTCTCGGTGATGACCGTAGTTTGAGGAGTTCATGTATTCACTATGTGCTAATGCTTTGTTCCGGTTCTCTATTAAAAGGAGGCCTTAATATCCCTTAGTTTCCGCTAGGACCCCGCTGCCATGGGAGGGTAGGACAAAAGATGTCATGCAAGTTCTTTTTCATAAGCACGTATGACTATTTACGGAATACATGCCTACATTACATTGATGAATTGGAGCTAGTTCTGTGTCACCCTATGTTATAGCTATTACATGAGGAATCGCATCCGACATAATTATCCATCACTGATCCATTGCCTACGATCTTTTCACATCTTGCGCTTCGCTTATTTACTTTTCCGTTGCTATTGTTACAATCACTACAAAACCCAAAAACATTACTTTTGTCACTGTTACCTTTATTATCATATTACTTTGCTACTAAATACTTTGCTGCAGATACTAAGTTATCCAGGTGTGGTTGAATTGACAACTCAACTGCTAATACTCAAGAATATTCTTTGGCTCCCCTTGTGTCGAATCAATAAATTTGGGCTGAATACTTTACCCTCGAAAGCTGTCGCGATCCCCTACACTTGTGGGTTATCATATATGTAGTCATATATGGAGTATAATATTGAAAATTATCTTATATTTCTGAACGGAGGTAGTAATAAAATATGGTTTCTTTTTGAATTAGAACCAGGTCCGCAGTGGAGATGAAGTTCTCAAAGTCATGTCGTGTGAACTGGAAGACCCGAGGATGAGTTCTACTGCTAAACTATCCAGCTGCTGTGTCCTTGTTGCCACGTGTCTTGAACTACTGTTTTCCTATAGCATTGTTGTCAGCCGTGTTCTCGTGGCTGTACTTGACCACAACAATTTCCTGGTTGTGCCTTCAATTACGAAGGGTGTGGTTCTTGTAAAGCTTCCCAACAAATCTGACGCGGCCTGTCTTCATCATCATGTTTATGAGTGGAAAGACCACTCTATTAGGTTCTCCAAGGTTGACGAGATGGTGATGGTGCAGGTAGACATCTCTCACGAAGTCCATGGCCTAGTCAGTTATGCGGGGTTCATCCCGTAGGTCGGTGGCAAGAAATAGTCTGCAGAGTTTAATTAGTGCAACTTTGCTTGTCTATAGTAAGTACTATTGTTCAGTATTTGTGTTTGTGAACCCTGTATTTTTTATTAGTACTGCCACTTTTGGTGTGTGGTCAGTCCTGAGAACGGTCTATGTTAATGTCTGTCCACTCAATTCAGTCTGTATATTTTGAAGTATCCGGATCATCTTTTTTGTGAGGATGGTTTATCAATTATGGTTACACTCCAATATCTGTATGCATTGCAGGGTTTATCGCACCCACCAGGATTTCCAGTCCCATGGATGTTCGGTCCATACGATTTGTCACGACCTTTGGACTGTCCTGCTTGTGGGAGTAGGCGGGGGCCCTGCATGCCACCCGTAGTTGGACGATCAATCTTCTGTTTAGTACTTCAACATAGTGATTTCCTGGTAAGGATACACTCGTGTCACATCAAGTAAATCTTATTGATTTACTATCTAAATCTTATTGATTTAATGTCATGTTTTCTTCCTTTTCCTGCAATTTTACGATGCAGGTTTTGCTATGTGACATTCATCACGGAATAACCCGTTTGGTTTGCTCTATGATGGCTATTTTTGCAGGTTTCACTTATTATGTCGTGTCAGTAACAAAGGCACTGTCCATCACTTATTTTACTAGAAAAAAATTGGATTAGTCTGTCTGAGTACAAGCTGAATCCCTATGATGAACTGCAGTTTGGTTTAACAAAAACGCCACAATTAGTCCTTCTCGCGTTTAAAAGAAATGAAGAAAAAACTGGATCACGGTCACAAAGCCTAGTCAAGTTAGAAAGCTGACCATAGCAGACCAGACACGATCGCCGCTGTCTCGCACATCAGTACCACCTTCAGCAACGGATCGAGCACCGACAGTTGCTTTAGCACTGACAGTGGCAGCCGCTCAGTCTGATCCAGCTGAGGATTGGGCACCGACCGCGTCAGTGGATCAGGCTGATCTACCGGAGGATTGGGAATCGACATCGCCACCTGCTCCGACACCGGCACCAGCTCTACAAGGAGCACCATCTCCGGCAGCAGTAGTGGCTTCAGCACCTGCACCAACACTTGCACTTGCATCTGCTCCAGCCCGTGCAGCGGCAATCGAACGAGCAGTTGCACCGGCAACAGACTGGGCTGCATTTCGCACTTCATATACCAAAGTCCTTACAAAAACCGACATGTCCACCTTCTTGGTAATCATTGGCCACCCAAGTGCTTCGTGTTTTTCTTTCCATGTTGTTTCACATGATTCACTATGTTGATCTAACTATTTGGGTATGTCTTCTTGTTTGTAAACAGAGAATTCCTGGAGCAACGAGGGAGTCGTTCAACAATCCGGGCGACCGCGGCCAAGTTTCTCTTACCATGCGCAACCTTGGTGTGAATGAACCTGCTCAATATACCGTAAGTACAAAGGATGGTCGCATGATGATTGATGCTAAAGGATGGTCAAGGTTCAAATCTAAATCATATCTTGCGGTAGGGGATGATGTCAAAATCGAACTTTCTCGGCAAGGAGAGCTGGTCCAAATCAACTTTAAAATTCTTCAGTAGCAGCACGCAACTGCCGAACTGATCTATCGTCCGAGAGATTTTGATGTAATAATCTGACGTGGTGAAACAAGTGTCCTGTGTGTATAAGTAGTACGACAATATTACTTATCACATGGTATATCATTGATAGAATTGCAACTCTCATTGCTGGTTAGGAACTGTCGTTCGATTTCATTCCAACAGCTGTCGTGCTTTTTCCAATTTTGTGTACTCGCCTTGCGACAGCATCTAAAACCAGCGCCGTACCGATCGCTTGCAATATGAAAAGCGCTGAGGTAGAACACATGCCCCCCCAAACATGTAGGGTGGGCCTGCGGCCCAAAGTCCAGAACCGTGAGCCTATCTGAGTATTATATTCTTAGCTGAACCCCCATATGACCCCTAAAAAACCCCTCAAAAAAAAGTTGAACCCCCATAATGCCCGTGCGTTGCACGTAACATCAAGATGCATTTGTATGAGTATTTTATCTTGTGAGAGAAAAGGATGAACAAGGGAAGGCCTTATTGGCCAATGTGGAGAGGTGTGTGGGTACCTTTTTGCAAAATTGCCATAGTTTCCTTCCTATCTGTCAGATATAAATCGGACGGCCTATATTGCAGGATGGCAGGCACACCATCATCACCAACTCGTCTATACTGTGTTAAAAACAACTCTATTTTTAATAATTATATATGTTATATATATTCCCCTTAATTTTTCTTATGTATAAAGTTGTGATACAAAAGTTCTGTATATTTCTTTACAGAGGGAGTATCTCTCTGTCAAAAATATATTTATGTGTAACTAGTTACTCCTGTCTTTCTACTTCCTTTCGCTGATATGTGGGGCATCCGAGAACGGGGTCCACGTGCCATATGCACAAATAAGAGTGCACAACAGCACGGTAGACACACCCCGGTCGTAGCGCCGCAGTAATGCCCAATGAACCGTCAAATCACAACCCCTCCCTTCCAGCTTTAGCAATAAGTTGGACGAACGAAGCGGCAATATTTCACTGGGCCTGAATCCCCTTCTCCCTCGTCTGCTTGTTTAGAGAAAACCCCCTCTCGGCGATTGCATAGGGTTTTCTCATGGAGAACCAGGTACGAATTCTTCATCCATCCCCGATAAATCCAAGTCCCTTGGTCGCGCGTAATCCTAGGATGGCAGCCGCCTCCGTTGATGCATTTTTCTTCCTACTGAATCTAGTGTGTTTCATTTGCAGTGCCCAAAGTGCGAGGACCCTACAGGTTTCTGCGCCCTCGGAGAGACGCCACACTTGTTCCTTCTCATCCTAACAAAGAATTTTAAAACGCGCATAGTATGTTCCTAGAATCTTCTTTTCTATCCGGGAGGGTGGGTTTTTTTTGAACATGCTATCGACTAATTTGGAAATTTGGATTGCTATATTTGGATTAAAGGTACTACTAGTACGATGGTCAACACTGACGTGAAGGAGGAATTTATTTCTAGATTTGGATAAGGAATACATTGTGTTCTCATATTATTTTTCCTCCAGTGCATTATTTGCTTGGCCAGAACACATGTACTCAAGATGCTCGGCCTTGCCATAACTGAATACACTAGTTTAATGGTCACAGTGAAGACAAGCTATGGATATAAGTTCCGAGTTGGGTTCATGAACCAAGAAGATCGCTGCTTTTTTTATGGCCGAACTTGGATAAACTTTCTCAAGTGTTATGGACTGAAAGTTGGCGCACGAATGTTGATGGAAATAGCAGAAGCTGGTCTCATCTTCACTGCGATCTTTCACCCCGGCGTCGTTCCAATTGTTCATCCATGTTAGTTTTGTATATGGTTCTTGCTTGTTGCCTCGATTACTTCTTAATCCACCTATTCTGTCTAACTAATCACAATTTAACTTTACAAGTAGCAACGAATCTCTCACGAAGATGCTACTTCTAACTAATATTTTCTTATAATTGGTGGCACGTGTAGGTTTTTTTCAGAGTTAAGCAGGCTGCTCATTTGTTATTCTGTAATAACTCGGCTGTTACTGATGGCACTGAAGTTGACTGGGACGACATCCACAAGTTCCTACACTTTATTAATCATCTTGAGGTCCTTGTGGGGCATTTCAATGGTGGAAGGCCACGTGGGATATGTGCGCCACTGTTGTACTCGTTGAACAGGTCCAACCGTGTCGAGAAACTTATGGTACGAGCTGTCTTCTGTTATATATGTTATTCATAAACTATTGCTTATACAAAGTTTTACAGTTGTGATCTTCTTGAAACAGAAACTGCCTAGTTCTATTGTTCCTATATGGATGCCTGACCATGGTCGGGTCAGACTTGCGCTTGGTCACAACATGATGTTTATGTCAACCTACTTCATTCCCCTTGGAGGTGAAAAGATACTTATTCATGGGTGGTCTCAAATAATGAAGGCTAGTCCATCCTGGAAAATAGGACAGAAGATTATGTTCCTGCTTTTCAATGGCTCTAAAGCGAATATCCTGTTTATTGACCACATTGTGAGATGGAGCCGCTTTTAGAAGGTTGTGGATGCGCGGGGTGGCGCCTGGGCCTTGTCCTGGGGCTTGGAGGCCTCACCCTTGGTTAACTGTAGGCAAAGTAGCACTGTTCAGGCGTGCTTTGTATGGTTGAACCTGTATAAGTACTCATACTGCTTTCAGCTATGGTTGTTAAGTGCCCCTGCTGGTTTCAGTTAAGCTTGTTAAGTACTCCTGCTGCTTTTACAGTCTATCGTGTTTCTTCAGTCCTGTCTTCCTCTAGCTGCCAAAACCAAATCAGCGCCGACGGGGCCGCCTGCTTCCGCCTCCCACGGCTAGCCGTGCCTCGCATCGCCGCCCCACCATCTCCTAAATCATTAACGCCGACGTCCGAGGCCACGCCTCGTCCTCCGCGCGCTTTGGTGCACTCGCTGCAGCGCCGCCCTCTCACGTTGTCAACATGGTCAACAAACAATAGGAATTGGCAGAAGTACGTGGAGAGGATGATAGTAGGGGCCCACCATGTCAGCGTATGGAAAAATAAAATGCTTCCTCCTAGTGTTTTCCTGACATCTGGGACCCACGACATTGTGAGCGTATATAGTCAATAGACAAGAGAACAACACAAGATTGGCTGACACTTGGGACGTAGCTGCTTGAGCAGTATTTTTTTTGTTATTGTTGAGACGGAGCAGGGTTTGAACTGGGCTGTGGCCCGTCTTGCCCAGGCTTATATTTTACGTTCACCATGTGACCAGCCCAGCTATTTTTTCTTTGTGAAAATGAGCCCAGTTTATTTTTTCTGAAGAATACCCAATTCAGGCCTACTTATTTTTCTACGCCCCGAGGGGCTGCAACTCTTTCAAGACGACTGCAAATCTTGAAAGTAATATGAAATGGGTTGTAAATATAAAAATAGATGACAACTTGGCAATTACTTTATAATTTCTGAAGTTTTTCACATTTTTAGATTCCTATTTCATTGGGCATTAACCTAATTTAAATATATCTTCAAAGTACTTTAAATTTGGCTCCACATTTCGGTATTAAAAATAGTTTGGAAACCACAGAAATATGCGAAATTGGCCCTGACCAACCAATAAAAACGGACTGCAATAAATTTCATAAGAAGTTGCAATGAGCTATATATAAATTATTAAAAAAAGAAGGAATGGTCTGACTTGTGGCCCTATTAAGTTGACGCGTATGCAAGATTTTTTTAGTTATTATATACGTCAACAAACGATTCTAGGAGACATAACCGTTGGATGTCAATCCAACGACCGTCGTGTTTCTTCAATCTTTAATCTTCTTGCTCCAGCTGCCAAATCCAGCGCCGGCGGGACCGCCTGCTCCCGCCTCCCGTGGCCGGCTGTGCTGCCGCGCAGGCTTCACCGCCCCCTACTACTTCCACTGCTGGCCAGGGCATCCCTCTACTCACCCACACCCCATGTTATTCTGCGGTGATGGCAGCCTCACACCGCAACCGAACCAGTGAACCCTCGTACTCCTCTCCGCGCGGGCTTCCACTGCTGCATCTTCCCCGGCTCCACGTCGTCCCCTTGCTAGGCCTCGCCGTCGTCCACCGCCGTGGTGCTCTCGGCGTGGCGTAGTCAATGTGGTCAATGACCGACTTCCATCGGAAGAGTACTGTACGTGGAGAGGCTGACAACTGGGTCCATGGCAGCCGCAAGGAAGTGCCTTCTTATTACGCACAAAATAATTATTCCTCCACCTGACAGCAGGGACCCACCAGACGGGCCACCATATTTCACGAAAAACACATTTCCCCCTGACTGCTGGGACCCACCGGGGGCCACCGAATTTTGGGAAAAAACGTCCCCCCCCACTGTTAGCTCGGACCCATCGGAAGTGCCTCCTTATTACGCACAAAAAATGAATACTCCCCCTGGAAGCTAGGACCCACTTGGTGGGAGGCTGACTTGTGGGCCTACTAAGTTGACGGGGACGGAGGGCTTTGTCAACTAGTCAATATGAACGATTCTAGCTCCAGTGACCGTACGATGTCCATCCAATGGCCGTAGTGCTACTTCAACCTCTGGTTTTCTTGCTCCAGCCGCACAAACCAGCGCCGGTCGTGCCGCGTGCTCCTGCCTCCCGTGGCCGGCTGTGATGCCGTAGAGGCCTCACCACCCCCTACTACTCCCACCGCTGGCCAGACCATCCCTCTACTCACCCACACCCCTTGTTATTCTGCGGCAACGGTAGCCTCACACCGCAGCCGAACCAGTGAACCCTCATACTCCTCTACGCATGGGCATCCACTACTGCGTCTTCCCCGGTTCTGCGTTGTCCCCTTCCTAGGCCTCATCGTCGTCCACCGCCCTGGTGCTCTCGGCGCTGCGTGTTCAACATGGTCAAGGAACGACTTCCATCGGACGTGGACTGTACGTGGAGAGGCTGACAGCTGGGTCCACGGCCGCAGCAAGGAAGTACCTCCTTATTACGCGGAAAATAATGATTCCTCCACCTGACAGCAGGGACCCACCGGACGGGCAACCGTATTTCGCAAAAAAACGTTTCCCCCCTGACTGCTGGGACCCACCAGCTACATCTTCTCATGTAAGGAAGTGCGTCTAGGAAAAAAACGATTCGCCCCTCTGACTGCTGGGACCCACCAGCTACATCTTCGCACGCAAGAAAGTGCGTCCGGGCAAAAAAAATGATTCGCCCCCCTAACTGCTCGGACCCACCAGCTACATCTTCGCACGCAAGGAAGTGCCTGACAGTCGAGACCCACCTGGTCGAAGCGTACGTAGCGTTGTCATTCTGGTTGCAAACATGTATGTACATACTGGTCGATATAGAGGCAATCACGTGTCGTAGTAGAGGTGCGCACGTAGCATGTACACATATGTACAAGGACAAGTGTGCAAGAAAGAAAATACGGCCACGTACGTACATACGGGAGGGGTCTCGAACGCCTACTCGCGCATACGTACAGCCAGGGCTCGTGTACATGGCTGGGTCGGAACGGAGAAACTGCATCGTCGTCGTGTTCATGGGGAGGCAACGAAATGCGTCGTGTTCATCGGGAGGCAACGGAACGCGTGGGAGCCAATCGCCTTGGACAGAACAACCGATGGAAACGAGGCCTGGCGTACCGCAGAACGGAGGAAACGGCCTTGTGTTCGACCGGCCATGTTTGAAACATGATCTTGTTCATCGGGAGGGGTCTGGCGTACCGCAAAACGGAGGAAACGGACTTGTGTTGGACCTCCTACGGTCGAAACGGGGTCCTGTTGATCGGGAGAGGTGTGGCGTACTGCAAAACAGAGAAAACGGACTTGTGTTGGAGCGCTACGGTCGAAACAGGAGTCCTGTTCATCAGGAGGGGTGTGGCGTACCGCAAAACGGGACTCCACGGGATACTGTCCATCTCCACCGTCGACCTCCTCCAGCCTCGACGGGCTACTGTTCATCCACCTTCGACCTCTCCAGCCTCCACCTGCGACTGTTCATCCACGGGCTCCTATTCATCCAGCCTCCACCGCGCGCTACTCCATCGGCTACTGCTCAACCAGCCCTCTCCACGGGCTCCTGTTCAACCACCCCTCCACGGGCTACTGTTCATCCAGCCCTCCACCGGCTACTGTTCAACCAGCCCTCCACGGGGTCGTCCTGTTCATCCAGCTCTCCACCGGCTATTGTTCAACCAGCCTTCACGGGGTCGTCCTGTTCATCCAGCCCTCCACGGAGTCCTGTTCATCCAGCCCCAACCGGCTCGATCGATCGGGGTCCTGTTCATCCAGAGGCAACACCACGGGGTCCTGTTCATCCACCATCACCGGAAACTGTTCATCCAAACCCTCAGAGCAACACTCACTATTCATCTAGAGGCAGCATCGATCGGTTTCAGTTAGCAGCAATAGCAAAGGAATCGCTCGATCGGGTTCAGTTAACAGCCATCGATCGATCGCTCGGGTTCAGTAATGCATAGCCTGCAGTGCAATCGCTCGGGTTCAGTAGGCGAACGCCTCACTCGGGTTCAGTTAGAGCCCAACGCCTCGCACCCACACGCGTGCGTGTATGAGAGAAACGCGCAAACCTCCGTGCATCGCTCGGCCCCGACCACCCACCGTAACCGGGAACACCCTGATATTTTCCTCGCCCTCGCTTCTATCATGGTTTTTTCCGTCATGGACGGCCCAAAGAATGTCATGCAGCTGCGTCTCCGTCCCGTCCAGGACCAAAAGCCCATTTTCTGTCATGATTTTTTGTCATAGAAATAGGAGCCCACCGCATCTATGATGATACCGGGTTTTGTCACAATTATAAGTGTCATAAGTATGACAATTTTTTTTCGTTCGGCCCAAAATGTCACGAATGTGTCTTTTTTTTTGTAGTGATACCTACATGCCCTCAATGCCCAGTTCGTGGCATCGGAATGGAAGATATACATTATTGTTTATTTACATGTCCATATGTGAAGAAGGTTTGAAAAGAACTGGGACCGAAGAATGTCAATTCTCAAGCAGTTCTGTTGGATAGGTCGGGTTCTGCTACGATGGTTCGTAAAGGAAAAGATGCTCGATTGCCAGTGGAAGATGTGCTGATCCTGGAGCTCGCCATGGTTGTCGCTAGGTACATCTGGTGATAGGGACGGACACACAAGTGAAGTTGTCCAAGGACTAGAGCACACTGCGGTGACGATCAAGGTACTTGTAGTGAACTTCTTTGCATGGATGCATGAAAGTGAATGTTAATGCTTCATTCAATGTAGAAAACGTGACGGGTGCTATTGGTGCAGTTATTAGAGACGAGTGGGGGGGGGGGCATTTTGTTGTGGCAGCAAACTGGTTTATACCACATGTCGCAGAGGCTACAACGGAAGAGACTCTCACACTGCAAAATGGCATGGTCTTGGCAGTTCACCTAGGATGCGGGAAGGTCGAAGTTAAAACATATTGTTTGCCAGTCCTTGACGCGATCTATGATGTGGTAAACTGTTTGGAACCTGATGCGGCAGTATATGTTGAGAGCTGTCAGTTGGCCAAGAAATTTGGAACCTCGTATTTTCTTCATTGTTTTCACGAAGCAAGTGGAGTCAGACTGCCTAGCAAACTTAGCTATTAGATCTAGACTGTTCAAAGTATGGTTTGATGCTATGTTGGACTTTATTCAATCATTTATGGCAAACAATTAATTACCCATTTTATGAATATAAAGTTCTATACCCCTAAAAAAGTCGACCAACCCTTATAAGGACTTCCTCACATGAACTAAAAATTACGCACCGGACCTTAGGAAAATCTACACCATCTTCCTCCCACACTCGTCGGCGGCATGTCCTTACCGAAACTTGATGCCGTCTTTAGACCTCTGAAACACCATCGAAGCCATGGGAATTTTGTTGACGCAGCGGTGGGTAGTCACGTGTCGGAGCTAGAAGATGTCAACGATAACTATCTGGAAGACAGACTGTCGTCCCAGAGAACAAGACGATGTAGTGGGTTGGACGATCATCCAAATCCGACCAGACAGATCGGAGAGACATAACCTCAAACTCCTCGAGGGCATCAAAGCTGGTCGGAGAAGGAGTCAGAGGACCAAGACATGAAGTTGCATCGTCCACTTCGCCGGAAGACACCTTCGGAGACAACATACATAACATGAAGACCCAATTAGATCCATCACTCCAAAAGAGAAGGACGATCGACCGGCCTTCCACTACAATGCCAATGAGGTGGACCAAGAGTCGAGGAAACCTTATTTTTTGAACTGCACTATGCCACTACTGTAGAGGAATGAAACTCTAATTAAAGAGACGTTATCTGGGGTCCCTATCCTCTCTCGCCACCAGTGTGGCAGACAGAGGAGAGCGGACACATGGCCTTGTCGGCGGACAACAGAGGAGCCCTGGTGGCTAGGGCTTCCGGGGATGGAAGCGGCTTTTTTTATTTTGTTCAAAAAAATTGGGATTCATCGAACCCAGTCCATCAATTTGACTAACAAATTTTTATATAGTATGATTCACAATTCATTTAGTAAATGTTCACGTATTTCGAGGCTTAACTTAGACCATCAATTTGACTAATAAAATGTACGGCCTACCATTATATAATCTGAAAGTTATAATTTGAATAGATCGTAGGCATCCAAACGGATCAGGGATATTTGCTCATGTTACAATTTGAGATTG
This sequence comes from Triticum dicoccoides, assembly GCF_002162155.2. NCBI lineage: Eukaryota > Viridiplantae > Streptophyta > Magnoliopsida > Poales > Poaceae > Triticum > Triticum dicoccoides. Next base: position 712,553,171 of record NC_041383.1, read on the forward strand.
TATTACTATGATATGAGTTATGAGTGACATAAGATAGTCCTCCTTATTTGATTAACTACGCTTATGTGACTATGTTTTTTGATGTGGTCAAACAAACCCGCTAGCATATGTCACCGGTTCACAACAAGGGACCAGGCGACAGTAACTTCTATCCTAGAGAACCCAACATCACACACACCCTTGCTTCTACCTGACCTTCTAGGGGCAAACAACACTTCACCAATGGCAACCGAACCAGCCTCGAGATCACCATCACCAAGCCATGCGTCCACCAAAACCCTCAGCTCTCCGTTTTCTTCCACAGAAACAACACGACGCATGAGCTCGATCGTGCCATTGCTCATAACAGTTATCACTCCGTCCCGAGAATCGAGCAATACCATGTCCCTGTCATCAAGGTTGGAGATACGTGCAGTGAATCGTCCATGGTATCGAGTGGGCCAGGATCCCTCGGTGACTCGAATTGTCATGGTAGCCTCCACCGTTTGTTCAAGGTGTCCGACCGTCAGCACCACCGTGCTCAGCTGAGAAGAGCATGTGTGGCAGCGAACTCCCTGGCGACGTTCACCAGGAGTGTAGTAGTTCTTGTCGACAAAAAAGCTCAAGAGCTTATCTTGAGACGGGGATTCGCCCTTCACTTTTAGTTCAACATCATAGTCGACAGCCCTAACTTTCACGATGGCGCGGCTAGGACCGGTCAACAACAGAGAGGCATCCTGCATGGGATGATGTTGGAAAATGGATTAAATTCGGCCCCATATCAATAAGAGAACAAAGCTTGGAAATTCAGTAAAATTTTACTGCAAAGTTGTGCTACAGTACGAATGGGATGTGTGCCGGTCTGCAAAATTGCTTTCATTTACTTCATCAAATTTTCAAATCCTCAAACCCTTGCTGGTTGTGCGTGTAGTCTAATGCTGTGCATGGATAATCAGTTACTAGGAAAAGTCTAACAAATTCATCTTTCAGCTATGCAGATCTTAATTCCATTCTTCATGTTTGCACAGGCTCAACTAGCTATCTTGGATTTCAATTCAAATGAAAATATCACATATTGACGGCATAGGTAACTGTGACACACTCATAGAATTTGGATAATTGCAGTCGAATTAACCTATGAATACAACAGTGAAACCATGCCATAAACCCTGCCAGTATATCCCATGCGGCCATGCCTATGCAAGTAAGTGATGATACGCCATGGATCAGGCAAAATAGCATCAATGGCACACGCGTACCTCTGCGGTGAGTGTCTGGCAGTTGTCTCTGGTGCGGTTGAAGAGGAGGTTGCGATTGTGGTCCGCTGAATCCCGCGCGGCGACCACGCCGTACACATCCAGCGGCCATTCCAGGCCATCGCTTAGTTCCGTCACCTTCACCGAGAAGACGACCACGGCGTCAGCGCATCCGACGCGGTTAATGGGCGGCGGCGGCTCGTCGGTGTATAGCATCGGTGGTATAGACGCTGCACGCACAATCAAGATTCAGTTTAGTGATCCATCCATGATCTGACGATCAACCATTGCATCAAAACAAAACCTCGCCCTGTTTGGAATCGGAGAAAGAATGAAAAATAGGAATCGGCCGACGGGAATGGTGGAGATGGTGATCGCTGGGGCCAGAAGAAGATCGGGGACCGACGGGATCGATCATCGATGCTTGCTTACTTGCGTCCTCGTAGGATCCGAGACCACGACGGTACCTCCACTCCCATCTCTCGCGGTACTGCATCACCACTAAGGCCATCGGGTCCACTGGTTCCTCCTCCTCCTCCGGCCTGGCCACCCTCTTGCGGCGCTTCTCCTCGTTCGCCTCCGGCAGCAGGCGGCGCTTCCCCGTCCACTTCTCCTCGCCTCGGTTCTCCATCGCGGCCTTGCGCTCCGTGCGGTTCATCCTCGGCGGCGCCTTCGCTTCTTCGTGGCTGTCTGCCTCCGCCTCCGCCTCCATCTACGCCGCCAGCGTCGGAGAAGATGCAACAGTTAGGATCCGGTAGAGAGGGAGAGGGCCTCTTTCGGTCCAAGGCGAGTCCTCCTACTCAACGCTATAAACACTGAATAATGAGCAAACGGCCACGAGAGCTACTTGGGCCGCGACCTATTCACTTCCGCGTTTCTTTTCCTTGAGAGTAAGCGACCCCTAAAAAAAAGTTAGCGTGCCGTGCGCTGTACATGGATATCCTTTTTATTTCAGAATAATTTTATTTATAATAGATTTAAGAATATTGGTATTAAAATGAGAAACTATATTAGAGAAAAGGACAAAATTCATGTAATGTATCAAAAGATGTTCACCATTTTTTAAAAACGCTCATAGAAAAAACGATGTCGCAATTTAAAGAAATGCTCACAAATTTTCTTTTAGATATAAATTCTAAAAAATGTGATTTCTAAGAAATGTTCAATTTAAAGTTGTTCATGAATTTAAAACTATTCAAAAATTTAAACATATTCATGATTTTCAAAGTATTTGATTTTTTTCGTGTAATTTTAAAATATTTTCGTCACATTATAAAATAGTTCATCTTAAAAAGGGAAAACATAGAAAAGCAAAATGATAAATATATAAGGAAAAGAAAACACGACATGAGTTAGAAAGAAAACAGGTAGAAGAACTGGAGAGAAAAATCAACGAAAACCACATTGCATGAACCATACATGACTCACTACTTGATATTCATGAGGATGCATATCTCACATTACTACTCATGATCTAACCTGTAGGTCTAAGAGCATCTCAATAGATGATGTAGATGTATAAATAAAAACTTTTACATCACTTAGGCCCAAAAATTAGGCTTCAACAGATGATGTAGATTTAATTAATCAATAATTAAGGGATAATCCTCTCTGTAACAAATTGCATGCAAGGTGCCAATATGGTCACTGTCACGGTGGTTCCCTTCATGATCAGACGCGTCCCTTATTTGGGTGTTCCAACTAGACCTGGGCATTCTCCGGGCTGGGCCGGGTTCGGGCTGGGCTTCACAAAGCCCGACTAACAAAATCCCAAGCCCGGGCCCGGCATGGTCCATAGCCCGGAGAAATGCCTATTTTTGCATTTTGAAAATAATAAATCACCTATTTAGGGGATAAATAATACAACATTGCCCCCATTCTTTATTTAAAATCCCTAGAATACATGTTTGCCGAGCTTTTCACGGGACTCGAGCCGGGCTGCGGGCTAGAAATCAAACCCCAAACCCGACCCGAACGCCGGGCTTCTGTTCGGGCCTGCCGGGCCAGGGCACCCATGCCCAGGTTTAGTTCCAACCGTATAACTATCTTGATCATCCATGGAATAGATTGGTTCAATCATTAATTCACTTCGACTCACAACAGTTTCTAATGTATCGCTTGTTTCCGGTGTATACAAGACATGTTCAAAACATCATGATTCGAACTCCAACTAGAATACTTCATCACATATACTTAATGCTAAAAGCACCTTTCTTATGTATACCATGCATCGTGGAAAGCACAAAATACCAAAAAACTAATGCTATCACAAATTTTGATACCAAGCATTTGTTAGATATATGCCCTAGAGGCAATAACGGTGTATTACTAAATTCCATATTTATAATTAAGAATTTATATTCTATGATGTAACTACTATGATCCTGAAATGTGCGATTAAGTGGAAAGCTCATATGCACATGTGGAATGATAAACGGTAAAACCGGATTCCTAGTCTCGCCTCTAAGACTAGCTCAAGTGTTGTTTATAATCATGTTTTCCAGATCTTGAGATGTCATTAAGTGTAACAATAGTCTCAAAACAACATTGAGAATATGACGTTAAAAGAACGATCATATTGAATTGACCCAAACTTTGTAAACAGAGCCTACTACACCGATGGCTCTGAGTTAACTTATCAGGAGAAAAATCAGTTGGTCGCATTTTGTACTGATCTTGAGAATTACAATGTTTATTATCAAACTCCTCCATATTATGGTCAATATGTGCCACTAGTGTATGTGTTGAACTATGCTAACATCTATGGAGATCTCATGGTAAGATTTTTAAATATTACAACATTTGTGCATCTTTTGCATAAATTTTTCTAAAACTGAACTATATTGCTAACTACGAAGTTATTACTATGTTTTTCAATAGATAATCCCATAGGAGTGTATGCCTCATCTGATGTTTCCAAGGTCACCTTGATGTTTTGAATATACAACCAGGTCAGCCTACTAATCGCTCCTGTTCATATCGGATTTCTAAAAGCAATGGACATGACCATCAAAGATTGGAACAAATGTATGGCCACTCGGAAGGAAGTACTTGGAAGCAACATTAGGCGAAGTGCAAGAATTGAAGACAGGATAATCTCCATTCTCCATAATGAAGAGTCAGGGCCTATCTTGTTTTATGCTATTTTACCTAAGGGAAGGTAGTAGGTTCTAGCTAATACTCATGATCATGCGCGATCATGTGCTAAGAACAATTAAGTAGGATTGGTTAGATGACTATGATGATGATGTGGTATCGAGTAGAAGTTGTATGATCGATGATGATGAGTAGGACTTGTTATTATGATACCAATGATGAGTTATTTATTATTATGATCGATGATGCATGATGCTAAGTTGTTATATGAGCATGATGAGTTATTATAGGTGAAATGAACATGGAATAGATTCAAGTGGAGGCAGCATGTGGTGCACATCGAAAATACTACTAATCCAAACTAGATCAAGTTTGGATTAGTAGTACTTTCGACATGCACCACATGTTGCCTCCACTTGAATCTAATCCACGTTCATTTCACCCACTTTATATATAATAACTAATCATGGTCATAAAATCATATGATGAAAGTATTATATATAAAACCACAACGAAAATAAGCTGCAATTTAAAAAATACAGGAAAAGGTAACAGCAGTGCTTTTCTATAGAAACGCTACTGCTACTTACAACTATCAGCAGCGCTTTTTAAGCACGGGCGCTACTGCTAACTAGGTATAGCAGTAGCGCTGGCATTCCAGCACTACTGCTAAGAGTTAGCTGTAGCGTCTTAGTAGTAGCGTTGGCACAAGCGCTACTAGTAACTCTAAAACCAGCACTGCTACTAGGGTTTTCCCTAGTAGTGCTTCCTGAGGCTGATGTTATTCTCTTTGAGACTCTTGATGAAATTCATAAGAACCGGATTGATCTGACTATATGAATTCCACTGCCTTGTCTCCTGACGACTTGCATACAGAGGGTGACTGCGCTTGTTACTGAATACATACCAACCATGATCCTTCATGTGGAGGAGCCGCATCCTCGCCTTGCACTCTGTTTTGTACTGAAAAAATAATACTATTTGTCTGGTTTACCCTGCACACCGCAAGCACAAAGAGACAACAGCAAAGCTAATGTCTACAATATAAATGCCAAGCGATTTCCAAGCACGAAAGAATCCAAACGCTTTAAAGATGGTCCCTCTTTCCTCCTATGATGTAAGAGGAGTATTTGATCTCAACCGTTTGTTGGTCAAGGGCAAGTCTGGACATGTAAACTTTCTCAACTATGTCAAGTTACTTGCTAAAAGGAAATCTTTTGAATGGATCAATCATTTCGCCCATATCGGTTTAAATTCTCATGATTCATCACATACACCAGACTTGTTTTTGGAAGAAGAAAATATATTCTTCCATAGAGGCCTCGATCTCATTTCTTGAAAGGTATAGTTAATTGTCATTCTCCAAGAACCATCATATACAGATATTTTTTCACACTTTACATTACTCCTTCATTCCCTTATACAAGGCCCGTATGAAAAATACATTTTGCATATATACAAGGTCATCAACATAATCGAGGCAAAAATTAATGATGTTTTCTCATACTAGCAACTTGTTTAATACTTGCATGCATGCAGTCATAATGACACTCTGCTACTTCCATCCCTTTCCTTCCTTGCATGAAAGGGTCGTAGTACTAATGATCCCGGTTAACTAAAAGAAAACTTGTCTTGCAAATCAGTCATTAAATTTTACCTCGGTAGTACTTGTAATCTGAGTTTGCAGCCTTGTATAAGGGAATAGAGGGAGTATCATATATTAAACCCCAAGAATCCGGTACCAACAGGTATAATCCTTGTATAAGGGAATAGAGGGAGTATCATATATTATTTGTATCAGCTCAAGAAATGATCATCCAAAAAGGTTGTGAGATCCAGTAAAAGATTAAACAAATATTAGTAATTTGACAAATATGCTATCCGGTTTACATGTGCGTATGTATTTTACGAACCTTTTGGCGCATAATCAAAATGGGCAAGAAAAATAAAGCTCAATCTGTAAGGATGTAACAGAGCTAAAAGTGGAAGATAAACATCAACATATTGCAATTAGTATAATGATATTTCTTTCCTTTTATTGTCTCACTTTAAGATGTAATCATTTAGTTCCTTATTTACTTAAAGTGCAAATTATATATTGACCTTGTAAAGGAATTAATAGATTCTTACCTGCCGAGAGGTAAGACACATTCGACCCATTGGATTAGGAAAAATTGATGGCTCATATTAACTTACCATCTTAAATTTGCTCATCACGAAACGAGGCAACAAGAAGTATGTAGTTCAACTGAACCTTCAAGAATTTCGTGCATCATGCTGGTAACGCCGTCCATGTCCCCATCTGGATTTTCCATGACATATTCTGAAAGAGAAATGTCAAACAGCTCCCGGGTGCTCCTACACCCTCATGATCAGTATATTCATATAAAATTGAAAAAAAAATGTGAAACTTTCAAGGATCAAAGATTATCAAAGGTTTGATGTTCCTGCAAAGTTTAAGCAACAAATAACCTTTGTGGAGCCCTCACAAAAAAAATCACTGCTCAAAAATGTACATAAACTTTGAACAATGATTTTGTTTTTTTATTTCAGTGCTCTTCGAATGTTATTTTTAGCTAAAATTTTGCAAGATCATCAAAAGTTTCATGTTGTTCCATGTCCCAAAGTTTCAGATTTTTTTTTGACTTTTTTTGAATTTATTTTGAATTTACTGTTTATAGAGGGTGTAGGGGCACCCGGGTCTGAAAAAAAAAATCCTATCTCAGTCTGAAACCATTCTCCCAAGCGAATACGTTCTTACTATGGTAGGTTATACTGTTCGTACACTCTCCCAAAAACCTTGACCCAACAAACTGACCAACTGAGCGACGACCACAGCCTCGTCGCACCAGGACGTTTGAATCCATTCCCTGGGAGCTTAGTACTATCGTCTAGACTGATGTGTGAATATCCCGATGAGGCCATGATCACCGCGATCACGCGCAGATTATGCGACGTTCACTAAGTTATTGCTATTTTAAAAAATCACCACACTACAATTCCATGAGAAAATTCTGACCCAGATGGCCAGATGAACGGATGAACTGAAAAATAATTCGCTTCTAATCAAGCTACTTATAACGAGTGCGTTACATCGAGCGTGATGTAGACCTCCTTAGTGAACTCGGAGTCCTCGGCGACGAGCGGCGACTCCACGCCCATCTCCCCGAACCCGGTCTCGCAGGTGCCGGGGGCGCCCAACGCGCCGTTGACGTACGCCACCGCGTCCGCTTTGCCTCGCGGTGTGCCCGCCGCGGCGCCTTTAGCCGCGCCATCGAGCTCGTCCACGGCTTGCGAGTACAATTGGTCGCAGTCGTGGAGGGCCATCTGGATGCGCTTGTCCTTCTCCGAGGCCACGAGGGCGTGGATGCGCTTGATGATGCCGCTGGCTGCCGCTCCGGCGAGCTTCGACGCGATGACGGCCAGGCCGCGCTTGTCGGCGGTGGCGCTGTCCTTGCTGGCCTGGAAAAACTTGATGCAGTAGTCGTAGCCGATGGCCGGATGGCCGGCGGCGAAGGATTTGCACGTGTCCTCTAAGACGGAAGCCCTGGACGAGGCGACGAGGAAGAGGAGGACGAGGCAGGGGAGAGATCGTGAAGGCCCCATGGTTTTCGATATGTTTGTGTTGGTAGCAGACGGGATTGTATGTACGGTAGATGGTATATATGTACAAGAACGTCGTCGAGATAAATGGGAGGAAAATTGCACACACTGATTTGTTGCTACAATGGTTTTTGGAGGGTTTGATTTCTTGCAGTAAATAAGAGCATAATTTATTTACTTCCAGAGATATAGAGGAATGATGCTTCCCTTCCTATCAGACTAGTCCACGATCGACCATCCGATAAGCTGTGCGCTGGTCGTCCGATTGGCTAGTGATTAAACTCACGCGCGTGATTTCTGGATTCAAATCGGTAATTGATTCGTGTACGTGCATGGCCATCACATTCTTTGAGCAACTTGAGAGGATTTGCTTTGATTCTACTCCCTCCATTCCGATTTACTCGTCGTGGTTTTAGTTCAAATTTAAAATAAATCAGAACGGAGGGAGTACATAATAACAGTTCAAACGGGGATTATGTTTCAGGCCTTGCCTATTCCACTCTTCGCCTGTTACTTTGCTAAGATTTAGACCTGCCTGTTGCATGCATGACAATGTCCCATAGCTCAAACTCGTCGCCCGGTATCCTAGGTCGCCCGGTATCCTAGCTCGACAAAACTCACTTACCGTTTGCTCCAAAATTTCCTGCTTTTCAATAGACCCTTAGCTAGTTTCCAGAGAGGTATCCTCTACAAGATTCAGAGCAAAGTAACAGCAGTACACATTTAAGGTCACAAATTAGATCATAACACATAAACAGCGCCACATGCCAAACTGATTTACTACATGTCACCAGTTCACAAGAAGCGACCAAGCAACGGTGAATCGCATCTTACAAAACCCAACATCGCAAATATCCTCACTTCTACCTGCTTTTCTAGGTACAAATCTTACTTGATATTTGGCAGCCTTGTCATCACCTTGCCAGACATCCACACCAAGTGTCAGCTCTCCATCCGCTTCGACAGAAACAACAGACCGTGAAAACTCAATTGCCCCATCTTTCGTAACAGGTACCATGCCATCCTGAGAATCAAGTAGCACCATCTCCAGATCATCGAGACTGGCCATACGTGCAGCAAATCGCCCGTGATGGCCAGTTGGCCAGGATCCCTCAACAACTTGCACAGCGATAGTAGCCTCCACTGTCTTTGCAAGATGGCCAACCGTCACCTCCACTGTGCTTAGCTTAGAAGAGTAGGTGTGGCAATGAACTCCTTGGCGGCGATCACCAGGAAGATAGTACTTGTCCTCGATGACTAGAAGGCTTAAGAGTTTATCTTCAGACGGCATGTCACCCTTCACTTTTAGTTCAACCTCGTAGTTGACAGGATCAACAATCACAACAGCACGACTTGGACCGGTCAACAATAGAGAGGCATCCTGCATTATGACGTTTCAAAGTAATCAAATTTGGCTTTCTAGTGGATAAGATAACCAAACATGAAAATTCAGTAAAATGTCACTTGCGTCATTGTTCTATAGTGAGAATGAAGACATTTAACATGAATTGTACTGATCATCATCCCTATGGAACAATAAAGTATCTCGGATGCCTATCGTTATTAATCAGACAGGACATAGCAAGCAACTAGAAACTAGATTGAAAGCGACAAATAACACCATGCACGATCTAATCTGTCTTAGAATTTGGAAGGAACCAAAACAAATCTGATAACAAAAATCATACCATTCAGGGATCTAATCTCTGTTAGAATTTAGAAGGAACAAAAACGAATCTGATAGAAAAATAAAGAGGGCCGTCTCTTTTTACATAGGACGTTTAGTTGCAAAAACATTCACATGATTGAGATACTGGGAATTTCCGCATGTTTGCCTCATGCGCTACAAATACAAAAAATGTTACGTTTGGTTACAAAAAGGCTACACTTGTTGTATTTGCAAAAAAGGCTACAAATACAACCAGGGCATGCCCAAAAGGCTGGTAAGCTGGGGGCGAGGTCTGATTGCAACAACACTAGTTGCCTCTTATTTGAAAACACAGCTACACTTGTGTTTGGTTACGCCCCACTCCGTACACCAATTTTTCTATATGGTACATATTGCATACCACAATAAAACATATATTTTCTGCAGTCTGCATGAAAAGGAATAAAATAGGCGGGCACAAATAATTCTGGTAGCTATTGATTATAGACTTGGATCCTTTATCACTAGTTTAAGAAAGAAAAGATCCACCTATGCGCTTGAAATGTATCAGAAATAAGCTGATTTCTGAACTATACTTCTTGCTTGATTTTTCTAGTGTACCCCTTGTTTCCAGTGTATACAGGACATGTTCAAAACATCATGACTCGAACTCAAACTAAAATGCTTCATCATAGATACTTAATACTAAAAGAACCTTCATTATGTATGTCATTGTACCATACAGCATTGTACTTCCAGTAAATTTAAAAAAATCGAAAACTACCATGCATCATGGAAAGCACAAATACCATACATCATTGTGCTGTCATAACTTTTGATCAAGCACCGTACATGTAGTGCTTGGATAGTTCAGTTATTATCAACATCTATCATACTAAGTCACTGTATACAGCATTGCTGGATGAGCATAGACTAATGTAGTACTCCCTCCGTCCCAAAATTCTTGTCTTAGATTTGTCTAAATACGGATGTATCTCTTGGTTAGTCCCATTACTATCACACCTAATTTTTTCCTTTCAGATAAGCATATATCATTTCCATTCTCTTCCATGCATGTTTGCACAGGCTCAGCTATCTGTGATGTTCGATTCAACCAAAAATACTGTATTTTGAACAACAAAAGTAATTATAACTAGTAGGGAGTAAGAGAGTTTGGTCATCATGTGAAAGATACCGATTTCAAAGAAGTTCGTCAGTTGATCTAACCGCGGAGAATTGGTAGTTGAAATATCTTATGAATCACCAACAAAAATACGCACACTATAGCGAATTAGCAGTGACCGGTCATAAGCATATATAGCATGCCTATGTGTGTGTGGAGATTATATAGCATCGAGTAAGAATTCAAATCTACGAAGACATGCACATACCCCTGCGGTGAGCCTCTGGCAATTGTCTCTGGTGCGGTTGAAGAGGAGGTTGCGATTGCGGTCAATTGAATCCCGCGCGGCAACGATGCCGTATACATCGAGCGGCCAATCCAGGCTATCATCTAATTGCGTCACCTTCACCGAGAAGACGACCACGGCATTAGCATAACCGACGCCGGCAAAGGGCGGTGGCGGCTCGTCGGTGTATCGCATTGGCTTTATGGACGCTGCACAATCGAAATTCAGGTTAGCAATTCGTCCATGATTTGATGATAAATCCTAGTCATATGCGGAATCGAAGAAGAAGAAGAAGAAGAGGGATCGAGATGGCTTGGATCAGAGGAGTGAGGATCGGAGACGGATGCTTACTGGCTTCCTCGTAGGAGCCGCATAAGCTGGAGAAGGTCCAAATCCAGCTGTCGCGGTACCGCATCGCCACGGCGGCCTCCTCGTCCTCACGTTCCGCCGCGTCCGCCGCCGCGTCCGCCGCCGCCTCTGCGGCCACCTGCGCGCGGCGTTTCTCCTCGGTCGCCTCCAGCAGCAGGCGGCGCTTCCTCGTCCACTTGTCCTCGCGGTTCCCCCTCGCGGCTCTCCACTGCCTGCGGTTCATCCGCGGCGGCGCCTTCGCTTCTTCTGCCTCCGCCTCCATCCACGCCGGCGGAGGAAAAGCAGGTCGGGTGGGGCGGCGGAGTCGGGGGAAGTTGGTGCACGGATAGGGCCAGAAGCGCTGGTCCGATAAACTCTTCGATAGCCGTAAATTGGCCCATTAATAAATTCGCCGATCAGGTCAACGGGCCTGCGGCCCAAGTAGCGTCAAGGAAGTCCAAACATGAGGCTGGTCACAATGGGTAAGAACATAAGCTAAGCTAGTAACTTACACACTTCCCTAGACTATATTACTACCTCCATAGTAGGTAGGAACATCTATGTAGTGTCATGCAACGATGTATTTATTAGGTTATAGACTCATTGTTTCTTGGAGTGTGTGATGTTCCGGTAACTTAGCTAGTTACCACAAGCACCTCTCTCTTCATTAAATACGTGCCACATAAGCAAAGTTGTATTGGAGTGTGTGATGTTACTCCTAAATTCCTCCCCACTGTGACCGGCCTGAAAGGCCTTGAAAATCAAGTCCAACTTCTTTGGACTTCTCAAAATTCATGACAAAATGTCAAGACCCCTGTTAGTCCGCCTCCCAAGAGTAATCCGAAGAGAGTCAAGGCTACCAATGGGAAGGCTGGAACCAGTATGGCAGCAAAACAAAATTTGGCGGGCCCCAATGATGGGCGTCGCCGGGACCAATGAGTATCATAGCGTGAAACTGACTCGGTGCAGGCAAACCCACAGTTTGTGAGCTTTGCGATATGGCGAAGCAGTTTGCCCCTCTATTTTATGTAGGACGCGTCTAGCGAGTGGCAGGGTGCTCGCTAGCGCTCGCGAGCGGCCGGCCAGAAAAGGTAAGCGCCCGTCTCCCTGGTCCAGGAAGGAAAGATCCTTCTGGGCCAGTTGTTCCCCACGCGCGAACAAAGGAAAAGTAGGATCCCCCCACCACCCGTCATTGTCACGTGATACTCATCAACTCCCAGCGCCTCCCACGCCCCCTCACCCACCCTTTCTCCACCGCTGGTCGCCAGCTTCTTCCCAATGAAAGAAAACAGATTCAAGGCCATGAACTAGATCCTGTAGACACTGGCGGAGCTACTCACGCGCAAAACCGTGCCATGGCCCGCCCGACAAATCAGCAAAAAATATTTATATACTACATATGCCCATTGCCAGTCCACGTGGATAGCAGCCCAAACGCCCGGTTCAGTAGACCAGCACAACCAAACCCACAGGGCATTGCCGCCTGCCGACGGGGGAGGTTCAGCAGCTTTGGGTAGCTACAGCTAGTCAGCTAGCGGCAACTCTGACCCATCCCAGCATCCAACTTTTTGCGCTTTTCATTAGCTTGGCCCGCCCAGTTTTTTATTTGTAGCTCCGCCACTGCCTGTAGAGCTGCCATGGCAAAGCAGCCAAGCTGAGGAGATATGGGTCAGAAAACAGGAAGAAGAGAAGAGAAGCTTACCAGGCAACGCCATTAGGTAAGAAATCCTTCTCCTCTCCCATATCAAAACCTTGTTGCCTATCCCCTTGCCTTTCCCTCTCAATCTCCCAAATCAAGTAAAAAACTCCATGATTTTGAGGGGAGAAGGAAGTAAAAGCACAGAAAATATGTGGATATGATATGTGCATAAGTAATTCACTTCCCTGTGCAAGAAAACCATGGTTTGGAACCAACTTTCAGCTGGATGTGTGCAAACAAACACACCCAGGGGTGAAAAATGCATCTTAGCAGGAAAAAAAACTTGATGTAGTCCTCTGTGCAACTAAACATGGTTTAATAGCCAACTTTCCCTTGGATGTGTGCAACAAGCACACAGAGGGATGAGTGCAAATACCATGCATTATAGCCAACTAAAACATGTATTTTAGCCAACTCAACATGCATTGTAGCCAAAACTAAACATGCATTCTACCAATTTGTACTTGTTATTTGCAAATGAACACATTAAAAACTATAGTATCTGTGCAACGAAAAATGCATAAATGTGCAACTGAACATGCATTCGAGCCAACTGAACCTGTATTCTGGCCAACTCAGCATGCATGCTAGCCAAACTAAAACATGCATACTACCCAACTTGTATTGGATGTTTGGGAGTGAACACATTAGAAAACATGTAGTATATGTGTAACAAAAAATGGATAATTGTGCAACTGAATATGGATCCTAGCCAACTGAACAAGGATTCTAGCCAACTGAACATGCATATTAGCAAACTTAACTGCATTCTTGCCAACTTTGTAGCTGGATGTTTGCAAATAAGAACAATAAAAATCTATAGTACAACAACAAAACCACGAAGACCTTTTGTGAAAACCAAACAAAGATCCCTTACAACTTCTCAAGCAATGTGTGCAAATAGAAAGAACAAACCAGGCTAATGAAAGCACAAACCATAGTAATTGTCACGCATATATTCTTGTCCCACACATATTGCAAAGCTTTAGTGGAAAATATTTTCAATATACTAGAAGTAAAAACAGAAAAGGCGATGAAAACTATATCTATATTCTGTCATCCAGATCTTCTATATTCTTGCATCTGGATTTTTCATCTCCATTGTAGCATCAAATCATGTCCAAATTATGTGTAGAAAAATCTAAAACAACTCATTGCCAAAAGCAAACCTGCACATCATTACAATAACAAAGAAAAAAGTGAGAAAACAACGAGGTAAAAAAGTCATGTTGTTTATCTGTGCAACCTATTTACTGCAAAATGTGCAACTTGAAGGAAATATGCCCTAGAGGCAATAATAAAGTTGTTATTTATATTTTCTTATATCATGATAATTGTTTATTATTCATGCTAGAATTGTATTAACCGGAAACTTAGTACATGTGTGAATACATAGACAAAACAAAGTGTCCCTACACTAGTAGAAAAACACCTAATAGACCCGGTTCGTAAGGGCCTTTAGTCCCGGTTCATGAACCGGGACTAATGGGTCGTTACTAATATCTCCACCCATTGGTCCCGGTTCAAACAAGAACCGGGACCAATGTGCCTCCACGTGGCCCTGTGCGCCGAGCCCAGTCAGGGGGGCTTTGGTCCCGGTTGGTGGCTCCAACCGGGACCAAAAGGCATCCACGCGTCAGCGTTCCAGTGGCTGGGGTTTTTGTTTTTTTGAAAGGAGGGGGGTTGGGGGTTTTGGGGGGTTAATTTAGGTGTTTCATATATTGTGTTAGCTAGCTAATTAATAGAGAGAAGTGTCCTCTCTTATGTCCGTGCTTGGTCGACGCTACGTACTATATATACATAAGTGATCGAGAGAACCATTCAGTACAGAAGTTCGTCATGCATACCAAGAGAAGTGATCGATCGACCTTTCCTTCTCCGAGAGATTGGTCGAACAACAAGTTTTCGTATCATGTATCCGACGCTACTGGCTACATACATGTACAATATGTATAAGATATCTTAATTACAAACCCCTAGCATTTGAAATCAATTTCCACATGGTATTCTCCGGCTTTACTGATGACGTGGTCAAGAAAGAATCCCGCCAATTCCTCTTGAATTCCTTTCATGCGATCTAGTTCTAGGAGTTCATCCCGCATCTGCCACGTCTAATTTGAAGAAGGGGGTTAATTAATACATATATATGAATGAAACTCAACAGAAATGATGGTGTAATAAAATGAAATTGTGAATATTATTGCTTACGCACTTCATATTGTCTTCTAGAGTAGCCCCGCTTGTTTTTCAAAGTTGCGGTGTGGATGAACTCGCACACGTAGTATCCAGAGAAATCATTCCCTTCCTCCTGCCACAAGCACTTTACGAGAAATAGAGGTCAATCAAACTAATAATGAAGCATTATAAATGGCATTGATGAAAGTATAGCTATAGAATCAACGGGAGATGCGCGCAACTAGCTAGCTAGTAGTACTTACTTTCGGGTATGTATATCGCAGCTCCTTCGGCAGTCCCGGAGCTTCTGCGGTGAACTGTTTCCAAACCCTGCAAGACAAATAAAATAATTATTATTACTTGAGATATCAGGAAATAAACAAAAAGTTGCCGATATGGTGCGATAATGATCGATTGAACTTACTTGCTGAGCATTTCAGTCATGTCCCCGTAGGTTTCGGGATCTTTCCGTCTCGAGTCTAAGACGGTTACTAGTCCACGCTCAAGCTTAATCTCCAGAAGAATATAGTGGTACCTGCGCACGCGTGCATAACTCATCAATTACATTATACTATAACCTCTCTCGAGTAATAAGGGAAACCAAATATGCACACGACAGTAACACTCACTTGCCGTTGTAAGGAAAGAGTATGGTATCTTTGTTTTGATTTTTGATCAACGATTGTAGCAAGTTGTCCTCGGCCTCTTTGACGTTCTTTTCAACCAGAAATACATCTATGATATTTGTGTTAATGAACCCAATATCATAAATTTCTTGTTTTTTGCACTCGATGATCTTCAATCTGCATAATATATTGAGGATAATTAATTATAAATACATGCAATGAAAGAGCCGAGCTATATATAGAGACTTAATGACAGAAATAGTACTTACAGGCAGTAGCAAAAGACCATTAATTTATCGAGGGCCTTTTGATTGAAGAACGCGAAGAACTCATCAAATGGAACACACAACAGATCATTTGAAACGAGGTTGTGCTCCTCTTTAATGTTCAGATACAAACTATTCGTCCCCTCAAACTCTCTGCAGGTTTTCATGTACCAACTATGGAATCTTCGCATCATTGTTGTCAGAGATTTTTCATCTTTGACGAGAGGCTTCCCATACTCGTATCTGTGTTCGTCCACCTCCGCGAAATCAGGAAGTGCATCGTCAGGCAGGTAATCTTCAAGATTGCCATAACCGGCCACCGTCCCCGGAGCATTAGACACATTGAGCGGGGGGCACGATTGCTGTGCTTGTTCGCCGAGCTGGGCAATTTTCCCCCCTTTGCTTGTTCTTTTAACCTTTTACCACTGACAGTAGTTCCCGACCGCTTGGCTTGGAGATATGTCTGTTCAGTAATGCGCTCATAGTTGGTTCTCGGCGGAGACTTTGGTGGTTTCCTCAGGGCATCGATAGTGCGCTTTGCTTTCACCGGATCTACCTTCTCCTCCGGAGGTGGATGTCTCTTTGCTTTCACCCCTTCAAAGAACTTCTTCACGTGGGTCCGCACAATCGTATCATTTTCCTCCTCGGACCTCTCGTACGGTAACTTCTCTAGAGGTTTGAGAGATGATGGAACGTATTTGTATTGCCTCCCGCCTCTGGTTGTGCTGCTATACGCCGGAGCAGACGGAGCGGCTGCGGCGTCTGTCTTCTTTCGTGCTTGCTTACGAGGCAGATGAGAAGGAGTACGACGCGCTAGAGCAGCCGGGGCGGCGGCAGGTCTCTTCCGCCCTTGCTGGCGAGGCGGAGAAGGAGGAGGAGGAGGAGGCGGAGGCGTCCAGTTCGGAAGGTTGATGAGCTCCTTCCGCCATAGGCATGGAGTCTTCAGAGCAGAACCCAGCCTAGTCTCCCCTTCACCGGTAGGGTGCTCAAGCGGGAGGTCCTCAAATCCCTCCGTTATTTCATCCACCATCACCTTAGCATATCCTTCTGGAATCGGCTGGCAGTGATAAGTTGTGCCGGGTCCACTAGGATAAACTTGGCCAACAGCCGCCTTGACCTTCAAATTCATCCATCGCGCCATAATATGGCAACTTTGAGACTCCGTGATACCATCCACGGGATAGCTGGCAGGAGCCGTCAAGACATGCTCCGGCGGAAGCAGCTTGATGGAAGCCACGCTGCTTCTCCGCTGAGATGGCGGGGTAGCTTCGGGGGAGCTTCGGCAGGTCGTTTGCTGCGATCTGCTGCTTCTCATTCCTCTTCTCGATCCTCTAGCCCCATTACCCTTTCGTGCAGCGCCTGCAGTTGGTCCTGCTCCAGTTTCTTCCTCCTCTCGTGGGTTTTGTAACCCCCTGCGTTCGAAAAACCAACCTTCCACGGAATGGAGCCTGGCGTGCCTCGTGTCCGTCCAGGGTGCTCAGGATTCCCAAGGGCCATTGTGAGCTCGTCCTTCTCCCTGTTTGGAAGGAACGTCCCTCGCTGCGCTGCATCGATATAGTGTCGAAGGTTCTTGACTGGTATTTCCAGTTGCTCGTCCGTCCACTAGCACTTCCCTGTTACAGGGTCCAAGGTTCTGCCAGCCTCGAAGAACCAAGTCCGGCAACGGTCTGGCCAGTACATTGTCTCTGGTTCGATCCCTTTTTCAAGCAGATCATGCTCAGCCTTGGACCACTTAGGTCGGGCTTTGAGGTAGCCAGCTGACCCCGTGCGATGGTGAAGCTTCTTCTTCGCAGCATTTTTCTTGTTTCTCGCTGACATCTTCTTACTCTTTTCCGATGTCTTGTGGGCCACAAATGCGGGCCAGTGATCTTTGATCTTCTCATATTTGCCGATGAATTCTGGTGTCTTTTTTTTCGACAAACTGGTTCAGCTCTTTCCTCCACCTCCTCATTAGGGTTGCCATCTTCTTAAGAGCACAAGACTTGATTAATTGCTCAACTGGCTTCTCCGGATCCTCCTCTGGCGGTAGGGTGAAATTTGGCTTCAGCTCAGTCCAAAGATCTTCTTTCTACATATCATTGACATAAGACACCTCAGGGTCTTCCTCCTTAGGCTTATACCATTGCTGGATGCCGATCGGGATCTTGTCCCTAACAAGAACCCCGCACTGAGCAGAAAATGCCTTCCTTGTCCGGATGGGTTCAATCGGTTCGCCGTCGGGCGCGATTTCTGTGATCTGAAACTTTGCATCCGAGCTCAACTTTTTCTTCGGGCCTTGTCTCCTTACCGAAGTTGTGCTCGATCCATAGGGCTAGAAATTATAAGGAAGAAAGACGAGAGTAATTAATATGTGTACATATACCAAAACAATGGAAGCATCAATTAACTAGTCAGCACGGGCTTAACTAATATATATATATATATATACCTGACCGGACTCGGTTCGGTCACCGGAGCAGTCAACACAGTCTCCTTCTTGTACCTCCATTGTGTCACCGGAGCCATCATGAACATAGTCCTCTTCTTGTACCGGCATTAATGGGCGAAGCCATCATGAACATAGCCCTCTTCTTCACCCAGTCCTTCCAGCTGACCATCGGTGTCGAGGAGAAATGACGCAACTTCATCACTTCTATTTGCGATTATGTCCCCCAACATCGCTTCTGTTTCTTCGTCTCGGGAGTGCTCCATAGTTTCTGCAAATATTTACAACATGTCAATTATTATTCAAACATGGTACAGATGGATATATATATATATATATATATATATATATATATATATATATATATATATATATATATATATATTAGTGGCAAACGTAGAACTAGCTAGTTAATCACAATAAGGAATCATGTTAGTGGCCTCGACGCTGCTTCTCTAGGGTTTGGGGTCGCCTCGACACAACGCTTCAAGGGTTTGGGGTGGCCTCGATGACAACGCTCTTTTAACTTGGTAAATTTGGGTGGCCTCGAGAGAGTTAATTTGTCGGATAGGGGCGCGACGGGAGGAGGTAGGAGACCAACATCATTTTCTCTCTAGGGTTTGGGTGTCCTCGAGAGTTTTGGTCAAGCGAGAGGGCCGAGGGGGGTGCTGCCATTGTATAAGTTATCACGGTCGAGAGGGGGTATATATATCGACCGCCCCTCATGTCGAAGTTATCTCGAGGGGGTTATATCGACAACGACGCGACAACGACGAGAAAGGAAAATAATTAAGGAAAAGGAAGAAAAGAGGAAGAAGGAAGAAGAAAAAAAGAAGAAAAAAAAGAGGAGAAGAAGAAAGGAATATAGGAGAGAAGAAGAAAAAATAGAATTTTCTATTTTTTCTTCTTCTCTCTATATTCCTTTCTTCTTCTCCTCTTCTTTTTCTTCTTTTTTCCTCTTCTTATTTATTTCTCCTCTTCTTCCTCTTCTTATTTTCGTTTTTCCTCTCATTCTTTTTCTTCTTCTTCTTCCTTCTTCCTTCTTCCTCTTTTCTTCCTTTTCCTTATTTACTTTCTCCTCTACACTAACCTAAAATGCACTAACCTAAAATCGATATCTACTAACAACCTAAATAAAAAATTAATACATATATGAAAAAACATATATAAACAAAAAAATGCTATGAACATTATATTCATACATACATATATAGCCACATCCATTCATCATATATATAGCTACCACATACATATATACATTATATATATGAAAAAA
>NC_041383.1:712572986-712574153 GCF_002162155.2 Triticum dicoccoides
CACATATATACACATACAAACACATATACACGAAAAAATGCAAAAAATTGCTATGGAAATTGCAGGGGCGGCGGGGCGGCGCGCGGCGGCCGCGTAGGACAGGGGCGGCGCGCATCGACCGCGCAGGGCAGGGGCGGCGGCGCGGCGGCCGCGCAGGGGCGGCGGTGCGGTGGCCGCGCAGGGGCGTGGGACGGGAGGGGCGCGTGAGAAGGCTGTGCTCACAGGGGGCGGCGACGACGGCTCAGGCGAGCAGGCTGACGGCGTCGGTGGCGGCGGCGACGACAAGGTGGAGCAGGGGCGTCGGGCGGTGACGGCGACGAGGAGGAGCAGGGGGCGTTGGGGGAGAAGTGAGCGATTTGGCCAGAAACTGCTAAGTGCTGCTTATATAGCAAAGCCATTGGTCCCGGTTCATGAAACCAACCGGGACTAATGCAAACTTTAGTCCTGGTTGGTGCCACCAACCGGGACCAAAGACCTCTTTTTCGGCAGCCCAAAGGGAGGGAAGCCGCGACCTTTGGTACCGACTGGTGCAACGAACCGGTACCAATGCCCCCCCTTTTAGTCCCGGTTGGTGCCACCAACCGGGACCAAAGGCCCCTGTGCTGCCCACGTCGGGGCCAAAGTTTAGTCCCACCTCGCTAGTTGAGAGGGGCGCGCAGTGGTTTATAAGCCCCACTGCCGCACCCCTCTCGAGCTCCTCTCCACCGCAGGCTTTCGGGCCTACTTGCTATTGCTTTGCCTGATGGGCCTTCTGGGCCTACTGCGGGCCTGAATCCTGGCCCATAGTAGGTTTTCATATCGTATTCAGGCCGTGGGGGCCTAGTAGGAGGCATTTTTTTTGTTTTTTTGTTTTCTTTACTTATTGTTGCTATTTTTTTCCAGTTTTTTTGTTTTGTTTTCTGCATTATTTATTTTCTTTTGTTTTTTGCTTTATTTTGAAATTCTTTTTGCTTTTAGTTTTAGGAAAATTATAAACTTTCTGTTAGTGCCATTAGTTTTCAAATTTGAAAACACTTTTTCTGTTTTTTTGTTTTCTTTCTTGCTTTATTTATTTTATTTTGTTTCTACTTACAACAAAATACTTATTGTTGTTTTTTGTTTTGTTTTCTGCATTATTTATTTTCTTTTGTTTTTTGCTTTATTTTTTAATTCTTTTTGCTTTTAGTT
>NC_041383.1:712574163-712574832 GCF_002162155.2 Triticum dicoccoides
TTGGTGGCACCAACCGGGACTAATGCCTCCCCCTTTAGTCCCAGTTGGTGCCACCAACCGGGACCAAAGGCCTCTGTGCTGCCCGCCTCGAGGCCAAAGTTTAGTCCCACCTTGCTAGTTGAGAGGGGCGCGCAGTGGTTTATAAGCCCCACTGCCACACCCCTCTCGAGCTCCTCTCCACCGCAGGCTTTCGAGCCTACTTGCTATTGCTTTGCCTGATGGGCCTTCTAGGCCTACTGCGGGCCTGAATCCTGGCCCATAGTAGGGTTTCATGTCGTATTCAGGTCGTGGGGGCCCAGTAGGAGGCATTTTTTTTGTTTTCTTTACTTATTGTTGCTATATTTATTTTTTTTCCAGTTTTTTCTTTTGTTTTCTGCATTATTTATTTTCTTTTGTTTTTTTCTTTATTTTTTAATTGTTTTTGCTTTTAGTTTTAGGAAAATTATAAACTTTCTGTTAGTGCCATTAGTTTTCAAATTTGAAAACACTTTTTTTGTTTTTTTGTTTTCTTTATTGCTTTATTTATTTTATTTTGTTTCTACTTACAACAAAATACTTATTGTTGTTTTTTGTTTTGTTTTCTGCATTATTTATTTTCTTTTGTTTTTTTCTTTATTTTTTAATTGTTTTTGCTTTTAGTTTTAGGAAAATTATAAATTTTCTATTAGT
>NC_041383.1:712574842-712598175 GCF_002162155.2 Triticum dicoccoides
TACTTACAACAAAATACTTATTGTTGTTTTTTTGTTTTGTTTTCTGCATTATTTATTTTCTTTTGTTTTTTGCTTTATTTTTCAATTCTTTTTGCTTTTAGTTTTAGGAAAATTATAAACTTTCTGTTAGTGTCATTAGTTTTCAAATTTGAAAACACTTTTTTTTGTTTTTTTGTTTTCTTTCTTGCTTTATTTATTTTATTTTGTTTCTACTTACAACAAAATACTTATTGTTGCTATTTTTAATTATTACGAGGGCCGAACCATAAGACATTAAAGCATTTCAAATGAAATCTGAAAAAGTTGAAAGTTGGCATGGTATCATAAATTGACCCACATAGCATGTGCATGTACAAAACGGACAATGGTATCATACTCGTCAGTTACAAAGTTGGCATGGTATCATCATAATAGTTGCGGGAGAAAGTCTTCACTTTTTCTTCGCTTGTGTCATTTGCTTATTGCGCCGTAACCATGGATAATCTTCATCGTTTATCAGGATGCTGGGGTCAGCCTTGACTTTGAAGGGAGGAATTTCATGAAACTTTTCATAATCTTCAGACATGTCTGTCTTGTCCTCCACTCCCACGATGTCCCTTTTTCCTGAAAGAACTATGTGGCGCTTTGGCTCATCGTATGATGTATTCGCTTCCTTATCTTTTCTCTTTCTCGGTATGGTATACATGTCCTTCACATAAATAACCTGTGCCACATCATTGGCTAGGACGAACGGTTCGTCAGTGTACCCAAGATTTTTCAGATCCACTGTTGTCATTCCGTACTGTGGGTCTACCTGTACCCCGCCTCCTGACAGATTGACCCATTTGCACTTAAACAAAGGGACCTTAAAATCATGTCCGTAGTCAAGTTCCCATATGTCCACTATGTAACCATAATATGTGTCCTTTCCCCTCTCGGTTGTTGCATCAAAGCGGACACCGCTGTTTTGGTTGGTGCTCTTTTGATCTTGGTCAATCGTGTAAAATGTATTCCCATTTATCTCGTATCCTTTTCAAATCGTAACAGTCGAAGATGGTCCCCTGGATAACAAGTACAGCTCATCACAAATACTGTTGTCACCTCTGAGACATGCTTCCAACCAACTACTGAAAGTCCTGATGTGTTCACATGTAATCCAGTCGTCGCACTGCTCCGGGTGTTTGGAGCGCAGACTGTTCTTGTGTTCATCGACATACGGGGTCACCAAGGTAGAGTTCTGTAGAACTGTGTAGCGTGCTTGAGACCAAGAATATCCGTCCCTGCATATTATTGAGTCCCTTCCAAGAGTGCCTTTTCCAGTCAGTCTCCCCTCATACCGCGATTGAGGGAGACCTATCTTCTTAAGGCCAGGAATGAAGTCAACACAAAACCCGATGACATCCTCTGTTTAATGGCCCATGGAGATGCTTCCTTCTGGCCTAGCGCGGTTACAGACATATTTCTTTAGGACTCCCATGAACCTCTCAAAGGGGTACATATTGTGTAGAAATACGGGGCCCAGAATGACAATCTCATCAACTAGATGAACTAGGACGTGCGTCATGATATTGAAGAAGGATGGTGGGAACACTAGCTCGAAACTGACAAGACATTGCACCACATCACTCCTTAGCCTTGGTATGATTTCTGGATCGATCACCTTCTGAGAGATTGCATTGAGGAATGCACATAGCTTCACAATGGCTAATCGGACGTTTTCCGATAGAAGCCCCCTCAAAGCAACCGGAAGCAGTTGCGTCATAATCACGTGGCAGGCATGAGACTTTAGGTTCTGAAACTTTTTCTCTGCCATATTTATTATTCCTTTTATATTCAACGAGAAGCCAGTTGGGACCTTCATACTAAGCAGGCATTCAAAGAAGATTTCCTTCTCTTCTTTGGTAAGAGCATAGCTGACAGGACCTTCATACTGCTTTGGAGGCATGCCGTCTTTTTCATGCAAACGTTGCAGGTCCTCCCGTGCCTCAGCTGTATCTTTTGTCTTCCCATACACGCCCAAGAAGCCTAGCAGGTTCACGCAAAGGTTCTTCGTCACGTGCATCACGTTGATCGAAGAGCGGACCTCTAGGTCTTTCTAGTAGGGTAGGTCCCAAAATATAGATTTATTCTTCCACATGGGTGTGTGTCCCCCAGCGTCACTCGGAACAGCTAGTCCGCCGGGACCCTTTCCAAAGATTACATGTAAATCATTGACCATAGCAAGTACGTGATCACCGGTACGCATGGCGGGCTTCTTCCGGTGATCTGCCTCACCTTTGAAATGCTTGCCTTTCTTTCGACATTGATGGTTGGTCGGAAGAAATCGACGATGGCCCAGGTACACATTCTTCCTGCAGCTTGCTAGGTATATACTATCGGTGTCAAGTAAACAGTGCGTGCATGCATGGTATCCCTTGTTTGTCTGTCCTGAAAGGTTACTGAGAGCGGGCCAATCGTTGATGGTCACGAACAGCAACGCCTTTAGGTAAAATTCCTCCTGTTTGTGCTCATCCCACGTACGTACACCATTTCCATTCCACAGCTGTAAAAGTTCTTCAACTAATGGCCTTAGGTACACATCAATGTCGTTGCCGGGTTGCTTAGGGCCTTGGATGAAAACTGGCATCATAATGAACTTCCGCTTCATGCACATCCAAGGAGGAAGGTTATACATACATAGAGTCACGGGCCAGGTGTTGTGATTGCTGCTCTGCTCCCCGAAAGGATTAATGCCATCCGCGCTTAAAGCAAACCATACATTCCTTGGCTCACTTGCAAACTCATCCCAGTACTTTCTCTCGATTTTTCTCCACTGTGACCCGTCAGCGGGTGCTCTCAACTTCCCGTCTTTCTTACGGTCCTCACTGTGCCATCGCATCAACTTGGCATGCTCTCCGTTTCTGAACAGACGTTTAAACCATGGTATTATAGGAGCATACCACATCACCTTCGCAGGAACCCTCTTCCTGGGGGGCTCGCCATCAACATCACCAGGGTCATCTCGTCTGATCTTATACCGTAATGCACCGCATACCGGGCATGCGTTCAGATCCTTGTACGCACCGCTGAAGAGGATGTAGTCATTAGGGCATGCATGTATCTTCTGCACCTCCAATCCTAGAGGGCATACGACCTTATTTGCTGCGTATGTACTGTCGGGCAATTTGTCATCCTTTGGAAGCTTCTTATTCAATATTTTCAGTAGCTTCTCAAATCCTTTGTCAGGCACAACATTCTCTGCCTTCCACTGCAGCAATTCCAGTATGGTACCGAGCTTTGTGTTGCCATCTTCGCAATTGGGGTACAACCCTTTTTTGTGGTCCTCTAACATGCGATCGAACTTTAGCTTCTCCTTTTGACTTTCACATTGCGTCCTTGCATCGACAATGACCCGGCGGAGATCATCATCATCGGGCACATCATCTGGTTCCTCTTGATCTTCAGCAGCTTCGCCCGTTGCAGCATCATCGTGCACATCGTCTGGTTCCTCTTGATGTTCAGTAGCATCACCATATTCAGGGGGCACATAGTTGTCATCGTACTCTTCTTCTTCGTCGTCTTCCATCATAACCCCTATTTCTCCGTGCCTCGTCCAAACATTATAGTGTGGCATGAAACCCTTGTAAAGCAGGTGGGTGTGGAGGATTTTCCGGTCAGAGTAAGACTTCGTATTACCACATATAGGGCATGGACAACACTTAAAACCATTCTGCTTGTTTGCCTCAGCCACTTCGAGAAAATCATGCACGCCCTTAATGTACTCGGAGGTGTGTCTTGAACCGTACATCCATGTGACTAATGAGTTAGTTATGAGATGATGCATTATGGAACGAGTAAAGAGACTTGCCGGTAACGAGATTGAACTAGGTATGAAGATACCGATGATCGAATCTCGGACAAGTAACATACCGATGACAAAGGGAACAACGTATGTTGTTACACGGTTTGACCGATAAAGATCTTCGTAGAATATGTAGAAACCAATATGAGCATACAAGTTGCGCTATTGGTTATTGGTCAGAGATGTGTCTCGATCATGTCTACATAGTTCTCGAACCCGTAGGGTCCGCACGCTTAACGTTCGATGACGATCTGTATTATGAGTTATGTGTTTTGGTGACCGAAATTTGTTCAGAGTCCCGGATGAGATCACAGACATGAAGAGGACTCTTTAAATGCTTGAGAGGTAAAGATTGATATATTGGAAGGTTACATCAAACACCGGAATGGTTTCGGGAAGTATCGGATAAGTTTCAGAGTACCGGGAGGTTATCGAAACCCCCCGGGGGACTATTGGGCCTTCATGGGCCCTAGTGGAGAGAGGTGGCCGGTGGCCATGTGGAGGCACCCTCCAAGCCCAAACCGAATTGGACTAGGGGTGGGGTCGCGGTCCCCCTTTCCTTCTTCTCCTCCACCTCTTTCCCCTTCCCCCCTTCTCCGGAAAGGAAAGGGGAATCCATCTAGGACTGGACTCCCCCCTTGGCGCGCCCCCTCTAGTTCGGCCGCCCCCTCCTCTCCTCCTTTATATACGGGGGCAGGGGGCACCCTAAAGGCACAACATTGTCTTAGCCGTGTGCGGTGCCCCCCTCCACCATGTACTCCTCCGATAGTATCATCATAGTGCTTAGGTGAAGCCCTTCATAGATCACATCATCAACACCGTCATCACGACATCGTGCTGACGAACCTCTCCCTCGAGCCTCTACTGGATCAAGAGTTCAAGGAACGTCATCGAGTTGAATGTGTGCTGAACTCGGAGGTGCCGTATGTTTGGTGCTAGATCGGTTGGATCGTGAAGACGTTCGACTACATCAACCGCGTTAACATAATGCTTTTGCTTTCGGTCTACGAGGGAATGTGGACACACTCTCCCTCTCGTTGTTATGCATCTCCTAGATAGATCTTGCGTGATCATAGGAAAATTTTGAAATTGCATGCTATGTTCCCCAACAGTGGCATCCGAGCCAGGTCTATGCGTAGATGATACGCACGAGTAGAACACAAAGAGTAGTGGGCGATAATAGTCATACTGCTTACCACAACGTCTTACTTTGATTCGGCGGTATTGTTGGATGAAGCAGCCCGGACCAACATTACATGACCGTGTTCATGAGAATGGTTCTATCGACGTGCTTTGCACACAGGTGGCTGGAGGGTGTCTGTTTCTCCAACTTTAGTTAAATCGAGTTTGACTACGGCCGGTCCTTGTCGAAGGTTAAAACATCACACTTGATGAAAAATTGTTGTGGTTTTGATGCGTAGGTAAGAACGGTTCTTGCTAGAAGCCCGTAGCAGCCACGTAAAACTTGCAACAACAAAGTAGAGGATGTCTAACTTGTTTTTTGCAGGGCTTGTTGTGATGTGATATGGTCAAGACATGATGTGATATAAATTGTTGTATGAGATGATCATGTTTTGTAACAAAGTTATCGGCAGATGGCAGGAGCCATATGGTTGTTGCTTTATTGTATAATTGTAATTGCCATGTAATTGCTTTACTTTATCACTAAGCGGTAGCGATAGTCGTAGAAGCAATAGTTGGCGAGACGACAACGATGCTACTATGGAGATCAAGGTGTCAAGCCGGTGACAATGGAGATCATGACGGTGCTTTGGAGATGGAGATCAAAGGCACAAGATGACGATGGCCATATTACGTCACATATTTTGATTGCATATGATGTTTATCATTTATGCATCTTATTTTTCTTAGTACGGCGGTAGCATTATAAGATGATCCCTCACTAAATTTCAAGGTATAAGTGTTCTCCCTGAGTATGCACCGTTGCTACAGTTCGTCGTGCCAAGACACCACGTGATGATCGGGTGTGATAAGCTCTACGTTCACATACAAAAAGTGCAAGCCATTTTTGCACGTGAAGAATACTCAGGTTAAACTTGACGAGCCTAGCATATGCAGATATGGCCTCGGAACACTGAGACCGAAAGGTCGAACGTGAATCATATGGTAGATATGATCAACATAGAGATGTTCACCATTGAAAACTACTCCATCTCACGTGATGATTGGACATGGTTTAGTTGATATGGATCACGTGATCATTTAGATGACTAGAGGGATTTCTATCTAAGTGGGACTTCTTTATTATATGATTGATTGAACTTTAATTTATCATGAACTTAGTCCTGATAGTTTTTTTGCATATCTATGTTGTTGTAGATCTATGGCCCGTGCTACCGTTCCCTTGAATTTTAATGCGTTCCTAGAGAAAGCTAAGTTGAAAGATGATGGTAGCAATTACACGGATTATCCTCATTGCTACATAGAAGAATTACGTCCTGTAAGCACCGCTAGGTGTACCACCTGCCCCAGCAACTGCAGACATTGTCAATGCCTGGCAGTCGCGTGTTGATGACTACTCGATAGTTCAGTGTGCCATGCTTTACGGCTTAGAATCGAGACTTCAAAGACGTTTTGAACGTCATGGAGCATATGAGATGTTCCAAGAGTTGGAGTTAATATTTCAAGCAAATGCCCGAGTTGAGAGATATGAAGTCTCCAACAAGTTTTATAGCTGCAAGATGGAGGACAATAGTTCTGTCAGTGAACACATACTCAGAATGTCTGGGTACCATAACCACTTGACTCAGTTGGGAGTTAATCTTCCTGATGATAGTGTCATTGACAGAGTTCTTCAATCACTGCCACCAAGCTATAAAGGCTTCGTGATGAATTATAATATGCAAGGGATGGAAAAGACAATTCCTGAGCCCTTCGCAATGCTAAAGGTTGCGGAGGTAGAAATCAAGAAGGAGCATCTAGTGTTGATTGTTAACAAGACCACTAGTTTCAAGAAAAAAATCAAAGGGAAGAAGGGGAAATTCAGGAAGAATAGCAAGCAAGTTGCTACTCCCGAGAAGAGACCCAAGTCTGGACCTAAGCCTAAAATTGAGTGCTTCTACTGCAAAGGGACTGGTCACTAGAAGCGGAACTGCCCCAAGTATTTGGTGGATAAGAAGGATGGCAAAGTGAAATATATATTTGATATACATGTTATTGATGCGTACCTTACTAATGCTCGTAGTAGCACCTGTGTATTTGATACTAGTTCTGTTGCTCATATTTGCAACTCAAAACAGGGGCTATGGATTAAACAAAGATTGGCTAAGGATGAGATGACAATGCGCGTCCGAAATGGTTCCAAGGTCGATGTGATCGCAGTCAGCACGCTACCTCTACATCTACCCTCGGGATTAGTTTTAGACCTAAATAATTGTTATTTGGTGCCAGCGCTGAGCATGAACATTATATCTGGATCTTGTTTGATGCGAGGCGGTTATTCATTTAAATCAGAGAATAATGGTTGTTCTATTTATATGAGTAATATCTTTTATGGTCATGCACCCTTGTTAAGTGGTCTATTTTTGTTGAATCTCGATCGTGGTGATACACATGTTCATAATATTGAAGCCGAAAGATGCAAAGTTAGTAATGATATTGCAAGTTATTTGTGGCACTGCCGTTTAGGTCATATTGGTGTAAAGCGCATGAAGAAGCTCCATGCTGATGGGATTTTGGAATCACTTGATGCTTGTGAACCATGCCTCATGGGCAAGATGACTAAAACTCCGTTCTCCGGAATGAGCTACTGACTTATTGGAAATAATACATACCGATGTATGTGGTCCGATGAGTGTTGAGGCTCGTGGCGGGTATCATTATTTTCTGAACTTAACAGATGATTTGAGGAGATATGGGTATATCTACTTAATGAAACATAAGTCTGAAACATTTGAAAAGTTGAAAGAATTTCAAAGTGAAGTGGAAAATCATCGTTACAAGAAAACATAGTTTCTACGATCTGATCGTGGAGGCGAATATTTGAGCTACAAGTTTGGTCTTCATTTGAAACAATGTGGAATAGTTTCGCAACTCGCACCACCTAGAACACCACAGCGTAATGGTGTGTTCGAACATCGTAACTGTACTTTATTAGATATGACGCGATCTATGATGTATCTTACGGATTTACCGCTATTGTTTTGGGGTTATTCTTTAGAGACAACTGCATTCACGTTAAACAGGGTACCATCTAAATCCGTTGAGATGACACCATATGAACTGTGGTTTGGCAAGAAACCTAAGCTGTCGTTTCTTAAAGTTTGGGGCTGCGATGCTTATGTGAAAAAGCTTCAACCTGATAAGCTCGAACCCAAATCGGAGAAATGCGTCTTCATAGGATACTTGATGAGGATACAGACCTAGGGTAGGGTCATAGGCCTGACCTATACGCCCTACCCAAGGTCACTACCCTAGAAGCAAAGAAGCTCAAGAGACAACAGGGAGTAACCAATAAAGATGTCGAGTGTAATCCACTCGACCAATGAACCACTCGAGTACCCCTCCTTCCCGAAGTCACACAACCAGTCAACCACTCGACCATACAAGAAACCACTCGACCTACTGAAGACCAGAAGTCATTCAGAATAGCAACGGGCGAGCATTCACTCCGTAATCTTTAAGGTCATTTATGGCACTTAAGGCTGGCATTACCAGTAACGCCTAAATCTTTATGTACATTGAACCCTCTATAACGGGGGATGGCTGGGGTCCTAGCGAACTCTATATAAGCCACCCCCTCCTCTGGCACAAGGGTTCGCAACCCCTGTAACACACACACTCATATAATCCAGTCGACCGCCTCCGGGCACCGAGACGTAGGGCTTTTACCTCCTCCGAGAGGGGCCTGGACTCGTAAACACTTGCGTACAACCTTGCCGTAGCTAGGACCTTGCCTCTTCATACGTACCCCCTATACTCACTGTCAGACTTAGTACCATGATAGTTGGCACCCACCGTGGGGCAAAGCGTCTTAGCGACTTCCGGCGAGGTTGCATTTTCTTCGACCTTCATCAGCATGGTTTCCAGTGGCGAGTTGGTCATGGGCCGTGAGTTCCGGCTCGGCGCGCTCATTTTCGTCGCTGACGACTCCGCCTGGCTCCAGGAGGCCCCCCTCAACGTCGAGGCCCTCCTGGCTCGTGGCTCGGCGCACTTCCGTGCGAGTTCCTGCGGCGTCCTCCTCAGGCAGCCGTCTTCACCATACCAGTCGGTCATCGTGTTGTCGTCTCACTCTGTTGGACGCCACCGCAAGCGGTCTCTGGTCGTTCGCGGCTCCATCGATGGGTGAGACACGCGGTTGCTTGTCAGGCCTTCACCCCCCAAGTCGCGGCTATTGAGCCCGACATGCATTCTCGTGGATCGGTCAACCTGTCGATTGATTTCATAGATACTCTTTCTGAGAGCGGGAGTTGTGATCCCGCGGTGGAGGTCCTCATGGTCGACTCCCATCACGGCCCGCCTAGCTTCCATCGCAGCGGCGACGGCAACAGAAGCGCTGGTCCGTCACTTGACCACGAGGAGTACCAGCCCCAACCTCTCAGCTCGCAACAAAGGGAGGAGCTGCACCGCCGCAACGTGAAGGCTCTCCAGACCCCCATCATAGGGGAAACCGCCAAGGCCCGGGCCTTTGAGGCGGTGCACCTGGCCACTCTGGCTGAGCGCACTCGTCTGGAGAATCTTCAACATTCTATCGACGAGCGTGCTCGTCGACTGATTCCTGAATCTAGTCGATGTCCACAACAGTTGTTTCCGCCAGAAACTCAGGTATTCCATACACCGATTCAGAATTTGGCAGCCGCTGCACGTATTGCAGAGTCTATTCAGCCGTCTCGTTCAGAGGCTGGGAGAGGCCTAGATCAGATCAGAACATTGCTTCGAGCAGCAGGAGACCAGAACTCCGCTGTTTCCTACTCGCTGAACAGAATCCACAGCAGATCGGTGAGAGTAGATACCATTCATTCAGCTCACAGTCCTAGGTCCCCTTTGCGACAGGGAGGCCATGATCACCGCTAGGATCAGTACCTGGGAAGAGCTCATGGCGAATATGATCATGAGTACGCCCGCGACAACTATCGTCGGGCGCCTTCGTCCCTTCCGAGGGACGGGTCATACGCGCCCCAGCGCAATGACGACAGGCGTCCGTACGGGAACGAATGCAGAGTTCCCGTCGACCCCAGAGAACCTGGATTTGACGCAAGGTCCATCCTTGTGCAAGGTTTGGTCGACCGGAACAGAGTATACAGAGAAGGTTTGGATCGAGACAGACCCAGTGGGGGCAGAGTCCATGTTTCCAGCCCCGAATGTTTCAGAAGGGCCATCAGAGCTGCTGAGATACCCCATAATTTCAGACTGGAGACTAGCGTCAGTAAGTTACAGGCGAGTCAAAGCCCGATACTTGGCTTGAAGATTACCGAGTGGCTGTGCACATCGGTGGTGGCAGTGATAAGGTGGCCATGAAGCACCTTCCTCTGATGCTTGAAGGGTCTGCCAGAGCTTGCCTAACAGTTGGCCCCTGGGAGTATTTTGAGTTGGGATGAGTTAGCCCGAGTGTTCACCAGAATGTTTGAGGGAACTTGCAAGAGACCTGCCGGTCTACTAGAGCCGCAACATTACATGCAGAAACCAAATGAAACCCTAAGGGACTATATCCAGAGATGGATCACTCTACACCACACAGTGGAAAATGTGTCAGATCACCAAGCAGTCTGTGCTTTCAAGAAAGGCGTTCGCTACAGAGAGCTCGTCCTGAAATTCGGTCGGACATGAGATATGTCCTTCACTCGGATGATGGAGATTGCTACCAAATACGCTAACGGCAAAGAGGAATACCGACTCCGGAGTGGCAAGCACAAAACAGTCGCCCAGGACTGTCAGCGTTCTGGGAACGGGGGTCCCCAGACTTGCCTGCCTGCGGCCTGCGGCGTGGCTCAAGGGGTGGCCCAGTATGGCCCATCTTCATCAACCCAAGCTCAAGACCCTCGCGAGGGGCCAAGCCTCGCGGGGCGGACGACGCAAGGCTTCCTCAAGGATGGCCTCACCAGGTAGGCTCGCGAGGAGGCGGGGAGATCAAGGCAGGAGTACCTCGCGAGGTGCTCATGACGCAAGCCATGACGATCCAGACCTGGCGGGCGCCAGCCTGCGCAGTGTCCTCGTTTCCTCTTTGGTGCAAAGGGGGCAAGCGCAGGCGCGGAGTACTGAGGCATCAAGCAAAGGTTACCATATCGGTGCAACGAGACCAAGACTAGTAGAGCGGCAGGACGGAGGTCACCATGGAGCCCAAGACGGCGTCATCGCCAGTGCCTTTAGCAGTCGAAGACCAACTTTGGTTAGGATAACTTGAACTAGTTGTTCCCCTTCTAAATGGCCATTGTTGGCTCCCTTCCCGCTCAATATTTGGGAAGAGGACCAGGCCTCTATAAATAGAGATAGCTACAACCGTATAGAGGGGATCAGATCCAGAGATCACTTCATCTAGAGCCTAGAGATATCCACCCAAGCAAAACATGGCACCAGCCCAAGAACACCTCTCGCGAGGCTGTTCTTCCCCTGTATTGTTCATCATCAGCCCCTGAGGCAATCCACCACACCACACACTGGATTAGGGTATTACACCACAACGGTAGACCGAACCAGTATAAACCTTGCGTCCCTTGTGTTCATCGGTAGCTTAGATTCTCAGCCAGGCGTTGGGACGTGGATCGGTAGGGGGAAGATCTTCGCGCACACCCCAGAGTTTGAACCTTAAGGGTTTTGCCGGAACCCGATATCCAACATTTGGGCGCGCCAGGTAGGGGTGCGCCGAAATCCTCTTTCCACCGACCTGCGTTCCACTGCTTCGTCGCACCCATGTCCGGCGATCCGACGGCCAACGCCGACCGCTGGGCGGCATGGCCTGCCCATGCCGCGCCGCCTGCCCAAGGTGACCCCAACCCCGCGCCTCAGCTAGCCCGCACTCCACAGAACGCTGCGGGGTGCGGGTGACGCGGCCAAGCGCCGCCTGCCCTCACCCCGCGGAAGGTACGATCAACAGCAAGGGCCCTAAATCATGACGCGGCCACAGCATCGCACACCCGACGGGAGCAGGCGAACATGAAGACCGCGGTCACGGTGGCTCGAGAACTGCTAGGGTGCAGGCTGCAAGAAAGCGGCCATGACATGCTGCTGGAGCGCGTCGCCGAGCTCCTGGATGCCGCTGCTTTAGGGGCACCCCCTTTCTGCATCCAGCTTCCACCCCAGGCCCCGGGCGGATCACACGGCGCGCTCATCCGCGCATGTGCACCCTCCGGCGTACTCCAAGGCTTCGTCAGCACCAGCTTGTCCGTCAATGCTGGACGTCCAACTGTGCCAGCATCGCCCCTGGCAAGCGAGGGCATGCGCATCACCGCTTATGGCATGGGCGGGCCGCCGCCCTATCACCCCCAAGCTGGTGCTTCGAGCCAAGCCGCGTGGAGCGTGGGGCACTACGGCGAAGCATTCGGGGCGGCGACCCCGGAGGCATACGTGCCCCACATGGTGGATCGGGAATACTCACTGGAAGAAGACCACGGCTCGTTCCTTGGGCCAGGCTGGGAGGAAGAGACACCATAAGCCGAGCCCTTTCATGAGCCTCAAGGAAGCCTCACCGACCGCGCCGGCGGCAGCAGCTATCGGGTATCGCTAATTCTTCAGGAGCAAGCTTATGCTAACCATGGGTCACAAGAAGTCCAGGTCGATGCAGTGGAAGGCTGCCCCAGTGTGGCAGCCTCCCACCCCTCAGGAGGAGGGCACTAGGGGCTGCAGGAGAGGGGCCGAGAGCTAGGCACCTCCCCACGGCGCGCGGAGCAAGGTGTTCCTCGGAGGTAGGCCCTCTACTAGGGAGGTGCCGCAAGGCCTGCCCCCGGCAGAGGACCCGTGGTCGTCGGGGGAACCGTTGGTGTCCCCTTTTCCCCATTGGCATCTTCCTTGGTTTCCGATTGCCGTCAATGGTGGTCAAGGGTGGCGCAAGGCGGGGCCCTCATCTGGCGATATGAAGTAAGGCCGGTACCTGTGAAGAAGGCCAAGTGCCTATGAAGCTCGCCGCCCATGACACTCTCTTGTAATAATGAGTTGGGGTTGTACACGCCCCGGAGTCTCCGGAGAGCCACCCTCGGGCCTCAGAGGCTCCCGCCCACGCCCAGTGGCAGCACACTTAGCTCCGCGCTGGTGAGAAGACGTCGAAGACTAGTGTAGCTGCCGGACGCGGCCTTTTGCTTTTGCTTCCTTTTGTGTGGTCAAGTTTTCTCATTTCGAATCTAAGTTGAAGTTGAATTTGTGTTTGCGTATGCGGGGAGGGGTGTCTTGTCTTGTTCGCGTGCTTTCTCGTGTTCCAGTTTATGCTCAAGTTGGAATTCGCACTAGCTACCTCCCCCTCGCGAGCCCCTCACGGGCGGGGCTGGGCCCAGCACACGCGCGCATGCCGTCCCACGGTCGGCGCTCGCTCTCGCAAGGCTCTCGCCACATGGTCAACGGGTCTCCCAAGGGGCCCTCGCAGAGTCGCCAAAAGCCTACTCGAGGCTCGCCCATGATAATAAAGGTAAAAGAATCTCCTTATAATTGAGTGTGCAGTAAAGGGGGTCGTTACACCAAATCTCTCTGGTGAAGCTCTATCCAACTGCTTGTTAATAGAGGATTGGGTATTGGTCGATCAAAAGCTGTGATACGCAAAATCCGGTGTGAAGCGATCTCGTACTAAACGAATGGAAATTGACAACAATAAAAAAACATAACTTAGAAAGAGAGGTTCTGAAAGGTAAAAGGACCCACTGGTAAAATCCCTTCATTAAAGACACACTCAAAAATAGTTTGTTTCAAAGAAAAGGAAATACCACTGAAGAAGATCTTACTTTTTTGGCATTAACTGAAAGCCCATGAGTAAATAAAATTGCTAATTCTGATTAGAAAAAAAGAATAAATATCAAGCGTACAATTTTTTTGAACCGAGGGTTCGAATCCCTCTCTTTCCGCTCCCTTGGATCATTTGGGACTTTCGAATTAGTCTTGAAACACTTATTTTCTTATTATCTTTTTTATTTTCTTTCGCCCTAGGCAATCAACTAGCATTTTGTCATGGAAGTTTGTGAAAGAATGTTCTTGTTTTTCGTTGGAAAAACCAACGCCGATCTAAAACTAAGTCTCCCTTTCTCTTTAGTTTGGGAGCAGAGCTTAAAACCAACCAAGACCCAATTCAATACCAAATATCCAATTTTCCCAACCAATACTTTTGCCCTATGCTGGAAATTCCATGAAACCAGAAGTGCCAATATTTATTTTGAGTTCTTTCTTTGTTGAGATGGAAATCGACGTTCTTTTGAAAAGGGCTAGGTAGTTTGCGCGCAGGCAAAACTTCTTCATGAAAGGTACAAAATAGACTATCTCATTGAAATAATTAAAAATTAAGAATGGCTCTTTAGGCGAGCTACTTCGTTCCTATTCTTCGATTCTGAATAGGATAAGGTTGTAATGAATTCAAGAATTCAAAACATCCCAATGCGATAAAAGAATGGAATCCTAGAATTCCTATTCGAGAAATTTTTGGGCCCTTCTAGCCGAGCCATTCATTCCTTTTTATGAAAGAAAGATAAGGGACAGAAAAAAATGAAAGAAACATAACCGTTAACTAGAATTCTCTTTTTTTATTGCAGTAGTGAACTACTCTTAAATCGACGTTACAAAAAACTTCACTCGAATCGTCTGATTCCTCTTTACCGAAGAAGCCTGTGCTCGAAATAATCGAGCACAGGCTTTTCTAGTCAAAACGTATCTATCACAGTAGCCAACTCATCGCAGGGCCCATAACAGCACGCGGGCACCCATTCAGTGTCGTCCTTAACAACGCGTGGACAACAATCCTTTTTACATGAGGGGCTTCCCCTCCCAAAATGCTCTTACAACTTTTAGGGCCACGCCCGAGCTTTTTCTGCGCAGGACAAACAACAGGGGGGCACAGGATCAATCAGACATATCGCTCACCGCATCCTCTTGGTTGTCTCCAGAAGTGTCGCTGGAACCACTGTCACTGTTGCTGGCCTCACCATTGCCGTCATTGGCGCCATCTTCGCCGCCGTTCACGATGTCGCCTTCATCAGCAGCGACAACCACCCCGTCATCATCATGGTGAAGGCCCGGACAAGTGCATCCACCTTGTCCTCCACCCACCGCGCCAGGTTGCCTCAGATGGCCTCGGCACCGGGGCAATGGCGACGTCAAAGTCAAAGTGGGGGTCGATGTTCTGGAGATGGATGAAGACACGGGAGAATGCCCGTGCGAGCAGGCCGCGGCTCCTTTCCTCGACAAGCTGACGAGCCCTCTCAGAGCGATTCCTCAGATGCATCACCACGTCAGTGAAGAATTGGAGATTACCGGCGTAGTTGGTCACATGAGGCTGCTCAGCGGCCGTGTCGCAGATATTGCCCAGGGCCGTGTTGGCCCTTTCCCTGAGCGTTCGAAGCATGGGGCCGTGCATGTGCTCCAGCATCTACCGCTGGCGAATCTCATCTTTGTTCTGCCGCGCAACGGACTCGACATCATCGACCCTCCACTGGAGGAGAAGCAACTCGGCGCGAGAGGAGGCCAACTCAGCCTGTGCCGCGGCTAGGGCGGCTGCGGTGGCCTCGGCACGCTGCATCGCTTTAGTCAACTTGGTCCTCAGAGCGGCGATCCTACCCACAGCCTCGACCTTGATCAGCTCCAACCTCTCGTTGTACTCGCGCTCAAGGCCCGTGCGAACTTCCGCCACACGGGGTTGATATCTTATTGGATCCGGACCTCCTGCGTGCCGATGTCATCCTCCGCCTGGTTAACCTGGCGCTCCCTCATCTCCAACTGCTCAAGATCGAGGTTGCGCTCGGCAGCCTCCAGCGTCAGTGCTTCCTCGCGCCTCCGGAGCTCTT
Organism: Triticum dicoccoides; assembly: GCF_002162155.2. Classification (NCBI taxonomy): domain Eukaryota; kingdom Viridiplantae; phylum Streptophyta; class Magnoliopsida; order Poales; family Poaceae; genus Triticum; species Triticum dicoccoides. The sequence continues at coordinate 712,590,590 of NC_041383.1, forward strand.
CCTCTTCGACGGGCGTCCCCTTCAGTGATGCAAGGGCAGCTTGGCGCAGCTCCACTTGCTACTCCAAGGAATTGCACCAGGCTTGGAGCTCCCACGCTCGCTCCTCCGTGATCTCGCGTCGTTGGTCTGCCTCCTGAGCCTCCTCAATGGCTCGGGAGCAGGCCTTCCGCAAGGCCACTAGAGATGCTTCGGCCTTTGCATTGTCAAGATCACACTGGTGACGCGCAAGGCTGACGACCACCTTCAGCTTGCGCCGTTCCTCAGCCAGCCGCAGGCCTTCGGCTTCAAGACACACGTCCTCGCCCGCGAGCTCTACACCGAGCTGGCTCACCGCATCCGTCGCCTTCTAGAGAAACTCTTGGCGGATGGTGCTGTATTCTCGCGCTCGCTTGAGCATGTCGTCGATGCCGTCCTCCATCGCCTACGCTGGCGGAGGCCCCTCAGGAGGTTCATCCCGTCTTGGCAGGGGGCTGGGGGCTGGTGACCCCACGGTCATCGGACGGGCCCCGCGAAGGACCCAACCCGGTGCTGATCCATCGCCAGAAGAAGAGCCGAAGATCGACCTCAACTATTCACCGTCCATGATCAGAGAAGGAGCCCGGGGCAAGCTGATCATGTCCCGGGCAAGGTCACGAAGGATAGGCGGAGAGGGCACGGGCTCGAGGCACCGTGCGGGCCGGCTTGCCTCTCCGGACGAGCCCACATCAAGGGCGGCACACAGTCTTGGGGCGCCCAAGGCCAGCGATGGAGGAGAGGCCTGAGGAGGTGGCTTCTTTCCGCAGGCTTGGCAGGAGCGATCCTGAAGGGCCACAGTCAGCAAAGGGAACATCGAATGAGGAATTACAAGAAGGAGGGACTTACTCATCCACAACGAAGTACTAACTATGCTTCAGCGGCCGGCAGGGGCGCTCGCTGCCACTCGAAGAATCCTTCCTCTTGCGGAGGGCGTCGTAGTCTATGCGGAAACAACCCAAGCTCTCGACGTGAGGGCCGACACGTGGCATGGATGGCGAAGCACCAAGGCGGCCCGCCTCAGGGGCGCCAGGCTGGGAGGAGCTGTCAGGTGCCAGCTCTTGGTGGCCTGCCGAGGCCTCGGGGGTTTTGGCCTCGGGAGCTGCAGTTGGCGTCCTTTCATCAACGACTGCCTCACGACGGGCTTCTAAAGCTCCAGAGGATGATGCCTCGGGAGCCCCGCGCGATATAGGAATCTCAACACTAGATCCCCCAGCCTCCAGCAATGCTTGCCTCCCTGCATCACGTCCTGAGGCAAGATCGATGTGGGCGACGGGGGGAGGAGCCACGGCGATGGGATTCTCGCGGGGCCCCACAAGGTCAGCTAGGCGCAACCCCCATTCATCGAAGCGGGGCATCTGCCTCCGAACTCGGCCCTGCCCGAGCAAAGATACAAGAGGCCGCCCCCATGCCGGATGCTGCCTGGAGAGGGGTCGCCAGTCAAGATCTTCAGCACCTTCCTCAGCATTTCAGGCGCAAGGTCCCCTCCTGGAGCCTCATGCGGTCTTGATGCCCAGTCAAGGTCCACATCGAACGGGAGTGGCGCTGGAGAGGAGCGATGCGTCACTGGAGGAACTCCTTCACCACCTAAGGCGTGATACGTCCATTTTGCATCATGCTTTTATATCAATATTTATTGTATTATGGGTTGTTATTACACATTATATCTCAATACTTATGGCTATTCTCTCTTATTTTACAAGGTTTACCATGAAGAGGGGGAATGCCGGCAGCTGGAATTCTGGCTGGAAATGGAGCAAACGTTGGAAACCTATTCTGCACAGCTCCAAAATTCCTGAAACTCCATGCAACAACATTTTGGATTTAATAAGAATTTCTGAGCGAAAGAAATAGGCCAGGGGGCCCACACACTATCTAGGAGACAGCGGGGCGCCCCCCATAGGGCGTACCCCCTATCTCCTGGGCCCCCTGGTGGGCCTCCGGCGTCCATCTTCTGCTATATCATCACTTTTACCGTGGAAAAAATCGTGGGCAAGCTTACGGGACGAAACTCTGCTGCCACGAGGCGGAACCTTGGCGGAACCAATCTAGGGCTCTGGCGGAGCTGTTCTGCCGGGGACACTTCCCTCCGGGAGGGGGAAATCATCACCAACATCATCACCAACGATCCTCTCATCGAGACGGGGTCAATCTCCATCAACATCTTCACCAGCACCATCTCCTCTCAAAACCCTAGTTCATTTCTTATATCCAATCTTGTATCAAAATCACAAATTGGTACCTGTGGGTTGCTAGTAGTGTTGATTACTCCTTGTAGTTGATGCTAATTGGTTTACTTGGTGGAAGATCATATGTTCAGATCCTTTATGCATATTATTACTCCTCTGATTATGAACATGAATATTCTTGGTGAGTAGTTACGTTTGTTCCTGAGGACATGGGTGAAGTCTTGCTATTAGTAGTCATGTGAATTTGGTATTCGTTCGATATTTTGATGAGATGTATGTTGTCTTTTCCTCTAGTGGTGTTATGTGAACGTCGACTACATGACAATTCACCATTATTTGGGCCTAGAGGAAGGCATGGGGAAGTAATAAGTAGATGATGGGTTGCTAGAGTGACAGAAGCGTAAACCCTAGTTTATGCGTTGCTTCTTTAGGGGCTGATATGGATCCATATGTTTAATGCTGTGGTTAGGTTTACCTAAATACTTCTTTTGTAGTTGCGGATGCTTGCAATAGAGGTTAATCCTAAGTGGGATGCTTGTCCAAGGTAGGGCAGTACCCAAGTACCGGTCCACCCACATATCAAATTATCAAAGTACCAAACGCGAATCATATGAACGTGATGAAAACTAGCTTGACGATAATTCCCAATGTGTCCTCGGGAGCTCCTTTATTATTATTAGAAATTGTCCAGGCTTATCCTTTGCTACATAAAGGATTGGGCCACCTTGCTGCACTTTATTTACTTTATTTACTTGTTGCTCCACTACTAGGAAAAGGGCTATAGATAATATGGACACCAATGGCGCACCATGTATGTGGTGCGCCATTGCTATATAGCAATGGCGCACCACATACAGGTGCGCCATTAGTAACATATTACTAATGGCGCACTTGGTGTGTGGTGCGCCATTAGTAGTTTTGAAAAAAATAAAAATAAATTTTTTGTTACTAATGGCGCACCGTGGGATAGTGCGCCATTAGTATCTGGTATACTAATGGTACACCACACCCACCGTGCACCATTAGTAGTTTTGAAATATAAAATAAAAAAGCAATTTGTTAGTAATGGCGCACCGTTGCAAAGTGCGCCATTACTAGTTTAAACTAGTAATGACGCACTATGCCACGGTGCGCCATTAGATTTTTTTTTTATTTTTTGCAGAAACTACTAATGGCGCACCACCAGCTGGTGCGCCATTAGTAAGCTTGGTTACTAATGGCGCACCAGGTGGTGGTGCGCCATTAGTAACCTGGGACCAACAAGATATTTTGGAGAGCCACACCTACCCACTCACTTTCCCCACTTCATTCTCTCCACCTCCTCCTCCAAGCTTGTCTCGGCTGCCTCCTCCTCCTCACCTCATTTGCACCATAGATTCATCCAAATTAAGTGGTTAAATTACCTTTTTTGATAGGTAAGTAAGGGGGAAGCTATCTTTATGTTGTTCTCCCTCTCCAAGAATGTGCACATGTACTTTTTGTGGCCTAGCTAGATCTATGTATGTTCGTGGTGTTGCATATGTTTGTGGTGTTGCATATATGTTTGTGTTTGCAAGTATCGATATTTGAAATGCGATAGTTGCCAATATTTTGCCGGAATGTTGATTCATTTCCATTTCGGCGAGAATTTTGGCACTATGCATTCTTTTTTATCCTATTTTTAGGGAAAGTCATGCCAAATTTTTTCTTGGTTCTAAAATATCGTTTTGCTCTACCCCGTGGGCGACCATGGTCCGCACGATGACCGAAGGCATCGTGAATAGGTTTTTGAGCTCCGCAAAGGCCGAGATGCTTCAAAAGAACGAGACGGAGATAAGATGTCTGTGTCAAAGATGCAAGCTGAAGAGCCTTATTGCGGACCCGGATTCCGGGCAGGTGCGGGACCACCTGCTCTTGCGTGGTTTCATGGATGGCTATCGGTGGCAAGGTGATGAAGATGACTATGAAGTCGTCGATGGGGGCCGGGCAACAAGAAATGAGCAAGACTCGAGCGGGCGAGAAGACGAAGAGTCTCCAGGACAAGATCACGATGGTGATGCTATACATAGTCATCATGTAGAAGATGCAGGACATGATGACGAGGAAGATGCTGGAGCAGACGAAGGGCATGATCATGAAGATGAAGATGCCGGCGGAGCAGACAATGATGGACCATCGATGGGCTGGGTGCAGGACCCTCATATTCAAGAGCTGCTTCTCAAGCAGACGGATAACGCAAGAGCTGCCGCCCGAGAGAAAGCCAAGCTGGATCAACTGGAGATAGACGCGGTTACTTCATTGTATGAAGGATGCCGGCCCGAGGATACCCGCCTGAAAGTAATGCTCATGGCTCTGGAGATGAAGGTAAAACACAAAATGACCGGCACATGCTTCGACGAGAACATTTCATTCTGGCATGAACGTCTTCCCAAGGGGAACAAGTGCCCGACCAGTTTCGAGGAGGCGAAGAAAATCTTGTGTCCTCTGGATTTACCGCATGTGAAATACCATGTGTGCATGAACAATTGCATCATTTATCGGGACGAGCACGCGGAGTCTACCATATGTCCGGTGTGCGGCGTCACTCGATACAAGAAGAGGAAGAAAGCTCCTCGAAAAGTGGTGTGGTACTTTACGATCACTCCACGTCTGCAGCGGTATTTCGCGGACCCTAAGGTAGCAAAGCTCCTGCATTGGCACGCAGATAGGGAGGAGAAGAAGCTAGAAGATGACGCAAATGATCCAGAGATAAATAAAAAAGACAAGATGCTGAGTCACCCTAGGGATGGGAGCCAGTGGAAAGCGTTGAACTTCAAACAACCAGAATTTGGGAAGGATCCAAGGAACATCGTGCTGGGTGCGAGCATCGATGGAGTCAATCCGTTTGGCAGCCAGAGAAGCACACATGGCACCTGGCCTGTGTTTGTGTGGATGTACAACCTTCCCCCTGGTTGTGCATGAAGAGGAAGTACTTTCACATGAGTATGCTAATTGAAGGGCCAAAACAACCAGGGAACGACATCAATCTGTATCTGGGGCTGCTGAAAGAGGAGCTAGAGACATTGTGGAAAACGCCAGCCAATACATGGGACGCCACAGAGAAAGAATATTTCCCTATGAGAGCCGCACTGCTCACGACGGTGCACGACTATCTCAGTTACAAATATCTCGCAGGGCAGGTGGTCCACGGATTTTCTGGATGCGTGAGGTGCATGGATGACACAACGTATCACCAGCTAGATAGAGATCCTGGGTCTTCGAAAACCGTGTTGATGGGACATTGAAGGTGGCTTCACGACGATGACCCATGGAGGAAACGCGAGGATCTGTTCAATGGTGAAACCAAACCCCGAAGACGCTCGCGTACGAGGAGCGGCGAGGAAATAGACGAGCTATTGAAAAATTGGAAAGATTGCCCACTGCCGGGAAAGAAGCAAAAGGCGCCAGAGCTGGGAAAGAAGCGAAGGCACCAGAGCCATTGCTGAAGGTATGGAAAACGAGGTCTATTTTCTGGGACTTGCCATACTGGAAGATCCACCATGTGCCTCACAGCCTTGATGTCATGCATATGATGAAGAACGTGTGCGAGAGTCTGCTTGGTACCCTACTCAACATGCCAGAGAGGACCAAAGATGGGCCGAAAGCAAGGGTAGACTTGAAATCAATGGGCATCAGGGAGGATCTTCACGCTAATGATGATGATGATGAGGCGAAGCAGGACACGGAAAGTCGTCGCAAAGGCAAAAAGTCCAAGAAGACCGGAAATGACTACCCTCCCGCATGCTTCACTCTAAGTCAGGAGGAGATCGATCAGTTTTTCACCTGCCTCATAGGAGTAAAACTTCCTTACGGTTACGCGGGGAAGATAAGTAGATACCTAGACCCAGCGAAGCAGAAGTTCAGCGGGATGAAGTCTCACGATTGTCACATGCTGATGATGCAGATACTTCCAGTTGCAATCCGCGGGATCATGGACGCGCACGTCCATGAAATGCTATTTGGCCTATGCAACTTTTTCGACGTCATCTCTCGGAAGTCGGTTGGCGTGAGGCAACTCAGAAGGCTACAGGAAGAGATCGTGGTGATACTATGCGAGCTTGAGATGTACTTCCCGTCCCCATTCTTCGACGTTATGGTGCATCTGCTGGTCCATATTGTGGAGGATATCATCCAACTCGGGCCGACGTTCCTGCACAGCATGATGCCGTTCGAAAGGATGAATGGTGTCATCAAAGGATACGTTCGCAACATGTCACGCCCAGAGGGAAGCATAGCTAGGGGCTTTCTGACCGAAGAGTGCATCTCCTACTGCACGAATTATCTAGGCATCGAGAACCCCGTTGGTCTGCCCGTCAACAGGCACCTCGACAGGCTCGCTGGATGGGGTCACCGTGAGGGTCGCCGCGAAATGCATGTCGACTTCGAGGGTCGACTCGCCGACTTTGAAAGAGCAAACTTAGTCGCGCTACAACACATAGACGTGGTCGATCCTAGGGTGGTAGAGCACAAAACCTTTATTGAGAAGACGTACAATGACCGAGGCCAACAGAGGATGAACGGAGATATAATCAAAGAGCACAACTCATGTTTCACGCGTTGGTTCAAGCAGAAGCTTCTGTCGTACCCTTTACATGAGGATTCTTCCGCGGAAGAACAACTCATATTCGCCTTGTCACAGGGCGCCGAGCACAACCTGATGACCTATGAGGTGTACGATATCAACGGCTACACATTCTACACCGAGGACAAGGACATCAAGAGCGATGGTTATCAGAACTCCGGGGTAACGATAGAATCCTACACCGGTATCGACAAGGACAGATACTATGGAAGGATCGAGGAGATCTGGGAGATGAGCTACGCTGGAGAGAAGGTCCCGATGTTCCGTGTCAGATGGGCCAAGAGCGTCATAAAAGAAGACCGGTATTTCACCACCATGGTTATACCCGAAGACAAATCCAAGACCGCGGGTGCAAACGTCACCGCGAAAAATGAGCCATGGGTACTGGCTTCCCAAGTGGACCAATGCTTCTTCATTACCGACCCGCCAAAGCCTAGTCGTGTTGTCGTGAGGAGAGGCAAAAGGAAGATCATCGGACTAGATGGAGTCGCCAATGAGCAAGACTTCGACAATTACGGTGACTCGAAGATGGAACATGATGAGGACGATGAAGTATCAGCATACACCACAAGAAGAAGCAGGACCACCCTACCTAAAGGATGTCTGTTCCACAGAAGAACTCCATTTGCGAAAAAGAAGGGAAAGAAGATTGCGAACAGATAGCTAGCTAAGATCGATTGTATTTCAAGGACACTTTTTGAACTCATGAATGTTTTTAAATTTCATGCACACTCTATCTCGATCCCCCTCCATCTTGATCGCTATCCCACCTCGCCAGATCCGGT
>NC_041383.1:712598641-712642167 GCF_002162155.2 Triticum dicoccoides
GCACCCTCCCTGGCCCGCTCCACCGTCACAAATGAATGCAACTAAAATTGCAAAAAAAAACAAATTTGATTATATTTTCAAATAACAAATTTGATGATATTTTCAAATGATATTTTCAAATAATAAATTTGATGATATTTTTTCATATTCATAAATATTTTCAAATAACAAATTTGATGATATTTTTTAAAAAATCATTACTGTTTTTATAAAAAATATTACCGTTATGATTTAAACATGTTTGAACATATTTAAACACAAAAAAATATCAAACAACATTTTAAATGTTGTTAACATGGATAAAAAGTTATGTGCAAAGAAAAAATGCATAAAAACAAAAATTGGTGAGCCTAGGAATCAAACCCAGGACCTCCTAGTGTGTGTGCTGCGTGCTGACCAGTCGGGCTAGTGTGCATTTTCTGATGGAGATACGGTTAGGTGGAATATAACCTGACCAGTCGGGCTAGTAATTACTAATGGCGCACCAGGGTGAGGTGCGCCATTGTTGTCGTCGTACTTATGGTGCACTAGGGGGAGGTGCGCCATTTCTAACCCTCCCCCACTCCACCTATTCCCCTTGATCTGGCCTCCCTCCCTTCCTCGCCAGATCCCCCACTCGACCCCAACCGTATGCTGCCGCCCCCTTGCTCCGCCCCCTCCGTCCACCGCGCCTGCACGCTGTCGGTGATGCCGCCGCCTCTCCTGGTTGTGGTCTTGCGCTGCCCCGACGCCGCCGCCCCGACCCCCGTGGGACTCCACCCCCGCGCCCCCCGAATGGGATCGGTCGAGCGCGCGCGCTAGGGTTCCTCACCCCGCCGCCCGCTCCTCTCCTATCCTCCTCCCTCTGACGAGCGAGGGCCTCCTCCGGCCCCTGCAGCAGCCGGCGAGCGCGGCCCCGATGCGCCCACCCCGCCTGCCCCTGCCGTCCTCCGCTATCGGTCACCTCCGCCACCGGCCCCTGCTCTCCTTTGACCGTGGCCGTCTTCCTCTTCGACTACGAGGACCCGGATGAGCTCGGACCCCGAACCCGACCCCTTCACCGACCCCGACCCCGACCCCTTTGCCGACCCCGACCCCGACCCCTCCGGCAACCAGGTACCTCTCCTCCTTCCTCCTTCCTCCCTCTCCACCCTTCCCCATTCCCTCGCTCCCTCCCCTCGATGGTGGCGATGCCGGCACCGTTTGCATCTGAACTCTGCAAATATGTTCATGCCATGTTAGTTTGCAGTCAGGGTTCAGACAAATATTGTTAGCTACAATGTATAATTTGTCTTAGATTGTAAGGGTAACTAGTTCTTAGATTGCAGTGTAGGTCATCTACTTATACTCTATTTTTAGAATACATCTTCATCATGTGAACTTTTACTTAGTCTGAATATTAGGCTTTCTGAATCCAAGATTGAGGTTGAAATACGGTCTGCTGGATTGCTTCTGGTTTGTGCTTGCTGCTTACCATGATTTTTTCTGTCAAATTATGAATATGGATTAACATGAAGGCCATAAAAATTGTTGAACCAACTACGGTTCTTGTGAATGAGTAGTTGGAATGTGTTTGCACGACTTGCAATTCTTTCATTTGGGAATTGGGAGTGAACTGTGATAGTCTGAACACTTAACAAAAATTAAATCAAACAACATGTAGCAATCCTGTACCACTGTATGACTGTCCTTATTCTTAGTTCAAGGTTTGAAGTTTAAACCTGATCATTTCCCAACACACCTGGGGTGCTATTTTGATCTATCATTTTCAAGAGATAAATCCCGTGATAGCATTTTAAGCAACATTTTATATCTGGCTAGTTGACGATGCCTATGGGCTACAGAGCTTTGAAAGTTCCAAGGAGGCTATGAAAAGGAGCCACCGATCACTGCAGAGGCTATCATCTTGATTGCAGCTTCTGCTGCTCTCTTCACATGCCCTCTGCTCTTCACTACCTTGCTGTTTCCACAACGACGCCGACACCGTTTGCATCTGAACTCTGCAAATATGTTCACCTGCCATGTTAGTTTGCAGTGAGGGTTCAGACAAATGTAGTTTGCAGTAAGGATCTTGTTTCCTATTTTTAACTTGACAGTATATGGGTGTTTCCTATTTTTAATCTTGTTTTCTAATTCTAGTTTCGAGTATAGACCAGACTGGTTTATAAACTGGTAGTAAACCAGAAACTAGTTCATCTTTGTTCATGTTCAACTAATCTTTGTATACTGAAACCTGAAGCATCTGTCATACTCCAGTCAGTAAACATATTTGTTCATGTTCAACTAATCTTTTTCACACTTGTGCGGGATCCGAAATGTATGTTGCTATTTTCTGTTGATTCTTTCTGGCCAGTTCATTCATCATTTAGGGCTTGATGTATGGAGGCTTGTCTACTTGCTGCTAATACAACATAATATTTGATATGAGCAAGGTGAACAACCTTCAGGTCCCGGGAATCTACTCAAGGCTGCAGACACTTCTTGTCTCACTTCTTTTATCATCGGTATAATATTCATATTAAGGAGTTTCTGTAAGTTCATTGTTCTTATAAGCATAAGGACTTTTTTAATGGAAATTTACAGTATGTTTGAGGGTGAACATTAAGCTATGTTTGTTGTCAAACAAATTAAGAATTTTTTTAATTTATGTATTCACTATTTTTTATTTTACTTATCAAGATGGTGTATTTGAGCTCGGGAGCAGAGACTCCACGTCCTGAACTCCTGATTTGTCCCTCTATGCATGGTGTGCATATACTATTTGCCTATTTGGTAAAAGACAATTTAGTTGCCTATTTGGTATGCTTGTCATGTCACTTGTACTACAAGCTTAGTTAGGAGTACTCCATCTAGTAGTAATTAATTTGTGTGGCTGTGGAAGTCACTTGCTTTGGCATAGTAATGTTTTTATTCCAGTATTATTTTGTGGTGGTGTGGGTAGCAAGGTGCATGCACATAGGAGAGATTTACAAGAAAGAGATACTCCTGATAACAACAAAAGCTAACAAGGCAGTAAACTAAATCAGTAGATGCATCATACTGCTTTTATTCCTTCTTGGGGATAAAAAAATCTGGGATAATGGTTTTACTTGTGATGGTAAACTAAATCAGTATGATGTTGCACTTGTGATGATGCTACTTGTGATCTTCTGAAATGACCCATTGGGGACTTCATTACGCTGGGATAATGATTTTGCAGGTACCCCGAGAGGCCCTTGAGTTTTCCGGAATGTCGATTAACTTCCGTTCCGGCAAATTCAGGTACTCCATATGTCCTATTTTCAGCAAAGGTCATGCTGAAATTTTCCATGAATTTTAGCACGACTTTGCTAAAAATCGGACATATGGTGTACTTGCTACTAATGCATGGGCTGGAGTATCTTAGTACTTAGTTAAGTAGGATCAACTGCCCCGCCATTCTTGCTGCATTAAACCATATGTGGCAATAGAGCCAAGTGATTAGGCCCAACTTAGAATTCTCCTTAGCATCGATAAACCCTAGATGATAAACCCAACATAGGTGGCAATAGAGCCAAGTGATTAGTGACAAGTTATTAGGCCCAACCTAGGGTGCCTCGGCATCGATAAACCCTAAATGATGAAAACTTAACTTAGCATTTAGGGTGCCTCGGTGTCGACAAACCCTAAATGATGGAACCTTGGCTTCTATAGGGTGCCTCGGTGTCGATGAAAACCTAAATGATGTACGCTTAGGCTTTTAGGGTGCCTCGGCGTCGACAAACCCTAAATGATAAAAGCTTAGCTTTTAGGATGCCTCAGTGTCGATAGACCCTAAATGATGAGACCATGATCTTGTTCCTTGACAATAACGAACTTCTTGACCAAACTTTTTTCCTATTTAGAGCGAAACATGGCCAACAATGATGAGGCCGGTGGTTCGGGCGGCAAGCAATTCTGGGAGCTGTCCCAGGAGATGGAGGAAGAACCTCACCGCTATGAGGACGCCACGGAAGACACCGATCCTGACTACACAACCCCTAGTGGTGTTGGGGATGACACCACTGATGGTGTCGCCGAGGATGCCACCACTAATGGTGTTGCCGAGGATGCCATCACTAATGATGGCAGCGCATGCACAGATGGCAGCCAACCGAAGAGGCAACGGAAGGACCGGTGCCCGAACGCGCTCCGCACCGTCAAGGAGGAATTTACTCAAGTGGACTCCGACGGGCATTGAGGGAGTCCTGGATTAGGGGGTGTCCGGATGGCCGGACTCCCGGACTATGAAGATACGAGATTGAAGACTTCGTCCCGTGTCCGGATTGGGACTTTCCTTGGCATGGAAGGCAAGCTTGGCGATACGATATGAAGATCTCCTCCCATTGTAACCGACTCTGTGTAACCCTAGCTGATGGTGTCCTGGACTAGGGGGTACTCAACGCGTCGTTTCCCGATCAGTTGGATTGGGCCGAGAACCCCCATGGCTGTATACTCATGGGCCAGTCCGGACAGCTGCCGCATACAAGGAAGAATACACAAGACTTGGCGATCAAGACAAGGACTCCTCCCCCACCGGCGTATTCGGCTAGGACTCTTGTTACCCTAGGCCTCTGGTGCATTATATAAACCGGGGCCAGGCTAGTCGATAGACAATATACAACAACAATCATACCATAGGCTAGATTCTAGGGTTTAGCCTCTCTGATCTCGTGGTAGATCAACTCTTGTACTACCCATATCATCAATATTAATCAAGCAGGAGTAGGATTTTACCTCCATCAAGAGGGCCAGAACCTGGGTAAACATTGTGTCCCTTGCCTCCTGTTACCATTGATCCTAAGACGCACTACTTGGGACCCCCTACCCGAGATCCGTCGGTTTTTACACCGACATTGGTGCTTTCATTGAGAGTTCCGCTGTGTGATCGGCGAAAGGATCAATGGCTTGACTGCAGGTCAACTGCGACGTCGGCTTCTTCATCACCAGCTCGACTGGTCACCTTGGTTTGACCAAGGACTGTGCCCTACCTCCGATCGTCATGTTCGGATGAAGGCCTTCATCAACACCAACTCCGATGTCTATAAAGATCATGGAGGAGTCATCCATGGAGCTTGGGGGCTCAACGTCAACATTGCCCTCAGGCGACCGTGCTGTTTTTATGGACAACAAACTTGTATCCTCCGCCACCTCCTCCTCGAGTGTCGCTTAAACGATTACTTCAGTGAAATTATGCGGAATTAAGTCTACAACAACCCTGCAAAAATTTCGTCGAGTTCCTGTTGAATCTGGACGAGAATCTGGACGAGTTTAGGGCGTGGTATCCAGCATCTAGCTCGGATGTCCTTTGGAGGATCCAACCGTTGATTTGCTGCGGAATTCCCATATCTACCACTTGCCAAAAACTTAGCTCGATCCGACCGTCCAAACTCCGGGAAACTTCCGATTAGTGCATCACTTTTTGGATCTGTTTTCTGCGCGAGAACGAATCCGACCCGAATTCATCTTCTTTATGAGCGGGATCTCGTACATCCTTTTTGAAGGAAGTTTTCGTATGGGGTGTTGTGTTTTATTCTCAAACACATCCCAGTAGTATTAAAAGTATTCTTGCAATACGAACTTCACCGTCGCGCCGGTGTCAAACCAGCTCGACAACATCACTCCACGGCGGCTGACCTGCGTTAGACACGTCGTCGCTTTGTTGAGCCGAGCTCAATTTCTTCGGATCATCATCTCGGCCAGCCGAACAATAGTTCGGCATCACGAAGGATAAATCGTCACCAACATCGCCGCCCCACGGATTACACGGAGCAGGCACACCTGCATCGCCACACGGTCACTTCATCAAGCCGGCATCGACCACGTCACGACCTGCTTCGCTGGACTGGGGGCTTCATCATCTCTTCATCAACCTACTCCGGAGACTTCGGCGTCACTGGCCGACCAGCTCCGTCATGTTAGCTGGACCGAGGGCTTTGCCTCGGCGAGCCAACCTTTGCCAGCATCACCATGCCGTTGCTTTATCGCCCATCAGGCGATAGGTGTACGGATTGAGTCCCAATTTTGGGAATCACCTTTCTTCGGATTGCTACAACAAATAAGCCAGGTGCTATTAATCCTAGTATTTTTTTGCTTGTTAGGGTTCATTTTTCCCAATGAATTATTACTCTGGTTTGTCCGTCATATGTACGCAGGTCTATCAAATGGTGGCCGCATTAACGACGGTCGCATGGTGGTTCGGTCAGTTTCCGTACATAATCCGGCGAACGCCGCATCCGGAACTCGAACCGACCTGTGAATTCAGGCCTTCCATGCCTTTACCGCATCACGCCGCCGGCCGGCATCGACATTGATTTCGGCGCCAGGCCATATTTCTTTTATTACTCACTTTGCATAAATTATTTGTTATGCAACGATTTATTTTTATTTTTATTTTTATTACTATTATCTCCGGTTTGCACTATTTTTTGTGCACAGGAAAATGATCCAGCCGGACTATATCCTTTGGCGTCACCTCGGCTGGACGGGGGGCTTCGTCAACACTTCATTACCCCATGCCGAGGACTTCGGCATCACCCTGCCGTCCTGCATTGACCGTGCTATGTCACCACTTCAGAGTGCCGAGCTCTTTGCTCCGCCACCTTGGGGCCGGCTCGGGGATGGAACCTTGTCCCGTATCAAGCTCGGACCGCGTCATCAATACCGAACACATTAACCAGCTAAGTTGTCTTCATGCTCAAAGTTTTAAATTTTTAACTTGTGTTCGGCTTGGCCAAGCATTATACTTTTTTGGAAAAAAGTTGCTTGTAAAAATTTCCTTGTCCAAACTTTGTTTGTGACGTGCAAATTCAAATACCCCATTTACTTGAGGGCTTCCTTCATGAAGCTTTTTCCTCTTGCATATGGTTATACTTGTACGGCTTCGTTCCTTGTTCGTGTATTACGCCACAATATGCACCATATTGACTTAAGCGATTTGCAAGATGGGTTGCCTGGCTCCTGTGCTTACCCCTACGTTCCCGATTGTTCGGCTAGGGAGTAAAGGGAGCACCTCTGCAATTGTCACGATCGGGTCACCCGAGCCGGACCTCAGACTGGGTGAAGCCGAAAGCTAGCGCTCTTATTGTTTTCAATCATGGTCGACACAAAATGGAACTCATGAGTACAAAAAATCTATTGCACAAGTCTCATAATAAATGAGCACCGAAGAAAGGTATCGGTGGGTGTATTATTTTCTTCGAAGATGCTTCTTACTCTTCGCAGTAATATAGCATAAGTTTCCTGAGCGCGCTTTGTCTGTTACAGCCTTATAGCCTGATTGCCTGGTTATTGGAAACACCGTCGATATTCTCGACAGATGGAGTACATAACACTTTTCGGTCCTTGACCGAAGAGGGAGAAGCCGATGGTCGGTTAAGACGCGTTGAAAGTTCGGTTGAACATAGATATTATAAAGTACTTCGGTACATGCAATCATTCTTTTACCCAAGTCACTTGGGGCCTCTTAAATTTATATGAGCCGTTTTATGATAAGTGTTTTTCTTCTTAGTCGTTGCAAAGTTTTTATTATTATTTATCACTCCTTTTTTCGACACAAGTGTGCGGTCACTAGCCGGGGAGCCTAATTTCTCTCTCTAAGCCGCTAGAGTTTAGTTTGCTAAACCGGCCTAGTAAGAAGTACTCCGCCTTCGGGATAGGAGGTTGAAGCCGTAGGCTGACCCGCTTGAAGTTTTGAGATAGGATGTGTCATGTTAAAGCACGACAGAAGCACCTTTTTTTTATAGTCCAATTTTCGGATTGGCACCGAACACTTGATCTAGTTCGGACCTTAACCTTTTGAATAAGTTTTTTGGCTTTTCGAGCCCATGGCACTTTTAAACTATTTGTGTGTTTTCAGCACAAGTCTTGCAGTGCAACGCCGGACACCTTTAGAGATTCGGCAAAAACATTCTCGGATATTGCTATATATGCATCGGTTTCGAATTGTGTCTTCGGTCAATAGTTGGGTTGCCCGGCTCCTGCGCTTCCTATGTTCCGCTTTGTTCGGCTAGGTGTTCAAAGGGAGAACCACTGCGATTGTGCTTCCAGCTCACATGGTTAAGCACCTGAGTGGAGAAAGCCGAAAACTGACTGTCACAATAAGCGTAAACTAGTCGGTGATCCGATGACGGCGTTAAACGATGGGCCATTCATAACAATGGCCGAAGTGTTTACGGCTTGACCTCGACTGTCGCCGAACACTACCGGGGGCTATTAACTGGCCTCCCAAACTAAATCCTCGATATTTTGCTCTTACATTGGAGCTGAGGTTTCATGATCATGCTTAGAATGACAACCCAAAGAAAGGAACCGATAGCGAGACTATTTTCTTTGGAAGACATTTCTTATATTAAACAGTAATATAACATGTCTCTCCGCGTACCTTTGTTTATAAAACCATATGGCCAGATTGCCTTGTTTGTTGTAAATCTTTGCCCTCATAAAGGCTTTATAAAGTAGGACAAACACTCCTCGGCTATTGGCCGAGGAGGTGGAAGCCGATGGTCAGTCAACAAAGTTTTGTACAATGCGGATCCGAGCATTAATGACGTAAAGTACTTGGATACATAGAGTCATTACACATAATTTGTGATTTTACTATGGATATCAATCCTTAATTCAGCCTCCCGTGCCCGCATTAAGGCTCGGGGGCTACTGGGTTTCGGGCTTATTATTTACAAATATTAAAGGGGCACATCGATCCCCTGATCTGGTGTTGCCACCCGACCAGTGTCTCGGGGGCTACTGCATTACCTGTTCTATGCAGAAAATTTTAAGTGCAATACAGTTTCCGAGGAGATTTTGATCCTCAGGTTGGTCGGCCGCACCCAACCTGAGTCTCGAGGACTGAGCACGCCACTTTTTGTGTCCCGAAGTATTCTGCCGAGCTAGGACTTGATCCTCAGACCGATTTTGCAAATCAACCTGAGTCTCAGCGGCTACAAGGATCAGCGGTCTTATGTCATCCTTCATGTGCATCTCGGGTTTTAGACCGATACCCACCTTGAGGGCTACTGGCTATGTATCTCGGCAGAGAATAAATTGCACCAATAAAAAATATTGACAAAAATCAGCCCACATTCGGGGAGGTGCACCACCTCGGAAGCAGTCCAGCATAAAGCTCAGGCGCTAGTGGCTGGCTCCATAGAGGGTATTTCCGGCATTAAGCTCAGCTAAACTCCTTCAAACTTCTTTGAACCAAGGTGATTTACGACACCTCAGATACAGTCCGGCGTTGGAGCTCGGATACATAGTCCGGCGTTGGAGCTCGGATACATTCCGGTGTTAGAGCCGAGAAGCAGTCCGGCATTGGTGCTCGGCTGCAAGAGATACCTTGAATGCAGTTCAGCGTTAGAGCTCGGACGCAAGAGGACACTGCCTCCCGGGAACAACTCCGAACCCGAGGTGTGGCATAAAAATAACAACGCATTGATAAAGGCCGGAAACTTAAAGGGGCTCCTCGGATACCTGACGTGTAAACTCGTCGAATGCATTTTGGCGATCCTCAAGATAGAAGATGAGAAGATTTGTTGAACCAGTTTTCAAGACCGGCAACCGAAGATGAAGAACAGTTCGGAAGAATTGAGGAGCGTCCCTAACTTGAAGACCGGTTCAGGGGGCTACTGACGGTGTCCTGTACTAGGGGGTACTCAACGCGTCGTCTCCCGATCAGTTGGATTGGGCCGAGGACCCCCATGGCCGTATACTCATGGGCCAGTCCGGACAGCTGCCGCATACAAGGAAGAATACACAAGACTTGGCGATCAAGACAAGGACTCCTCCCCCACCGGCGTATTCGGCTAGGACTCTTGTTACCCTAGGCCTCTGGTGCATTATATAAACCGGGGCCAGGCTAGTCGATAGACAATATACAACAACAATCATACCATAGGCTAGATTCTAGGGTTTAGCCTCTCTGATCTCGTGGTAGATCAACTCTTGTACTACCCATATCATCAATATTAATCAAGCAGGAGTAGGGTTTTACCTCCATCGAGAGGGCCCGAACCTGGGTAAACATTGTGTCCCTTGCCTCCTGTTACCATTGATCCTAAGACGCACTGCTTGGGACCCCCTACCCGAGATCCACCGGTTTTGACACCGACACTAGCCCTCTCCGGTGTCTATATAAACCGGAGAGTTTTAGTCCGTAGGACGAACAACAATCATACCATAGGCTAGCTTCTAGGGTTTAGCCTCTCTGATCTCGTGGTAGATTAACTCTTTTACTACCCATATCATCAATATTAATCAAGCAGGAGTAGGGTTTTACCTCCACCGAGAGGGCCCGAACCTGGGTAAAAACATCGTGTCCCTTGTCTCCTGTTACCATCCGCCTAGACGCACAGTTCGGGACCCCCTACCCAAGATCCGGCGGTTTTGACACGGACATTGGTGCTTTCATTGAGAGTTCCTCTGTGTCGTCACCTTTAGGCCCGATGGCTTCTTCGATCGTCAACCACGACGCGGTCCTGGGTGAGACTTTACTCCCAGGACAGATCTTCATATTCGGCGGCTTCGCACTGCGGGCCAACTCGCTTGGCCATCTGGAGCAGATCGGAAGCTACTCCCCTGGCCATCAGGTCAGGTTTGGAAGCTTAAACTACACGGCCGACATCCGCGGGGACTTGATCTTCGATGGATTCGAGCCATGGCCGAGCGTGCCGCACTATCTCGATGGGCATGATCTAGCTCTGCCGTCGGACAGCGCCCAGAGTGCCGCTCAGGTGTCCGCTCCGACCATTAGCTCGGAGCCGACTGCGCTAGTCAGGGACGAACGGTTGGACGCCGCCCAGGAGCCGCAATCCCTACGGCGATAGAGCCGAATACCAGCCTAGTCCTTTGCAAGGCCCGTGACTCCAAAGTGTCGGACTCCGTTCCGGACTCCAAATATCCCGCACCTCTTCCGATCGAACCCGATTGGGCTACGATCATGGAGTTCACCGCCACGGACGTCTTTCAGCACTCGCCCTTTGGCGATATCCTGGATTCACTAAAGTCTCTCTGTTTGTCAGGAGAGCCCTGGCCGGACTATGGTCAGCAGGGTTGGGACGCGGACGACGAAGAAATTCAAAACCCACCCACCATCCACTTGGTAGCCACTGTCAGCGACCTAACCGACATGCTCGACTACGACCCCGAAGACATCGACGGTATGGACGCCGATGGAGGAGACGACCAAGAACCAGCACCTATAGGGCATTGTAAAGCCACTTCATCATACGATGTATACATGGTGGACACACCTAAAAGAAATGATAACGAGGATCAAAAGGGCGCAACCAGGGATCGCTCCCTCGAAAAACAATCAAAGCGGTGACGTAAGCGCCACGCCAAGCCCCACCTCGACAAAGACCCAGCCATAGAGCAGGGTGAATCAACGGAAGACGAACATGCCATCGAGCAACCGTCCAAACAGGGTGGACAATCCGAACAACCAATCTCCAGGAAAGATAATAGTCCGGACGACCTCATGCCGGACAAATTGCTGGAACATCAGAACCTCCACCAAAGGCTCGTTGCCACTGCATGTAGCCTGAAAAAGCAGAAGCGGAGGCTCAAAACAGCGGAAGATGCACTCAGAATCAGATGGGGCAAAGTACTCAATACCGCACATAAGTACGACAACAGTCGTCACACAAAGAGCTATCCGAAGCGGAAACTACTACCGGAATTTGATGAAGAGGCCATAAAGCCCCCACAATCAAAAAATAAGGAAGCCACCAGGTCGGATAGACGACCCCACGATCGGTCTCAAGCGACAAATGGCCCGCACTCAATACGACGCGCGATCCGCCTAAGGATTCGCATCAAAAAACTGGCCCAACTAGATCCATATATGGGCCAAGAAAGCAAGCTCCAGCGAGCAACGCAATGCAAAAAATATCCGAACATCGTGGCACACCTACATACAGGAGCGCCGCACATCCCCTATGTTTTATCGATGAGGTGCTGGATCATGAATTTCCAGCGGGATTCAAGCCCGTGAACATAGAAGCATACGACGGAACAATAGACCCCGGAGTCTGGATCAAGGATTATATCCTCCACATACACATGGCCAGAGGAGATGACCTTCACGCCATAAAATACTTACCCCTTAAGCTCAAAGGGCCAGCCCGGCATTGGCTTAAAAGCCTTCCCGAAAACACCATAGGAAGTTGGGAAGCGCTCGAGGACGCTTTCCGGGCAAATTTTCAAGGGACCTATGTCCGACCTCCGGATGCAGATGATCCGAGTCATATAAGTCAGCAGCCCGGGGAGTCAGCCCGGAAACTCTGGAATAGATTCCTTACTAAAAAGAATCAGATAGTCGACTGTCCGGACGCCGAGGCCCTAGCAGCTTTCAAACATAGCATCCAAGACGAATGGCTCGCCAGACACCTCGGCCAAGAAAATCCAAGAACAATGGCCGCATTAACAAGCCTCATGACTCGCTTTTGCGCAGGAGAGGATAGCTGGTTGGCAAGAAGCAGCACCAGCGACCCGAGTACATCCGAACTTAGAGATGGAAACGGGAAATCGCGCCATAACAAAGAACAGCACCGGATAAAGGATAATATCTCGATGAGCATGGTAGTAAACGCCGGATTCAAAAGCTCTCGGCAAAATCAGAAAAAACTGCCACCCAAAGATGACAGGGACAAGCTATCTAACCTCAACAAAATCCTGGACAAAATATGTCAAATCCACAGTACCCCCGGGAGACCTGCAAACCATACCCACAGAGATTGTTGAGTCTTCAAATAGTCCGGTAAACTCAACGCCGAACACAAGGGGCTCGACACACCAAGCGAGGATGACGACGCACCCCACAAGCAGAACACCGGAGAACAAAAGAAGTTCCCACAAGAAGTCAAAACAGTAAATTCACTTCAGATGACAAAAGGGAAAAACAGAACGGCGCCCATGAAGACACGCGCCATACGGCCAGCCCCTGAGGAGCACCGCCATTGGTTGTTACAACCAATCACCTTTGATTATCAGGATTACTCCAGAGGGGCCCGGAACGCAGGCTGGACTGCCTTGGTCTTGAATCCGGTTATTGATGGACTATAATTTACAAGAGTCCTTATGGACGGCGGCAGTGACTTAAACCTGTTATATCAGGACACAATCCGCATACTAGGGGTAAACCCAGCTATAATCCGCCATGGCAACACTTCCTTTCAAGGAGTCACGCGGGGCCCAGATACCCGGAGCATGGGTTCCCTTTCGTTAGAAGTCACATTCGGCTCACCCGACAACTTCTGAAGCGAAAAGCTAACCTTCCACATCGCCCCGTTCGTAAGTCGCTATCAAGCGCTACTGGGACGTGAAGCTTTCGCCCGCTTTAACACAATACCGCATTACGAATCCCTTACACTTAAAAATGCCCGGCCCACGAGGCATCATCTCATTACAGGGGAATATCAATTGACCCCCAAAGTACGGGTAATGGTGCGGCCGCCTGGACAGCCGCACACTAATTTTGCCCTACTATCCCGGACACGGCTCGACGAGTCCGGCGTCAGCATACATGGGATTAATAGCCGCAAAACCCTGTACAAGGGACTCCGCGTGTTCACGCCAGGAGACAATACGGCTCACTTCTTGCTCCAACTATATTTTGTTTATTCTAATATAGATTTCTTGCACGTTTATTTTTTTTTACTAAAGTTCCTCTTTCTCGCAGACGAACACTGTGCTACGCCCGTCCAGGATATGGCACAACGGAGAAACAGGCGCAGACGTGCAGTAGGGACCCGTTTCAAGGATTCTTTTCAGATTAAGACCCTGTGTAAACCTTTTTTTACTGTCTCTTGTTGACAACATCCCCCGGTTTTCGCTATAACCGAGGAGGAGGCTGGCGTCTTGGCATATGGCCACGCCAGAAGTTTGCGCGTACCTGGACACCAGGGGCTTTTTTACCAAGGGCTCTGTTTCGGCCTGTCTTCATAAAGACCGAATACCTTAGGGAGTGTTCGGTGTCGCGAGTTTGGCCTTATATGCATTAGCTCCGAATCATGTCTTTGGTCAAATGTTGGGTTTGCCCGGCTCCTATGTTTTGCTGCCTTACATTCCGTTATATCGGCTAACACGGCACCAGGAGAACTACTGCGATTGTGCCCCGATTCGGCCAAGCGAGCACCTCAGTAGAGAAAGCCGAAAACTGACTGTCATGATATAGCGACAGACTGGTCAACCACTCGATGACTCTCGGAATCTTTAGGATTCCTCCGCATCAATGAAGGACCGCTTCCCGGTCAGGCACACACGCGCCCCGAATTCGGGCGAGCGTGGTGCCTCCAGGGGCTATTAAGTAGCCCCAATGTCAAACTCCTACGGCTAAGTGAAAGTGATAAAGCATTATAGTCCGGTTGCCTAGTTCGCCGTGCTATCACCTCCTTTGTAGGACCAAGACGTTGGATTAAGTGTGAAAAGGCGCCTTTTTGTGAACACCCCCGCATTATATGTGTGGGGGCTGAAGCCAACGACTGCCATCTTTCAGGTTATATACACATATACATTAATGGCCGCACATGAGGTATTATAATTCTTGCAAAGCACAAGTATAATTTTTTTTCATATTCTATCAAAATATTCCTTTTACAATAGCATATGCTATTCGAACACAACATCCTTCGAGTACTACGCTTCTATGAAACGAGCGTCCAGAAGAACTTCCTCAAAGTAGTGCCTGGCAGGTACCTGGCCTTCGTCCAAATCCCGAGATGCGACAACACTGGCCTTCATATCCGCCCAGTATGTTTTGACACGGGCAAGAGCCATTTGTGCACCCTCTATGCACGCCGACCTCTTCATCGCATCAACATGCGGCGCAGAACAAAGGAACTACTGCACCAATCCAAAACAACTCTTCGGCTCTGGCTCCCCCGGCCACAAACGACTCGCAACATACTTCATGGCGAGTCCGGATAACCTATTCAGCTCCGCAAAGGCGGCCAAACGGTCGGATACCAAAAGTGGGCGTTCTGGATTGTGGAACTGCGACCAAAAAAGTTCTTCCAATTTATGGTCACCTCGACCTCGGAAGTGTTTCGTTGCGTCTGTTGCACGCGCTGCCACATCCAGATAAGTGTTTTCCGCACTCCACTGCCGATCTAATGGAGCATACTAGGATCCCCGAACTTTATCCGCAGCATATAGGGCTTTCCAGCCGTCATATCTCCGGCCTGACGCAGCTCCTCCTTCATAGCTCTCATTGCAGAGCGAGCATCCTTGGCCTCGGCAGTGATCTTCTCAAGGTCCTTCTGAGCCGCCCTTTCTTCTTGTTCGAGAAATTTATAGCGGTCGGCAGCATCCTTCAAATTTATAGCCATCTCGGTTATTACCTTCTTACTCTGGCAGTGAGCAGCCTGTTCGGCTTTTAGCTCTTCAGCCGCCTTAACGCCAGCCGCATCACTTTTCCTTGCTTGCTCCTTGGCTCGGGCAAGTTCTGCCCGCAGGTTCTCCACGGCAGCAGCACTATCTGCAATAAGCACATATATGGTAAGGCACAAGCATCGAACTCCTCTTATCAGATATCTGTGGAGCATACCTTCTGCCTCGTCTAGCAGCTTATTTACAAGCGCGACGTCGGCATCCGCCACGTCAAGTTGCCGCTTTAGCTCGGCAGATTCATCAGTCCGGCTAGCCACCGAACGCCTCGCCACCTTCATAAAAAGGTGACATTTTATACCTGGGGTTTTGATCCTCTGTGCGCCATCATTCTTGACGACACACAGAGTCTCAGGGGCTACTATTTATACAGGGTGCATTTTATGCGGCTCTACCAAAAGGTACACCTTTTTGCGTACCTCAAAGCCTGTCAGTAAACTCCTGGCGGCCTCGTACAACCTGCTTTCCGCGGATGAAATCCTTCCTATCACCGTGTTCATCAACATACGGTGTTCTTCTGAGGCGGACGCTCGCCCGAGCAGATCCCTCAGCCTCTCTGACCGCGCACCAGAGGGCACCGGACTAGCCCGACGACCTTTTTCAGGATCCGGACTTGGAGAAACCCGCCGGGACGACACCTCGGGGTCGCCTGCCTCGTAAGTCGGTGCAGCTAGGGGAGGCGTTTCGCTCTCCATCATTTCCGGACGAAGATCCCCTGAAGACGAGCTCTGCTGAGAAGGGTTGAGGTCCGAACTGCAAGGTAATATTTTGGTTATCTTTCTCAGAAATAAAACAGGGATGCCACTAATTTTTGAACCCCTCTCTTTACTTACGGCTCGGAGGAAAGCTGATCCCCTTGAGGGCGCAATGCGGTCGGGGCAGTCTCCGGCGCCGGATCCTCTGACAAAGATTTCTTCCCCCGTTTCAAGGTCATCCCCTTCGGGTCTTCAGAGGCACTCCTTTTCTTTCCCAGGTTGGGGGATTCTCGATTCCTCCCTTCCTGACAGTCTCCTTTGCGGAGGCGGTAGCTCCTTGGTTCCCCTCTTCGCCCTCTGCCGAAAGCGTAATCTCCAGCATCCTGGTTAACACAGGATCCGGCGCGGTCTCGGGCAGGGGGGCTGGACACCTGATAAGCTTTGCCTTCCCTATCCACTCCTGTTCAAAGGATAGCTCTGTTAAAGGGCAACTTTATGATAAAAATACGGATGGTGTGTCCAAATACGGGGCTACTTACCTTAACATCCTGGCGATTGCAGCTCAGGCCTGCGTCCTTGGACAAGTCCGGACACCTTGCTTGTGGTCCGAAGAACAATTTGTACATCTCCACAGGCGTCGCACCATAAAGTGTTGGAGGACTCGTGGTCCCTACGGATTAAATTCCCACAGGCGAAGAGGGCGACATTTGCAGGGCAGCGTGCGGCGAATCAGCATGACTTGTGCCACCACGATCAAGTTAATATATCTTTCTAGGAGATCTCGAATACGGTCCTGCAGAAGGGGCACGTCTTTGGACGGCCCCCAGATAAGCCCTTCATTGACCCATGACGCTCGCCGTGGTGGGGGACCCGAGCAAAAAGCAGGTGGCGCCACCCATGTGGTGCCCCTGGCTGTGATGTAAAACCAGTCCCGTTGCCATAAGCCGAACTCTTCTTGGAAAGTGCCCTTGGGCCATGGAGCACCGGCTATCTTGCTTATGATAGCTCCTCCGCACTCAGCGTGCTGCCCCTCGATCATCTTCGGCTCCACCTTGAAGGTTCTAAGCCACAATCCGAAGTGAGGGGTGATATGGAGGAAGGCTTCACACACAACAATGAATGATGAAATTTGGAGGATGGACTCCGGAGCTAGGTCGTGGAATTCCAGCCCGTAATAGAACATCAGCCCCCTCACGAAGGGATCAATCGGGAAGCCTAGCCCCCGAAGGAAGTGAGATGTGAACACCACGCTCTCACCGGGCTGGGGAGAAGGAATGGCCTGCCCTTGAGCAGGCAGCCTATGCGAGATTTCGCCGGTTAGATACCTGGCATCTCTTAGCTTTCGCACGTTTTCTTCCGTAACGGAGGAAGGCACCCACTGGCCTTGAAGGTCGGAACCGGACATCGTCGAAAGTCCTTAGCCCCTAAAACTAGAAGCTTTGAGTGTTGGAACTCGAGGCGAGAGGCGGATTTGATTGGATTGAAAGAAAAGGGAGTCGAGCCTTGGTCTCTTTATAAAGGAGTTGAATACCAAGAGCCCTCCCCGTAACCATTTGGGACTCGCTTTCAATTAGGGAGTCATACCAAAAGGCACGGTTGGGTTACCCGCGCCCGTATTGATGAGAATCCCGGAATAAGGGGACATGATCTCTGCTTCGACAAGACGTGCCAAGGAAACCGCCTCGCTAAACATGTTGAGGTGGGGCAGTAAAACAATTCGAATAAAGGCTTGACCGTGGCGTGATGTCACGTTGCGGGATACGTCAGCAGATTAGATTTGTGCATATATTATTCTCTCTACGGTGGTATGTGGAACTTGTTTTTGCAGAGCCGGACACTATCCTTGTGTTCAAACATCTTCTACGAAGTATTCGGAGGAGGAACCCGCCTCACAATGCCGAAGACAATTGGCGCGCCGGACTCGTCGTCATTGAAGCCAGGTTCAGGGGCTACTGAGGGAGTCTTGGATTAGGGGGTGTCTGGATGGCTGGACTGTGACCTTTGGCCGGACTCCCGGACTATGAAGATACGAGATTGAAGACTTTGTCCCGTGTCCAGATAGGGACTTTCCTTGGCGTGGAAGGCAAGCTTGGCGATACGATATGAAGATCTCCTCCCATTGTAACTGACTCTGTGTAACCCTAGCCCTCTCCGGTGTCTATATAAACCGGAGAGTTTTAGTCCGTAGGACGAACAACAATCATACCATAGGCTAGCTTCTAGGGTTTAGCCTCTCTGATCTCGTGGTAGATCAACTCTTGTACTACCCATATCATCAATATTAATTAAGCAGGAGTAGGGTTTTACCTCCACCGAGAGGGCCCGAACCTGGGTAAAAACATCGTGTCCCTTGTCTCCTTTTACCATCCGCCTAGATGCATAGTTCGGGACCCCCTACCTGAGATCTGCCGGTTTTGACACCGACAGGCATTCAACGGAGCCCAAACATATAGTCAAGGGGTACTCGGTTCAGCTCGGGTGCATTCTCTGGAGCACAGTCTTGATCAACACCGAGAACCTTAGGCATAAGGACCGAGGGAATTTGCGCAACCTCCTCTTCATGAAGCTGCACGAACGATACAAGTTCCCCGCTGAATTTGAAAACACACACCTCTCAGGGAATAAAGTGAACAGTGCTGCCCTCACAAGGATGAGCACGACCCTGTCTACTTGGAGAAGCGCGATGAAGAGAATGACTGAGAAAGGTGATAGTTATGAGAAGATCAAGGCGAAAAATCCTTCGATCAGCAAAGATGACTACAAGGTGTTCAAGATCAAGTGCGAGAGCAGCGCAACCTCTGAATCAAGTCAGTGGGGGAAAGAAATGCAGGAGTTGAACTTAGGGGAACACAAACTCGGTCCCGACGGTTACAGAGTGGCGGAGACTATATGGGACCAGGAGGATGTGGAGCATGCCGAGCAAGGCCTACCGCCCCGCTTCGAGAAATACAGTGACAAGCAGACCAGGAACTATGTCAGGGCCTGGTACAAGGAGGACCCGATAACAAAGGAGCTTACCACAGATCCGAAGACCAGGGCGCTTGAGCTTGTTCTGGCAAAGGAGACTGGTAGCAGTAGCACGGGGTCATCTCAGAGCACCCCTGCTTGGGACAGCACTCTAAATAGGGCGTTGAACGTAATGAAAAACAAGGATAAGCTCAGTAAGCCGTCGTCAGCTGGTCGTGTGGCCGGAAAAGGCTTGTCCACAAAATGTTCGTCATACTATACCGCTGGTGGGCGAAAGGAGAAAAATACCAGCTCAGAAAGCTAGTCGCGCGAGGTTGAAGAACTCAAAGCACAAGTGGCGCGGATTCCGAAGATTATCCAAGAGCAAGTGCAACAACAACTGGGAATGATGCTCACCGGCATTATGCCTACCTTGATTCATGGGCTGACGATGTGCATTGCGGGTGGCCAACAAGGGCCGCCCCCGATTCCCAGCTTCACGGCCAGCAACTCTCACAACACGCAGGCGGCGCCATTGGTGTCTCTGGTGGCGCCATTGGTTTCACCGGCGGCGGCGGTATTGGTGTCTCCGACGCCGGCACGGGCATTGGAGCTTAATGCACCCGGGTGTACGCCGGCCGGCACCTCGCCAGCAAACGGCCCCTCCGTCAGTTGCACGCCCGCCGTTGGCGGTGCCTCGACATTAGCCAAGATCGACGCCATCATCACAGTAACTAATTAAGCCTCTCGGCCGAGGACTTCATCTCCTTCCCTTTGACTGGGCATCCCTAACGCCCTACATGTTTTCGCAGGGCGCCGCCAACATTCTGTGCACTCTCCTGCACTTCGTGAATGATGAGTTGGTCGATGTTGCCAAGGGAAAAATCGTTCAACTGGGAAACCCCGTGTTCCACGGTAAACCAATGCCACCCACCGTGTATAGGGTTCAACTGGTTCGGGTGCTGCCAGGCTGCCACGAGTTGTTACCTCCGATTCGACCTGCCGGGGCCGACAAAGATGATCTGATGACCCTCAGCGCCCGCCTAAGCTGGCCCCTGCTTTGGCTGAAGAGCTAGATTCGTTTGGGGGCAGGGGACACCACCCCAAAGACAACACCGCCAGTCGTGCCGGTGCCAAGCCATGGCAAGACCACCGCAACGCTACCGGACATGCCAAAGATCCCTATGGCACAGGATCCGAACATGCATATGGCACAGGATCTGGACAACGACGACAACGACGACGGCCGTAAATTTAGCAACGTTGATAAGTACTTTGTCGAAAATGGGTATGATGACGAATTCTTGGAGATTCCTTCTCAAGAACCCAACCCTACAAAAGACGATCGCGATCTAGCTGGTACCGCGGAGAAACCCAATTGCAATAGGCGTCGTCTGGCGTTCAGTTCTCAGGAGACGCCTCCAGCTCCCGACTTCACCGAGCCTCAGATAGCCGAGGTGCGAAATATTATCAGCCCCAACACACTCAAGAAGGCGGTTTGTGAGCAGAACTTGGTCCCATTACAACAGAAGAAGAAGGGACGGAAAAGAAAGAGTAACAAGGGTGCGAGATAGTCGGCACCGAGTACGATCTGTGCTCAGGACGGGCCACCTTCACCTAAGGATATCTCGAGGAGGGTGCATGTGGCGGGTAGGGCGATGCTACAGACAAATATGCTCAATGCTGCAACCGGTGCTACGCGGAGTCTGCATGACAGTGTTCTTTCTTTGGAGAAGCGGCGTCTCAGAGAGAATGATGCGGCATACCCGGTTTTCGTGGCCAAGGTGCCAGAGGGCAAGGGCTTTGTGGATGGCGCCATCGGGGGTACGATCGTCCTGCGGTTTGATGACATCTTTGCTATGTTTAACCTTCATTCGCTGCACTACACCTTCATTCGACTGTTTTCGCTGAGTATGGAGATGCGGATCATTAGAGACAAGACCCTGGACATCGTGATAGTCGACCCCTTCTACATACGTGCCAAGATCTTGGGTAGCACTGGGGACCGGCATGTCGCGAGTTCTTACCTCAAAGGCGTTATTCTGGCAAACCCAGATAAGGATAACTTCCTCGTGCCTTACTTTCCTGAGTAAGTCATCCCCTCACCGCCCTGTAACATATGATTTCTTAGATTTCGATCGTTCTTTTTTTTCTAACATTCTGTGTTCTGTGCAGTGACACACATTGCACAATCATCCTCTTAAGTCCGAAATATTCCATGGCCACGTATTTCGACCCGTACCGTGACGCCAAGATAAACTACACAAATCTCAAGAAAGTTCTTGATGATGTTCTCCCCGGCTACGCCAAATCTGGAGGCACCTTCACCAAGCGAGTTCGTGGGTACGGCAGGCACGTGTTCACCCACAATACAAAGTTCTCCTGCGTCAAGCAGCCGCCTGACGGTCAGAAGGATGCCTACTATGCCCTTCATAACATGCGGGCGATCGTACGGGACCATCATCACCTTCTGCTACCAGATAATCTCAAAGATTGGGCCGCGAGCTTGTCGGCAATCTAGGACACGGACATCAGACAAGAATTCTTTCGCATCTAGTCGGAGTTTGCGGAAATTATCCATCAAGATGTCCTTCGTACCTCGGGGCAGTTCTACCTTAGATATCAATCGTCCAACAGTGAGATAGACACAACGCTACAAATGCAGGCTGACAACACCCGCGATTTCATGACCATCATGACAGACGGCGGCTTCATCCACGCTCCGGTCCCATGAGTCGAGTCGAAAGTAGTGATGCTATGTGTAGTTCTGAAACATTGATTGGCTCATGTTGTAATTAAACTTTAATGAACTTGTATGTCTCTTTGGTTTGGACAGTCGTTCAACTTAGATGTAATCGATGCTATTTATTAGTAGGACCATGAATCGTGCTATTAATGTCTTGCTTTTCTCTTCCGATCCTTTTGTTGCGTACTTATATATTGCTTATGTATTGTCTGTTGTTTGGCTTGTGCATAGAGATGCCGTCGTATGTCGTGTACAAGGGTAAGGTTCCGGGAGTCTACGACGACTGGGAGGAGTGTCGGAGATAGGTTCACCATTTCAGCGGTAACAGTTACAAAGGGTACACCACTAGGGCGGAGGCAGAATCTAGATACGCCCGCTATCTAGCGGGAGAGAGGAGGGAGCGTTGGATGAACCGGATGAAGACCAGTTTCATCGCGATGATGCTCATCGTGATGACTGCAACTCTCTTCTATGTGATGGTAGTTTAGATGATCAATATCGACTTGTAATGTGAAGACAAACTCGCTACTCGCGGTCTCCAGACTTGTAATGTTCTATCTTTTTTCGGTCTTTTGAATTCGGAGACTAATATGATGAATCGTATTCGGAGACTAATCTGCTATTGTATTCGATGAATCTGCTGTTGCTGTGTGGTGTTGTCTAAATTCTGTCCAATAATATATTTTGTAACCTGTGAAAATATCAGAAAAGAAAAAAAATAATCCCTAATATTCATACTAGTGGCGCACCACACAAGACACTAATGGCGCACTGTGATAATCACACTAATGGCGCATCACCCACTTGTGCGCCATTAGTATGCCAAAGCACATGGGTACATATGGCCCCCTGGGAGGCATACTAATGGCGCACTCTGGGCTATACTAATGGCGCACTACGTGGTGCGCCATTGATAACCCACAAGTATAGGTGATCGCAACAGTTTTCGAGGGTAGAGTATTCAACCCAAATTTATTGATTCGACACAAGGGGAGCCAAAGAATATTCTCAAGTATTAGCAGTTGAGTTGTCAATTCAACCACACCTGGATACTTAGTATCTGCAACAAAGTGTTTAGTAGCAAAGTAATATGATAGTGGTGGTAACTATAACAAAAGTAAAGACAGCAAAAGTAATGTTTTTGGTATTTTGTAGTGATTGTAACAGTAGCAACGGAAAAGTAAATAAGCGAGAACCAGTATATGGAAAACTCGTAGGCATCAGATCAGTGATGGATAATTATGCCGGATGTTTTTCGTCATGTAACAGTCATAACATAGGGTGACACAGAACTAGCTCCAATTCATCAATGTAATGTAGGCATGTATTCCGAATATAGTCATCTGTGCTTATGGAAAAG
This sequence comes from Triticum dicoccoides, assembly GCF_002162155.2. Classification (NCBI taxonomy): domain Eukaryota; kingdom Viridiplantae; phylum Streptophyta; class Magnoliopsida; order Poales; family Poaceae; genus Triticum; species Triticum dicoccoides. The sequence goes on from NC_041383.1 coordinate 712,621,746, forward strand.
AACTTGCATGACATCTTTTGTCCTACCCTCCCGTGGCAGCGGGGTCCTATTGGAAACTAAGGGATATTAAGGCCTCCTTTTAATAGAGAACCGGAACAAAGCATTAACACATAGTGAATACATGAACTCCTCAAACTATGGTTATCACTAGGAGTGGTCCCAATTATTGTCACATCAGGGTTGCCAGATCATAACACATAGTAGGTGACTGTATACTTGCAAGATAGGATCAAGAACTCACATATATTCATGAAAACATAATAGGTTCAGATCTGAAATCATGTCATTCGGGCCCTAGTGAGAAGCATTAAGCATAGCAAAGTCATAGCAACATCAATCTCAGAACATAGTGGATACTAGGGATCAAACCCTAACAAAGCTAACTCGATTACATGATAAATCTCATCCAACCCATCACCGTCCAGCAAGCCTACGATGGAATTACTCATGCACGGCGGTGAGCATCATGAAATTGGTGATGGAGGATGGTTGATGATGACGACGGCGACGAATCCCCCTCTCCAGAGCCCCGAATGGACTCCAGATCAGCCCTCCCAAGAGAGATTAGGGCTTGGCGGCGGCTCGGTATCGTAAAACGCAATGATTTCTTCTCTCTGATTTTTTTCTCCCCGAAAGCCAATATATGGAGTTGGAGTTGGCGTCAGAGGGTCTCCAGGGGGCCCACAAGGCAGGGGGCGCGCCCAGGAGGGGGGCGTGCACCCCCCACCCTCGTGGATAGGGTGTGGGCCCCCTGGTCTTCATCTTTGGCGAGGATTTTTTATTATTTATTCTAAGATATTCCGTGGAGTTTCAGGTCATTCCGAGAACTTTTATTTTCTGCACAAAAAACAACATCATGGCAATTCTGCTGAAAACAGTGTCAGTCCGGGTTAGTTCCATTCAAATCATACAAGTTAGAGTCCAAAACAAGGGCAAAAGTGTTTGGAAAAGTAGATACAACGGAGACGTATCAACTCCCCCAAGCTTAAACCCTTGATTGTCCTCAAGCAATTCAGTTGACAAACTGAAAGAGAAAAAAAAACTTATACAAACTCTGTTTGCTCTTGTTGTTGTTGTAACTATGTCAAGCCAGCATTCAGGTTTTCAGCAAAGATCATAACTAACCACATTTGCAATAACTCCTAGGTCTCATGTTTACTCATATCAATAACATAATCAGCTAGCAAGCCATAATAATAAATCTCGGATGACAACACTTTCTCAAAACAATCATAATGTGATATAACAAGATGGTATCTCGCTAGCCCTTTCTGAGACCGCAAAACATAAATGCAGAGCACCTTCAAAGATCAAGGACTGACTAGACTTTGTAATTCATGGTAAAAGAGATCCAATCATAGTCATACCCAATATAAATTAACAGTAATGAATGCAAATGACAGCTGTGCTCTCCAGCTAGTGCTTTTAATAAGAGGGTGATGACTCAACATAAAAGTAAATAGATAGGCCCTTCGTAGAGGGAAGCAAGGATTTGTAGAGGTTCCAGAGCTCGGTTTTTAAATAGAGATAAATTATATTTTGAGCGACATACTTTCATTGTCAACACAACAACTAACAGATGACGATATCTTCCATGCTAAACAAATTATAGGCGGTTCCCAAACAGAATGGTAAAGTTTATACTCCCTCTCCTCCACAGGCATCAGTCCATGGCTTGCTCGAAACAACGAGTGCCTCCAACATTCAATGGGTCCCAGGGGGAGTCTTGTTTGCAATTATTTTGATTTAGTTCGCATAAACCATGGGACTGGGCATCCCGGTGACCAGCCATTTTCTCATGAATGAGGAGCGGAGTCCACTCCTCTTGAGAATAACCCGCCTAACACGGAAGATAAGGGCAGCCCTAGTTGATATATGTGCTATTCGAGCATGCAAAACAGAATGATTTTTGAAGGTTTAGAGTTTGGCACATACAAATTTACTTGGAACGGCAGGTAGATACTGCAAATAGGAAGGTATAGTGGACTCATATGGAATAACTTTGGGGTTTAAGGGATGGGATGCACAAGCAGTATTCCGCTTAGTACAAGTGAAGGCTAGCAAAAGACTGGGAAGCGACTGACTAGAGAGCGACAACAGTCATGAACATGCATTAAAATTAATAAACATTAAATACAAGCATGAGTAGGATATAATCCACCATGAACATAAATATCGTGAAGGCTATGTTGATTTGTTTTCAACTACATGCGTGAACATGTGCCAAGTCAAGTCACTTAAATCATACAAAGGAGGATACCACCCCATCATACCACATCACAACCATTTTAATAGCATGTTGGCACGCAAGGTAAACCATTACAACTCATAGATAACCAAGCATGGCATGAGCAACTATGATCTCTAATTGTCATCGCAAAGACGTTTATTTATAATAAGCTGAATCAAGAATGATGGACTCATCATATTTACAAAAATAAGAGAGGTCGAGTTCATACCAGCTTTTCCCTCTCAGTCAATCCATCATATATCATCATAATTGCCTTTCACTTGCACGATGAACGGTGTGAATAATAATAAGAGTGCACGTGCATTGGACTAAGCTGGAATCTGCGGGCATTCAATAAAGGGCCATTTGCATTTCTGCCCCTAACTCGAACCACCTACTGAGATTTGCCCCTAATTTCAAAGCATGCTCAAATTTGCCCCTCTGCCGTTAAGTCACTAGTCAGAAATGCCCTTCTGTTCATTCAAAGGCCATTGACCGTCAGAGGCCCATGTGTACTGTAGCAGACGGAAAGTGCTACAGTATTGGACAGAAAGTGCTACAGTACTATATGGAGACTTAACGACTGAGGGGCGAATTTGAGCATGCTTCAAAATTAGGAGCAAATTTGAGTAGTGGGTTCGAGTTAGGGTCACAGATGTAAATGTCCCTTCAATAAACAGGAGAAGACAAGGCAATATGGTCTCTTGGTTAAATCAACAATTATGCATATAAGAGCCACTTCAACAATTTAATCATGGTCTTCTCCTACTGACCCCCAAAGAAAAGAAACGAAATAAAAACTATTTACAAGGGAAAGCTCCCAACAAGCAAAAGAAGAACGGGAAATATTTTTGGGTTTTCCTTTTAATTACTACAGCAAAGAAATAAACTACTACTATTTTTTTTTGTTTTTCTTAAGGTTTATTAAACACACAAGAAGAAGGCAGGAAAAAGAAAATAATCTAGCATGGATATTACAGTGAAAGAGTATGAGCACCGACATCTAGCAATGAGTGTGTGCGAACATGAATGTAATGTCGGTGGGAAATACGTACTCCCCCAAGCTTAGTCTTTTGGCCTAAGTTGGTCTATTGCCAGGGATAACCTGGCGGATACCCGTAGGTGAAGCTGGGGTCATACTGCGATGAAGAAGACTCTGACTGCCACTGGCTGGCCACCACCTCTGGATCCCAAGAATAAACAGACTGTCGTGGAGGCTCATCTTGTGGCTCCGGTTCCGGGGCTGGTGCAGGATTTCGATAGGTTTGAACGGCCGCCCACGGAACGATGTGAGGACCTGCAGACAAGTTAAACAAAGAGGGAGAAGGCAAAGTAATAGTCTCAGGGTGATGTTTATCAAAGTACAATTTATATTTGAGCTCCCCTTCACGACTCTTAACAAGAAAGTCATGCGCTAGCATACTCTTATAATCTAAATAAGCACGACTCAACGATGTTTCCTCTTTCTCCTCATGCCTAATAGGTATTTCAAAATATTCAGCTAGGCGTGAAGCATAAATGCCTCCAAAGATGGGGCCCTTAGTACGGTTCAGACTTTACCGTCTAGCAACAATTCCACCCATACTAACAGAGTTATTGCGGTATAAACCATGGAACAAAATGCTAATATCAGGAACACTAAGGTTTCCACAGTTCCCGTGACCAATCAAGCAATGACTAGCAAATAAGGCAAAGTAGCGTAAAACAGGAAAATGTATGCTAGTAATCCTTGCATCAGAAACCTTCCTGGTTTCTCCCACAGTGATAGTGTTAATAAAAGCTTCTACTTCATTATGGTGTGGTTCATCCAAGGTGCCCTCAAAGGGTATTTTGCAAACCTCGCAAAATTCAGCTAATGGCATCTCCTTAACAACGTCATATAAATGGAACTCTACTGATGGAGGTGATTTCTTAGGGAAAAAGTAGAAGTTTTGCACAAAGGTATTTGTGAGTAAGAGATACTGATTATGCAACTTCAGTTGGTCTGAAAATAAACTTCCATAAATCAACACTAGTACTGATCAATTTAGACCAGGGGATGGTGTCGGAGTTGGCTACAATCTTTGGTTGTGTTGTGGGACAAATGCCATTCACCTACTTGGGTCTGCCTATGGGGACGACTCAGCCGTCGGTGTCTAACCTGATGCCCATGGTCACAACAGTGCAGAGGAAAATCCCAGCGGCAACTTATTTGCTTGATTATGGTTCCAAGCTAACCATGCTTAATTCAGTTGTTACATCCCTAGCGATCTATGCTATGTGCTCCATCAAGATAAACCCCAGGATCATTGAACATCTAGATAAACTCCATAGATCGTGCCTCTGGCTCAAGAAATCTGATGATGGCACCAAGGGGAATTCTCTAGCAGCATGGGATCTGGTCTGTAGACCAAAGAACAAAGGTGGGCTGGGGATTATAAACCTTAAAGTTCAGAACCAGGGGCTGTTGCTGAAACAACTACACAAGTTCTACAACAAACAAGATGTACCCCGGGTTCAGCTTGTTTGGCATTCATATTATGTGGATCGTGTCCCGCATGTGACTGACCCTTGTGGATCGTTTTTGTGGAAAGATCTCATGCAATTGTCTGACGTTTACAGAGGGGTTACCAAAGCTTCTGTGGTGGAAGGAGACACCATTTTGTTCTGGAAGGATGAGTGGAATGATACATTGCTAGAAGAAGCTTTCCCGAGGGCATTTTCTTTTGTTAGAGATCAGGATGTGTCAGTTAAAAACCTGCTATCTTCGGTGAGTCTAAGCAACGTCTTCCACTTACCTCTTTCGATAGAAGCCCGACTGGAAGTCACTGATCTGCAACAAGCAACGGCTGATGTTGCACCTACTGAGGGCGTCGATACTTGGACCTGTGTCTGGGGTGGGACTGATTTCAAGGCATCCAAGTTTTATGAATATTGCTTCAGAAATATGCAGGTTGATGAGGCCTTTTGTTGGATCTGGAACACCAAATGCACAATGCAATGGAAGATGTTTGCCTGGTTGCTGCTAGCTGACTACCTAAACACAAGAAATATGTTGAGAAGAAGGCATTACAAGATACAACATGATGACTACACTTGCTTGTTATGCCATAACCCTCTTGAGGAGGATGTGGAACACCTGTTCTTCAACTGCCCCTTCAGCCGAAGATGCTGGGATAGCATAGGGGTCCAGTGGCCGCGGGCTGACTGCAGATTGGAGTTGCTGCACGTTGGCAAAAACTCTTGGAGTGGGCCAATGTTTATGGAGGTGTTCTAGTGGTGGCTTGGGGGATTTGGAAGGAAAGAAATGACAAACACTTTAGAGGGGTTCAACCATCCTTGAGTTCCTAGAAGAACAGGTTCAAGAATGACTTTGCTATGTTGGTCCATAGGGCCAAGCCAGAGTTTGCCACGTTCATATTATCTCTTGTTGCTACGTTGTAAGAGTTGTGCTCCCTCTATAATCCCTAAACCTTCCCCCCCATTCCTTGTAGTTCTTGTATGTAGGCTGACTGGATTGTACTAGACTGTACTAACCTTTACTAATTAATTTAAAGTCAGTGGGATCCTCTCCCACTGTCATCAGTTCTCAAAAAAAAAGTAAGAGATACTGATGACGTTGGTCGCGGAGGAAGTCGGTGAGGCCAGCATTCTCAATCAATAAATAGAAATCCTCATAAATCCCAGCTCTCCTCAAGAAGTCATCGGAAGGCTATTCACACGGCCGGACCTCCACGGTGTGTGGCTAATTAAATTTGGGCTTCTGCTCTTCTTCCTTTTGTTTTTTCCTTCAAGCTTCGGCTCGATGAGCCCCTCAAAAGTCTCTTCATTATTTCTGAAACAATCTGAAATTTTTAGTAACTTCAAATAAAAGTGAACCGACTTCAATAAAATTGATAGCAACTACTCCCACAAGTGCCTAGAGCCTATATCACACATTAAAACTACTTGGAACCATATAAATTTGACATGCAATCTCAAGAACATGGTCACCTATGCAGCATGAGTTTGCAATGATTAGAGAACTAGAACAAAAACTAATTGGACCAATGGAGGAGTCACATACCAAGGAACAATCTCCCCAAGCAGTTTTGTGAGAGGTGCTTTGAGCAAGGAGATCAAAAATCACAGCAACAGGGGCTGGAACTCGTGCTTGAGTTGGTTTTTCATGTTTGTGCGAGGCAGAAGAAGAAGATGGGTGCAGGGATAAGTGGAGGATGGCCACCGTGGGCCCACAAGGCAGGGGGCGCGCCCAGGGGGGTGGGCCCGCCCTCCACCCTCGTGGCCAGGTGGCAGCTCCCCCATGGTAATTTTTGCAAATCCTCAAATATTCCCGAAAAAATCATATTAAATTGGCAAGGCATTATGAGGACTTTTTTTCAGGATATTTTTATATTGCACAGATAATTCAGGAAACAGACAGAAAAAATACTATTTTACTTTATTTCTACTAAATAACAAAAAATATAAAGAGGGTACAGAAGGTTGTGCTTCTAGTTTCATCCATCTCATGCTCATAAAAAAGAATCCACTAACAAGGTTGATCAAGTCTTGTTAACAAACTCATTCCGATTAACATGGAACCGGAGAAATTTCGAATAACACTATGTTACCTCAATGGGGATATGGACATCCCCAATAATAAGTATATCATATTTCTTCTTGATAGTAGGGAGAGGAAATTCAAAACCTCCAAATATAATCGATGGAATTTTTCCAATAGAATTGATACTATAAACTTGAGGTTGTTTCCTCGGAAAGTGTACTGTATGCTCGTTACCATTAACATGAAAAGTGACATTGCCTTTGTTGCAATCAATAACAGCCCCTACAGTATTAAGAAAAGGTCTTCCAAGAATAATAGACATACTATCATCCTCGGGAATATCAAGAATAACAAAGTCCGTTAAAATAGTAACGTTTGCAACCACAACGGGCACATCCTCACAAATACCGATAGGTATAGCAGTTGATTTATCAGCCATTTGCAAAGATATTTCAGTAGGTGTCAACTTATTCAAGTCAGGTCTACGATATAAAGAGAGAGGCATAACACTAACACCGGCTCCAAGATCACATAAAGCAGTTTTAACATAATTTCTCTTAATGGAGCATGGTATAGTAGGTACTCCGGGATCTCCAAGTTTCTTTGGTATTCCACCCTTAAAAGTATAATTAGCAAGCATGGTGGAAATTTCAGCTTCCGGTATCTTTCTTTTATTAGTAATGATATCCTTCATATACTTAGCATAAGGATTTGTTTTCAGCACATCAGTTAATCACATATGCAAAAAGATAGGTCTAATCATTTCAGCAAAGCGCTCAAAATCCTCATCATCCTTTTTCTTGGGTGGTTTCGGAGGAAAAGGCATGGGTTTCTGAACCCATGGTTCCCTTTCTTTACCATGTTTCCTAGCAACGAAGTCTCTTTTATCATAACATTGATTCTTTGATTGTGGGTTATCAAGATCAACAGCAGGTTCAACTTCTGCATCATTATCATTACTAGGTTGAGCATCATCATGAACATCATCATTAACATTTTCACTAGGTTCATGTTCATTACCAGATTGTGTTTCAGCATCAGACATAGAGATATCATTTGGATTCTCAGGTGGTTCAGCAATAGGTTCACTAGAAGTTTGCAAAGTCCTATCATTTTTCTTTTTCTTCCTTTTAGAAGAACTAGGTACATCGATATTATTCCTCTAAGAATCTAGCTCGATTCTCTTAGGGTGGCCTTCAGGATACAAAGGTTCCTGAGTCATTCTACCAGTTCTAGTAGCCACTCTAACAGCATAATCACTTTTCTTACTATTTATTTCATCAAGCACTTCTTTTTGAGCTTTAAGTACTTGTTCTACTTGAGTGGTAACCATAGAAGCATGTTTGCTAACAAGTTTAAGTTCACCTCTAATATTAGCCATATAATCACCCAAGCGTTTAATCATATAAGCATCTTGCTTTAATTGTCTACCAAAATAAGCATTAAAGTCATCTTGCTTAAACATAAAGTTATCAAACTCATCCAAGCACTGACTAGCAATTTTAGTAAGAGGGACTTCAGCTTTATCATATCTATAGAGAGAATTTACCTTTACTACCTGTGTAGGGATATCGGGATCAGGAGGTTCTTCAGTGAATAAAGAATTGAGATCATATACTTCTTCAACAGGCGGTAAATTAAGACCGTGTATTTCTTCAATAGGAGGTAAATTCTTAACATCTTCATCTTTAATACCTTTTTCTTTCATAGATTTCTTTGCCTCTTGCATATCTTCGGGACTGAGAAATAGAACACCCCTCTTCTTTGGAGTTGGTTTGGGAATAGGCTCAGTAATTGGCTCTGGAGGTGGCTCAGGAGGTGCCCAATTATTTTCATTTGTCAACATATTATTCAATAGAATTTCAGCTTCATCCAGTGTTCTTTCCCTGAAAAGAGAACCAACACAACTATCCAGGTAATCTCTGGAAGCATCAGTTAGTCCATTATAAAAGATATCAAGTATTTCAGGTTTCTTAAGAGGATGATCAGGCAAAGCATTAAGTAACTTGAGAAGCCTCCCCCAAGCTTGTGGGAGACTCTCTTCTTTAATTTGCACGAAGTTGTATATCCCCCTCAAGGTAGCTTGTTTCTTATGAGCAGGGAAATATTTAGCAGAGAAGTAATAAATCATATCTTGGGGACTACGCACACAACCAGGATCAAGAGAATTAAACCATATCTTATCATCACCCTTTAATGAGAACGGAAATATTTTGAGTATATATAAGTAGCACGATCTGTCATCATTAGTAAACAGGGCGGCTATATCATTTAACTTAGTAAGATGTGCCACAACAGTTTTGGATTCATAGCCATAAAAAGGATCAGATTCAACCAAAGTGATTATATCTGGATCAACAGAAAATTCATAATAATCCTTATCGGGAACACAGATAGGTGAAGTACCAAAAGCAGGGTCGGGTTTCATTCTATCTCTAAGAGATTCTTTACTCCATTTAATTAGCAGCATCTTAAGTTCATATCTATCTTGGCAAGCAAAAATAGCTGCAGAAGATTCTGCATCAAAAAGATAACCCTCAGGAATAGCAGGCATATTTTCATCATCACTTTCATCATTGTACTCAGATTCAATAATTTCTCTTTCAATAGACCTAGCTCATCTAGAAATTCACCAAGGGGCACAGTAGTATCAAGCATAGAAGTAGTTTCATCATAAGTATCATGCATAGCAGAAGTGGCATCATCAATAACATGCGACATATCGGAACGAATAGCAGAAGCAGGTTTAGGTGTCGCTAGCTTTCTCATAACAGAAGGTGAATCAAGTGCAGAGCTAGATGGCAGTTCCTTACCTCCCCTCGTAGTTGAGGGATAAATTGTTGTCTTAGCGTCTTTCAAATTCTTCATAGTGTCCAGCAGATATAAATCCCAAGTAACTCAAAGAATAGAGATATGCTCCCCGGCAACGGCGCCAGAAAAAGGTCTTGATAACCCACAAGTATAGGGGATCGCAACAGTTTTCGAGGGTAGAGTATTCAACCCAAATTTATTGATTCGACACAAGGGGAGCCAAAGAATATTCTCAAGTATTAGCAGCTGAGTTGTCAATTCAACCACACCTGGAAACTTAGTATCTGCAGCAAAGTGTTTAGTAGCAAAGTAATATGATAGTGGTGGTAACGGTAACAAAAGTAAAGACAGCAAAAGTAATGTTTTTGGTATTTTGTAGTGATTGTAACACTAGCAACAGAAAAGTAAATAAGCGAGAACCAGTATATGGAAAACTCATAGGCATCGGATCAGTGATGGATATCTATGCCGGATGTGGTTCGTCATGTAACAGTCATAACATAGGGTGACACAGAACTAGCTCCAATTCATCAATGTAATGTAGGCATGTATTCCGAATATAGTCGTACGTGCTTATGGAAAAGAACTTGCATGACAGCTTTTGTCCTACCCTCCCGTGGCAGCGGGGTCCTACTGGAAACTAAGGGATATTAAGGCCTCCTTTTAATAGAGAACCGGAACAAAGCATTAGCACATAGTGAATACATGAACTCCTCAAACTGTGGTCATCACCGGGAGTGGTCCCGATTATTGTCACTTCGGGGTTGCCGGACCATAACACATAGTAGGTGACTATAGACTTGCAAGATAGGATCAAGAACTCACATATATTCATGAAAACATAGGTTCAGATCTAAAATCATGGCACTCGGGCCCTAGTGACAAGCATTAAGCATAGTAAAGTCATAGCAACATCAATCTCAGAACATAGTGGATACTAGGGATCAAACCCTAACAAAGCTAACTCGATTACATGATAAATCTCATCCAACCCATCACCGTCCGGCAAGCCTACGATGGAATTACTCACACACGACGGTGAGCATCATGAAATTGGTGATGGAGGATGGTTGATGATAACGACGGAGACGAATCCCCCTCTCCGGAGCCCCGAACGGACTCCAGATCAGCCCTCCCGAGAGAGATTATGGCTTGGCGCCGGCTCCGTATCGTAAAATGCAATGATTTCTTCTCTCTGCTTTTTTTCTCCCCGAAAGCCAATATGTGGAGTTGGAGTTGGCGTCAGAGGGTCTCCAGGGGGCCCACGAGGTAGGGGGCGCGCCCAGGAGGGGGGGCGCCCCCACCCTCGTGGACAGGGTGTGGGCCCCCTGGTCTTCATCTCTGGCGAGGATTTTTTATTATTTATTCTAAGATATTCCGTGGAGTTTCAGGTCATTCCGAGAACTTTTATTTTCTGCACAAAAAACAACATCATGGCAATTCTGCTGAAAACAGCGTCAGTCCGGGTTAGTTCCATTCAAATCCTACAAGTTAGAGTCCAAAACAAGGGCAAAAGTGTTTGGAAAAGTAGATACGATGGAGACGTATCAGCCATTAGTACACCAGATACTAATGGCGCACCAGTGGTGCGCCATTAGTATTTAATTCTAATGGTGTGGTGCTAGTGGCGCACCAGTAGTGCGCCATTAGTAGGAAAAACTGGTGCGCCACTAGCATGCCTTTTCCTAGTAGTGCTCGTTACTATTTATCTTATCACAAAACTATCTATCACCTACAATTTCAGTGCTTGCAGAGAAAACCTTACTGAAAACCGCTTATCATTTCCTTCTACTCCTCATTGGGTTCGACACTCTTACTTATCGAAAGGACTACGATAGATCCCCTACACTTGTGTGTCATTAGGGCGCCGCCACGCCAAGCTTCCTCAACCTCTCGAATTGGCTCCAGATAAAAGCGAGCTGGGGCTCGTGAGCTTCTCGTGACCCCAGCCTGGATTGGGGATAGCAGGCAATGTCGGGTGCGTGAGCAGGGGGCTGGGCATCCTGACATCCACGTACAACCACCGCTCTCGAAACCCGTTCATGGAAGGAGGAAGGCCAAAATCAATCCCCGAGGCGGCCGTCTCTGGCACGGCTTGGAAGCTCACGCACCCCAAGCACTGCGATGGGTTGGTCAGGCGCAGGGAGAAGAAGTGGCACAGGAGAGCAACGGAAGGGGCAATGCCCACCATGGCTTCGCAGACGAAGGCGAAGACAGCAAGAAGAGTAATGGATTGGGGACCAAGATGCATCATATGGATCTGGTAGTGGGAAAGCACTGCATTGAAGAAGGCAGAGAAAGGGGGAACCAGGCCCGCCCACAGGGCGTCGGCGAAGAATCGAACCTCCATGATGATCCTGTCGAAGGAGGCATGGGACACGGGCCAAGCCGTCGTCCTTCCACACTCATTGAAGTTGGAGGCAAGGGTGGAGCAGACCTTGTCCAAGGCTTCCGGATTAAGTATCAGCGACCGGTCGATGGCGGGCGCAGTTGCCAGAGGCGAGCTGGCCGAAGGCGCGAGCTTCTTCCCCTTCCCCTTTTTTGTTGGCGCCATGGCAACGGGAGGGGGCAGAGCTCAAGACGGATTGGAGGCAGAAACAGAGGCTCAAGGAAGAAAGGGGAACAAGAAGCGCGGAGGAAGCAAGGAGAGAATAACTGTGTACAGTTTCGTGGCCGCCTAGCCAGGCGGATATTGGGGGAGCATGGGGAAGCGGAGACGCCCACGTCCAATCAATCACCACGCGGTGACCAAGGCCGCAGGCTGTTGGGGCCCACAGCGCTCCGCACTTGCCCTTTTGCTTCGCTGCTAAGCCAAGTCCGAGTGCGCCTTGGGCCCGGGGGTTACTGTCGGTGTTCTGGGAACAGGGGTCCCCAGACTTGCCTGCCTGCGGCCTGCGGCGTGGCTCAAGGGGTGGCGCAGTACGGCCCATCTTCACCAACCCAAGCTCAAGACCCTCGTGAGGGGCCAAGCCTCGCGGGGCGGACAATGCAAGGCTTCCTCAGGGACGGCCTCACCAGGCAGGCTCGCGAGGAGGCGGAGAGATCAAGGCAGGAGTACCTCGCGAGGTGCTCATGATGCAAGCTATGACAATCGAGACCACGCGGGCGCCGCCTGCATAGTGTCCTCGTTTCCTCTTTCATGCAAAGGGGGCAAGCGCAGGCGCGGAGTACCGAGGCATCAAGCAAAGGTTACCATATCGGTGCAACGAGATCAAGACCAGCAGAGCGGCGGGACGGAGGTCACCATGGAGCCCAAGACGGTGTCATCGCCAGTGCCTTTGGCAACCGAAGACCAACTTTGGTCAGTATAACTTGTACTAGCTGTTCCCCTTCAAAATGGCTGTTGTTGGCTCCCTTCCTGCTCAATATTTGGGAAGAGGACCAAGGCCTCTATAAATAGAGATAGCTACCACCGTAGAGAGGGGATCGGACCCAGAGATCACTTCAGCTAGACCCTAGAGAGATCCACCCAAGCAGAACACCGCACCAGCCCAAGAACACCTCTCGCGAGGATGTTCTTCCCCTGTACTATTCATCATCACCCCTGAGGCAATCCACCACACCACACACTGGATTAGGGTATTACACCACAACGGTGGCCCGAACCAGTATAAACCTTGCGTCCCTTGTGTTCATTGGTAGCTTAGATTCTCAGCGAGGCGTTGGGACGTGGATCGGTAGGGCGAAGATCTTCGCGCGCACCCTAGAGTTCGAACCTTAAGGGTTTTGCCGGAACCCGATATCCGACAAGGACACCTAGGGAGGAAATTCCAGTCGGAAGCAGAAGCAAAAGGCTGAGGCAGCAGGTCCTGCCGAGGCAGCAGTGTTAAATCAAGGAAAGTTCAAAGGGAAACCTAAAGGGCCCTTGACCCCTAAGAAGGTGAACGATCGGGAAGGGAATGATGTGTTGGATTTGCCTTTCATATTCACACCAAGAAGGATGATGAGGGGAATCTGATTCTCCCCAAGCATACCACTCGACAATGTCGACTCCTTATTCAGAGCTTCCAAGAAAGTAAACCCAGTGATAAGGACAAAGAGCCTGAGAAGGAAGAAGAAGATAAGGACGATGACGGTGGTTATCCCAATGTCAATGCCACCTTGGTGATTTTTGCCGATATAGAGAGCAAAAGTCGACTGAAGGTCATTAACAGGGAGGTAAACATGGTTGCTCCGGCAACACCAAGATATCTGAAGTGGTCAAAGGTTCCCATTACATTCGACCACTCCGAGCACCCGGCACGCGTGGCTACCCCTGGGCGGCAGGCGCTGGTGGTGAACCTAGTCGTGGGTGGCACCCGACTGACTGAGGTCCTGATGGAAGGTGGCAGTGGCCTGAATATTCTGTATGCTGAAGCTCTAAAAGGAATGGTAGTTCCGATGTCCAAACTTAGCGAGAGTAACATGCGGTTCCATGGGATCATACCAGGAAAGAAGGCCGAATCACTCGGCCAGATCACTCTCGATGTGGTTTTCAGCGATGAGAAGAATTTCCGCAAGGAGAAGTTGACGTTTGAGGTAGTGGATTTCCAGAGTGCATATCATGCCATTCTGGGAAGACCCGCTTACACTAGTTTTATGGCTCGACCGTGCTATGTTTATCTCAATATGAAGATGCCTGGCCCCAGAGGCGTAATCACGGTTTCTAGTAACCGTCAGAGAGCAGAAGATTGTCTTCAGGATGGGGCAAAAATAGCAGATGAGCAGATGCAGCGGTAGAGTTCCAAGAATATGAGAAGATGACAGACCCGAGTGATTTGCTGCGCGCTAAGAGGCCTACCTCAGAGTCCGCATTCCAGTCTGTCGGTGAGACCAAGCTAGTCCATGTTCACCCATCTGACCCTAATGCTGCTCCGACTAATATCTCATCGACACTCGACAGCAAATAGGAAGAAGCGCTCATCCAGTTACTCCGTGAGAATTGAGACATCTTTGCATGGAAACCATCTGACATGCCAGGTGTACCCAGGGGATTGGCTGAGCACCGTTTGCGAGTCAATCCAAAAGTAAAACCTGTCAAAGAGTACCTCCGTCAATCCGCCACTGAGAAGAGAAAGGCCATTGGTGAAGAAGTGGCTCGACTCCTGGCTGCTGAGTTCATCCGCGAGATATACCACTCCGAATGGCTCGCCAATGTTGTTATGGTTCCCAAGAAAGATAATTCACTTCGAATGTGCATTGACTTAAAACACATCAATAGGGCCTACCCGAAAGATCATTTTCCTCTACCCCACATCGACCAGATTGTCGACTCAATTGTGGGATGTCAGCAACTATCCTGCCTGGACGCTTATTCCGGGTACCATCAGATCCAACTATATGGACCCGACGAGATAAAAATAGCTTTCATCACCCCGTTTGGGTGTTTTTGCTATGTTACTATGCCCTTCAGCCTCAAGAATGCTGGTGCCACACTCATGCACATGATTTAGAAGTGCCTGCTCACTCAACTCAGTCGGAATGTGGAAGCATATATGGATGACATAGTGGTTAAGTCACGCAAAGGTTCCGACCTGTTGACTGACCTTGCTGAAACCTTTGCCAACCTGAGAAGGTATGATATCAAGCTTAACCCATCTAAGTGCACATTTGGAGTCCAAGGTGGAAAGTTACTCGGTTTCTTTGTTTCCGAACGAGGGATCGACGCAAACCCTGAGAAGATTGGCACAATCCTCCGAATGAAGCGCCCAGTGCGCATGCATGACTTTCAGAAGCTTACTGCTTGCTTGGCCGCTTTGAGCCGATTCATCTCATGCCTCGGTGAAAAGGCACTGCCTCTTTACCGACTGATGAAGAAATCTGACAAATTCGAGTGGAATGACAAAGCTGAAGCAGCGTTTAAGGAGCTCAAAGCCCTGCTTTCCACCCAGCCGGTGCTTGCTACTCTGGTTAGCTAGGAGCCCCTGTTGCTTTACATTGCAGCCATAGGAAAAGTTGTTAGCACAGTGCTCACGGTCGAACGGGAAGAAGAGGGCAAAGCCTTCAAAGTTCAGCGCCCCGTGTATTACATCTCAGAAGTCTTAACCCCATCCAAGTAGAGATATCCTCATTATCAGAAGCTTGTTTATGGGATTTACCTGACCATGAAGAAGGTTGCACATTATTTCTCTGATCATTCAATATCAGTCGTCAGCGATGCTCCATTGTCAGAGATCCTGAATAACAGAGATGCAACTGGTCGAGTGGCAAAGTGGGCGATTGAACTTCTTCCTTTGGATATCAAATTTGAGGCAAAGAAGGCCATTAAGTATCAAGCAATTGCAGACTTCCTCACAGAGTGGACTGAACAACAACAACCGATTCAAATTTAGTCGGAACATTGGAGCATGTTCTTTGATGGATCCAAGATGTTGAATGGCTCTGGTGCAGAAGTGGTCCTAGTATCCCCACGAGGAGACAAGCTCAGTTATGTCCTTCAGATTCACTTTGACTCTTCGAACAATGAAGCTGAGTATGAAGCACTTTTATATGGGTTGCGTATGACCATTTCACTCGGCGTCCGACGCCTGATGGTTTATGGCGTCTCCGATTTGGTGGTTAACCAAGTGATGAAGGAATGGGACGTCAGGAGTCCCACAATGACAGGTTACTACAACGCGGTGAGAAAGCTAGAGAAGAAGTTTGAGGGATTGGAGCTCCACCACATACCACGAATCAAAAATCAAGCTGCTGATGATCTGGAGAAGATAGGTTCCACTCGGAAGCCTATCCCCAACAATGTGTTCTTGGAGCATCTACATAACCCGTCAGTGCAAGAAGATCCCTTCAAAGAAGAACCCCTACAACCGATAAGTCCAACCAACCCGACTGAGATAGAGGTTCCAGCCGTAGTCGACCTGATTATGGAAGTCTTGGTGATCACTCCCGATTGGACGGTTCCATACATCGCATACATTCTCAGAAAAGAGCTCCTAGAGGACGAAAACGAGGCTCGCCAGATAGTCCGTCGATCCAAAGCTTTCACCATGATGAAAGGGCAGCTTTACACAGAGAGTGTCACCGGGGTAGCCCAACGCTGCATCACCCCGGAAGAAGGTCAAATGATCCTAAATGATATCCACTCGAGGACCTGTGGCCACCATGCGTCCTCTCGGACCATCGTGGCCAAAGCATACCAAGTGGGATTTTATTGGCCTCGAGCAAATGAGATGGCGAAAGATATAGTCGATAAGTGCGGAGGTTGCCAGTTTTACTCCAACATGTCTCACAAGCCCGCATCTGCCCTGAAGACTATTCCACTCATCTGACCGTTTGCAGTCTGGGGATTGGATATGGTTGGGCCCTTCAAAACTGGCACGAGTGGCTTCACCCATTTGCTCATAGCAGTCGATAAGTTTACCAAGTGGATCGAAGCCAAGCCCATCAAGAACCTTGGAGCAGGCACTGCCATCAGTTTCATCAGAGAGTTGATATTCAGATACAGAGTTCCTCACAGTATCATCATAGATAACGGCTCCAACTCTGATTCTGATGATTTCAAAGCGTTTTGTGCATCTCAAGGCACTCGGGTCGACTACGCGTCTGTCGTGCACCCGCAGTCAAATGGACAGGCTGAAAGGGCGAATGGTTTGATCCTTCAGGGGTTAAAGCCTCGCTTGATGCGTGATCTTAAGCATGCTGCTGGAGCTTGGGTGACTGAATTGCCATCAGTCCTGTGGGGGCTGAGGACAACACCCAACCGGTTGACTGAGCGAACCCCTTTCTTCCTGGTGTATGGCGCTGAGGCGGTACTTCCGAGTGATTGCTACACAATGCTCCCAGAGTTGAACTGTTCTCAGAAGCCGAAGCAGAGCAAGCATGCGAAGACGTAGTCGATCTCTTGGAGGAAGAACACGAGATGGCTTTGGTTCGGTCGACCATTTATCAGCTGGATCTGCGTCGATTCCACGCCCGCAATGTGAGAGGTCGAGCATTTCAAGAAGGAGACCTTGTGCTCTGAGTGGTTCAGAAATGACCTCACAAGGTCGCTTCGGCCTGGGAAGGTCCCTTCATCATCACTAAGGTGCTTCACAATGGAGCGTATCACATCTACAACATAGCCAAGAAAATGGACGAGCCACGTGCATGGAACGCAGAGCTGCTTCGTCCTTTCTATACCAAGAATCACTCGACCGGATAAGTTGTAATAAAAGCACTTCAGTTTGTTTTCCCAAAGACAAGATCTTTACAGTATCTTAATGATTGGTTTCTCGTAATCACTTGCTCCAAATCCCCCAGTGGGTGGCTTAGCCGTGAACCCGGTTCGCCTAAGTTAAAAAACACTCCGAGTGAAGAGCAATCCTCCCACTCGGGGGCTTAGCTGCGACCCTGTAATCGCCTAAGTTAAAAACACTCCGAGTGGAGAACAATCCTCCCACTCGGGGGCTTAGTTGCAACCCTGTAATCGCCTAAGTTAAAAACACTCCGAGTGGAGAGCAATCCTCCCACTCGGGGGCTTAGCTGCGACCCCGTAATCGCCTAAGTTAAAAAACACTCCGAGTGGAGAGAAATCCTCCCACTCGGGGGCTTAGCTGCGACCCTGTAATCTCCTAAGTTAAAAACACTTAGAGTGGAGAGCAATCCTCCCACTCGAGGACTTAGCTGCGACCCCATAATCACCTAAGTTAAAAACACTCCGAGTGGAGAGCAATCCTCCCACTCGGGGGCTTAGCTGCGACCACGTAATCGCCTAAGTTAAAAAACACTCCAAGTGGAGAGCAATCCTCCCACTTGGGGACTTAGCTGCGACCCCGTAATCGCCTAAGTCACAAATATGCTCTGAGCTCCGCCACAAATATAATGTTCCATCCCTATCCACAAGGACGAAGAGGCGTCGACTGAGCATCACCTTTGAGCTACGCCACAAGTACAATGTTCTGTCCCTATCCACAAGGACGACAAGGTGTCGACTAAACACCGCGACTGAGCTCCGTCACAAGTACAATGTACTTTCATTCAGCAAAGGGTGAGAAGATCAAGTCCGCTCGGAACCGAAGGACAATCAGAAACAGTTTAAAAAACAGAGCAAAAAACCATGATATTCAAAGAAATTCAAGTTCAGATAAACCCTGCAAAAGTTCAGAACCGCAGCGGGTAGGAGTACTCACTTATCAAGCCTGAAAGAGTTTAACGATTTCATGATCACTCGACATTCCAAGGCAAATAAAGGTGGGGCTTAATGTTTTTAGGTCACTCGTCAGGAGAAGGGCTGGCTGGATCACAGAAACTGTCAAGATCAATGTTGTCTGCAATGCGAGTGGCAACTTCAAGGAAAGTGTCCATGAAGGACTGGAAAGTGTGCTTCTTGGTGTTCACAACCTTGAGGGCCGCCAGCTTGTCTTCTCTGGCACCTTTGCAGTGCACTCGGATCAACGATTGGGCAACGTCAGCGCCACAGCAAGCGGGCGATTTCTTCCATTCTTGCACTCAGCCAGGGATCTGATCCAGTCGAGTCATCCATGACTCGAGGTCTTGTGAAAGTTCCGCCCGAGGCCAGCGTTCAGCATCAACCCGAGTCATCGCCGCCTTCAGTCGAGCAACATAAGCAACAGCGCTATCCATGCATGATTCCAACCGCAGCAAGTTCATTGCAACATCATCTTTAACAAGAAAATTGATGGGGTCGAGACCCGTCTCGACCCGCCCGGTCTCAGCCTCAAAGTCCTGACAAAGTTTTGCACAGTCGGAAAAAATGGTGAGTTGACAGCATGGCAAGATGTATCAATCGACAGCAACTAATCAGTCGAACGATAATACCTTCAAGCTTCATGACCAGTTTTGCTGCAAGTTGCCCCAGATAGGACTCCAGCTCACCCTTCTTGTCTTTGAGGCTTCCGAGTTTGTTGGTTAAGTTCTCCTTGTCCTTCTTTAGTTGCTCGACCTCCCGATTAGCCTCAGTGACGACAGTCTTTAGCTTCGAGTTCTCCTCTTCTAACTTGCTGACTGAAGCCAGCTTCTTGTCCGCAAGCACTATCTTCTATCGCGCCTCCTTCCGAGCTGCAGCAAGATCCTGATCCTTCTTCTCCATAGCCTCCTTCATTTTCTCTAAAGAAATAACATTCTTCAAACGAGCTTGAAGTTGACGGTTTTCACTATGCACATCTGTTCGAGTGAAGTCACTCAATTGAAAGAGACTAAAAGGGGAACCACGGTTGAGTATGAGTCACAAGGTGGACAGTTGACAATCAATTACCTCCCATGATATCCGCTTCGTCCTGAGCAGTCTTGAGGTTCTTCTTGGCCAGCTCCAGATCAAGACTAAGGCTGATTTGTTTCTTGTTCAGTTTGGAAAGTTGAGCCCCAAGATCACACAACCTCTGCGGTCAGCAAACAAGATATGTCAGTCGGCAGAAACAAACACTACAAAAAAAGACACATCCGTGACATTTTGGGCCAAACAAAACTTTTTTCTGTCATACATATGACACTTCTATGATGATAATTGTGACAAAACCCGGTATCATCATAGATGTGGTGGGCTCCTACTTCTATGACAAAAAATCATGATAGTAAATGGGCTTTTCATCCTGGGCAGGCCGGAGACGCAGCTGCATGACATTCTTTGGGCCGTCCATGATGGAAAAAACAGTGGTAGAAGCGAGGGCGAGGAAAATTTTGGGGAGTTCCCGGTTACGGCGGGAGGTCGGGGACCGAGCGATGAGCATTTCTCTCGTACACATACACACGTGTGTGCGAGGCGTTGGCTCTAACTGAAGCCGAGTGAGGCTTTGGGCTCTAACTGAACCCGAGCGATTGCACTGCAGGCTACGCGTTACTGAACCCGAGCGATCGGCGATGGCTGTTAACTGAACCCGATCGAGCGATTCCTTCGCTACTTCTTCTAACTGAAGCCGATCGATGTTGCCTCTCTAGATGAA